>NC_061851.1:29705052-29715052 GCF_019202785.1 Penaeus chinensis | reverse complement strand
GGGATAGGGGTGGGAGGAAGATGATGATGGTGATTGAGTGAAGTGAAAATGAAGGTATCGGAGGAAAGGGGGGAAGGGAAGCATGGATGGAATCTGTTCTGGGTGAAATAGGATGTTTCGTTAATTCGAGGCCGTTCGATTAAGGTAATTTCTGTTTGACGGTGATTTTTGATACGCGGTTGACAATTGGCGTTGAGTGTGAAACGCGAGTCTGGTTAGAGAGGGTAAAAGGGGGTGTGGTCGTTGTGCATTGGCCCTTGCCCTCTCCGGCTCCCCTGTTGCTATTCATTTATTTATTTACATCTATTTTACCTTTTTTTATATATCTATCAGACCATACACAGGCCTGTACACATACTTATACAGGTGTATATTACGTGTAGAATGTGCTTGTGCGTGTATATGTGCGCGTAATGTTTACACTTATATGTGTGAATGTATATGTAAACGCATGTCTGTGTTTATCTCCAACTGAGAAGAGGATGAGAAGTGAAGTCAATATATGTCACCGCTGTTCCAGTCTCTTCGCCAAACCCGTTCGCGATAAGGTTCAAGATACAGTGTTACTGACCCTGATTTACATGCTAATCTGTTCCCTGGGCGCGACTTCGGGGCAACACAGTGATATAGTCCGGTTTGTGGATGCTCATCATTCACTCATTGAGGGTGTTGACACATGGGCGAAGCGCGAAGCATTTAGAAAAGATTTTAAGCCTTATGGTGCCTTATACATCGTTTCAAGGATCATAGGTTTCGGATATGTTTTGGTTTATTTTTTTTTTCATTTTTGTTATGATTGGAAGATGCATGTGTTTGTGCGTGCACACCTGGTGCTGCACACATGAATCTGTTTGTGTGTATATTTTCGTGTTAGCGAGGTGGTGTATGAGGCACCTTCCGCATTAGTCTTGCTTTTGGGGGGCTTACTTGCTAGGGAAAATGGAAAGAGAGACCGCCCTCTTCCCTTACAGGCGGGTCAGGGAGAGGGTAGATGGGCGTGGGCGGCTGAAAGCGAGGTTGTAAACCCCCAAGTGGGCGTCAGTATGTGGGCGTATGCGACTGTATTAGATGCACTCAGGGGTGGTGAAGTATGAAGGAGGAGCTTAAGCATGGGTTAGAGGTAAACAAGACTCGAACGCGGGTATTAAAAGGAAAGAGGAAGGGGGTGGGCGGGGCATGGGGAATTGGCAAGCGTGAGGGAAATGGGTGAAGAGAGAGAGAGAGAGAGAGAGAGAGAGAGAGAGAGAGAGAGAGAGAGAGAGAGAGAGAGAGAGAGAGAGAGAGAGAGAGAGAGAGAGAGAGAGAGTGAGAGTGAGGAAATAAGTGAGTGAGTATGATGGAGAAGTGAGGGGAAAAAAGTAGAGAAACGAAAAGAGAATGGAAATTGCCAAGATAAAGAGAGAGAAAAAGAGAAAGCGAAAGAGAGAAATTAAAAAAAAAAAAAAGCGGAGAGTGATGGCGCGCGAACCGTAAATTACTCTCCTGATTTGTTGATCCTGCATATAGACCACGCGTGGATTGTTGGAGATGGAGGGGGGGGGGGGGGGTCGCGAGGCTTCGCGGGTGGGCACAGTATGAGCGCGGGAAGGGGAGGGGGAAAGGGAGGGGGAAAGGGAGGGGGAGGGGCTGGGGAGAGACGATAAGATAAAATGGAATCATAGTCAGCGGAAGTCTCTCGTGAGCCGATTGCAGCGATAAGGGAATGACAGGTAGATGGCATGATTGAGCAGGTAGATATCTGAACCGATTGTGTGCTGGGTAGGTGACTGGGTTGATGGCGAAGAAAGATGGTTTTGGTTGACATGGTTTATGGGTGACTGGTTCCAATCGGGGAGGGGGGGGGCGGGGGATCAGACGAGGAAATGTGTAAAACTGTGGTAAGGAGGGTTTGGCTGTCAAGACCGGGAGGGGGAGGGACTGGTTCTTCTTCTCCCCTCCCCTTCTCTCCCCCTTCCCTCCCCTTACCTCACCCCCCCCCCCCCCCCCACCCTCCATGAGAATGTGGCGTTCCAATCCCGGATCTTGCCGGACGTCCTCTGCCCCCCCACCCCACCCCTGCCCCCTCCCCCCCTCTCCCTGGAGCAGGGGTTTGGGCGAGACGAAATATAGAGATTGGGATAGGTGAGGGAGATAGGGAGGCAGAGAGAAGAAGAAAGAGAGAAGAAACGGGGGAAGATTAAAAAGAAGAACGACATCCCTGGCCGTACCAAGGAGGGGGGGTCCCTTCCCCTCTCTTTATCTCGGTGGATTTTCCCTTATCTAAGGGGATTGAGGTTCGAACTAGTGGAATCTATTCCCCTCCCACGACCAAAGCCTCATACCCCCTCCTGCCCCTTCCCCCCATCACTACTCTCTTACCCTCCATTTTAATCCACCTCCCTCCCTCCCTCCCTCCTATCTCTTCCTCCCCCCCCCCCCCCCCTTCTTTTCACCTCCTTTCCCCTTACCTTTAATTCACCTCCTTTTCCCTACCCTTCCTCTCCCCTTCCCTCCACCTGTTTCCTTTCCACTTCCCTTCCCAATCTCACCTTCCTCTCCTTTTCCCTGCACTTCCTTGTCTCTCCTGACTATCCCCTCTCCTCCCTTCAACCCAATCCCCTCCCCCCCTTCCTCTCACCTTCAACTTACCCTCTTTTCCCCTTCATCCCAATCCTCTCTTCTCCCTTCTCCCCTCTTCTCTCCCCTTCTCCCCTCTCATCTCCCCTTCTCCCCTCTCCTCTCCTCTCCTCTTCTCCCCTCTCCTCTCCCCTTCTCCCTTATCTTCTCCCCTTCTCCCCTCTCCTCTCCCCTTCCCCTCTCTTATCTCCCCTTCTCCCCTCTCCTCTCCCCTTCTCCCCTCTCCCCTTCTCCCCTCTCCCCTTCTCCCCTCTCCCCTCCCCTTCTCCCCTCTCCTCTCCCTTCTCCCCTTCTCCCCTCTCCTCTCCCCTCTCCCCTTCTCCCCTCTCCTCTCCCCTCTCATCTCCCCTTCTCCCCTCTCCTCTCCCCTTCTCCCCTCTCCCCTTCTCCCCTCTCCTCTCCCCTTCTCCCCTTCTCTCCTCTCCCCTTCTCCCCTCTCCCCTTCTCCCCTTCTCTCCTCTCCCCTTCTCTCCTCTCCCCTTCTCCCCTCTCCCCTTCTCCCCTCTCCTCTCCCTCTCTTCCCTGCGTCTCAAGTCTGGCCCTGAAACTCCTCACAGGTAAATCCCTCGTTAATCCTTGTGTTCTATGACATACCTGGGCGCCTCACTCGAGCCTTCAAGGTCCCTCGTCCTTCGTAGATTTTTTTCTTTTACTTTAAGGATGACTGTTTTATGTTGGAGTCGCCTGTATGTTATTGGGTTGCATTTAATCGTGGAAGTTTTTTTAGGGAGGGGGTGGGGTGAAGCAATTTTTGTTTGGTTATGTTTTGATATTTTTGCGATTTTGTTTTTAACCTTCTGCGGTCGTAATGTGCTTGTCATGGTTTTTGTTAATGCCCTCGTGACATTGCTGTTCTCGGTTATGAAGAACAGGCTTGGTATACGAGCTTGTTGGATAACAGACAGACAAAAAGACAGATGCGCGCAGACAAAAGTACGGGCAGACGAAGTAAAGGGCAGACAGATAGACGGCCGATATATAAACACAGGTACTAAAAATGCAAGAAGACAAGCAAACAAGCAAGCAGGCAGACATGCAGGCAGGAAAAGCAGGCACACCGACAGAGCGTAAGCTGGTTGGCATGTGAGAATGTATACGTCATAGCCACTTATCTCGTTTTATTTTAATCTTCATTGCAACATCCGCACTTTGGACCTTGGGCCTTTATAGGTTAAAATATATATATATATATATATATATATATATATATATATATATATATATCATATACATGTATATTTTATATATTTATAAAATATATATATATATATAAATAATATAATATATAGATATATATAATATATAATATATATATATGATATATATATATATAATATATATATATATATATATATATATATATATATATATATATATGATATATATAATATATAATATATATAAAATATATATATAATATAATATATATAATATAATATATAATATATATATAGTATATATATAATAATATATATATATATATATATAATATATATATATAATATGATATATATAATATAATATATAATATATATATAGTATATATATAATATATATATATATATATATAATATATATATATAATATATATATAAATATATGTAATAAATATGATATATATGTAATTATATATATATATATATATATATATATATATATATATATTACACATTACACATATATACACATTTGTTTGTTTCTTCATTTGTTTAACTATCTATTTCTTTATATATTTGTTTATATATATAGGTTTTTATCTATATCTAACTATCTTTCTATATATCTATGTGTGTGTGTGTGTGTGTGTGTATGTGTGTGTGTGTGTGTGTGTGTGTGTGTGTGTGTGTGTGTGTGTGTGTGTGTGTGTGTGTGTGTGTGAGAGAGAGAGAGAGAGAGAGAGAGAGAGAGAGAGAGAGAGAGAGAGAGAGAGAGAGAGAGAGAGAGAGAGAGAGAGAGAGAGAGAGAGGAGAGTCACAGGAACCTCCATTTTTTCTGACATTCTTTTGTCAATCGTATTTACAGGATTAGTGATTAGATATATGCACTAGCGAGAACTATGAATTGCCACTTCTTTACACGTGTGCGGGGAAAAAGTATAATTAATAGATACAGATATAAATATACATAATATATGTGTGTGTGTGTGTGTGTGTGTGTGTGTGTGTGTGTGTGTGTGTGTGTGTGTGTGTGTGTGTGTGTGTGTGTGTGTGTGTGTGTGTGCACGTACCTGTATGGTCATATGAAATTTGTATATCTTTGTATGTATATTTATGTATGCATGTATGTATGTATGTGTAAATATATATATGTATCTGTATCATATATGAGATATATATATATATGTATGTATGTATGTATATATATGTATATTTAGATGTATATGTATGTGTATGTATATATATGTAAATGTTTATATATGTATATGTATATGTATATGTATATGTTTATATACATATGCATATTCTTATACATATACATATATACATACATATATACACAAACATATATACACGTATACATATACATACAAATATACATACATATATACACTTATACATACATATATACATACATACATACATATGCATATACATATATATATACATACCTATATATATACATATGTATTTTTTTTTTATTTACTTATTATTTTTGTATTGTCTTTGTGTGGTTATGTATGTATGCAGGTATTCATGTCTGTGCAAGAGTGTCAAGTGGCGCAGAGACCCCGGCGGCGGCGGTTGCGCCGAGCGCGGATCATCGTCGCGTTGATTGGGCGTTGCTCAATCATTTGTGCGAATCTATTATCTGATTGGGCGGCGAACGCGGCTTGAATGCTCGCCTGTGTGTGCGGATGGTGTAGCTGTTGTTATTTCGGAATGAGAGGGGAGAGAGAGGGACAAATTATGCGGTGAAGAGGGAGGCAGAGCGACTACGAAACATTCATGCACACATACATTTACGTTCGTGTGTGAGAAAGAGAGAGAGGGAGAGAGAGAGAGAGAGAGAGAGAGAGAGAGAGAGAGAGAGAGAGAGAGAGAGAGAGACAAGAGAGAGAGAGAGAGAGAGAGAGGAGAGGAGGGAGAGCGAGGGGGAGCGAGAGCGAGAGCGAGAGCGAGCGAGAGAGCGAGAGGAGGAGAGAGCGAGAGAGCGAGAGAGCGAGAGAGGGGAGGAGGGAGTGGAGGGAGGGAGGGGAGGGAGAGGGAGAGGGAGAGGGAGAGGGAGAGGGAAGAGGGAGAGGGAGAGGGAGAGGGAGAGGGAGAGGGAGAGGGAGAGGGAGAGAGAGAGAGAGACTGCGCCTGTATGTGTATGTGTATGTGAATGTGTATGTGTATGTGTATGTCTATGTGAATGTGAATGTGAATGTGTGTGTGTCCCTCTGCACGTGGTCCCGGACATGATAGCGAACCTTGGTGGCTACATAATTATCGGGACACTGCTGTATTCATTCAACACCTCCCTGCCCTCCCTGTGCCTCTCCTCCTCCTTCCTCCTCCTCCTTCCCTTCTCCCCCCCATTCCCCCTTTCCCCCTCTCCCGCTCTCCCTTCCCTCCTCCGTCCCTCCCCTCCTCCCCCACTCTCCTTCTCCCCCACTCCCCCTCCCCCTTCCCTTTCTCCTCCCTCTCTCCTGCCTCTCCCCGCCCTCTCTCCTCCCTCTCCCCTCCCTCTCTCCTCCCTCTCCCCTCCCTCTCTCCTCCCTCTCCCCTCCCTCCCCTCCCTCTCCCCTCCCTCTCTCCTCCCTCTCCCCTCCCTCTCTCCTCCCTCTCCCCTCCCTCTCTCCTCCCTCTCCCCTCCCTCTCTCCTCCCTCTCTCCTCCTTCTCCTCCCTCTCCCCTCCCTCTCTCCTCCCTCTCTCATCTCCTCATTCCCTTACCCGCACAGCGCCTTCTGATCCGTCTTACCTGCCGAACTTCTCAATGGTCCTCACTGACACGGATCTCCGCCATGTGTCGTTTGTTGTATTTGAGAGTTTGCACAGCTTTATTCTCGGTCTTCGTCGTTGTCTTTCCTCAGGCTTCCTTGATTTCATTTATCCTCGTTTTCTTTCTTATCGTTCGTTTTTGTTTTGAGTTTTTTTGTTTTTTTCTTCAAGATTCATCAGCAGATGCTATTTTTTTTCTCGTCCCTCTCTTTATCATCCACCTCCGCTTCCTCTAGTTCCTCCTCTTCCTCTTCCGTTTCCGCTTCTTGTTTTTTTCTCTTCCTCTTCCTCCTCTCCCTCCCTTTTCTTCTTCCACCTCGGTATCAACAAGCAATCTGCTTTCTACTCATCTTCCTCACGGTGAATCGTAACTACGAGAGGTAGTGTGACCATCCTTGGATACTAGGGCGACCTTTAGTGTGTGGAGGAGGAGTGGGAGTGGGAGTGGGAGTGGGAGTGGGAGTGGGAGTGGGAGTGGGAGTGGGAGTGGGAGTGGGAGTGGGAGTGGGAGTGGGATCTGTGTCAGAGGGCGCTTGTCGGAGGGTTCGGGGGTCCGTCTTGACTTGGGGTCCGTTTTGTATTGGGGTCCGGCTTGATTCGGGGTCTGTCTTGGCTTGGTTCCGGCTTGGATTAGGGTCTGTTTTGGCTTGGGGTCCGGCTTGGATTAGGGTCTTGTCTTGAATCGGGCTCTGTCTTAGATTGGACCCGGCTTGGATTGGAGTCCGTCTTGACTTTGGGTCCGTTTTGGATTTGATCCGTCTTGGATTGGGGTCCGGCTTGGATTAGGGTCTTGGGGTCTGCCTCGGAATGGGGTCCGGCTTGTATTGGGGTCCGTCCTAGGGTCCGTTATCGCGTGCTACTCATCCACATGGCCGCTTCACTGAGGGCCTCGTTACGTCTTGTCCGCGTGCTTGCTTGTGCTTATCCTTTGCGAATGTTGTGTTGCCCTTGGTTCGTGATGTGATTGTCATCGGGGTTATGAATTGTATGAGTTTTTTTTCGAGTGAGTTTTGTAATTGAAAATGTGGTATCCTGTCCTTGCTCTCCGTCCGTGGCTGCTTCGTTGCGCCAAGTGCCCTTGTCGTATCTTTTTTTGTGTTTTTGGTGCATTTTTGTATCTTATTATGTTTCCATGCGCTGTTTCTTGTGTTATCTTGCTTTGCATCGTCATATGTTTAATTTAGTATCTTCTCATCTCTTCCTCCTTTTCTTTTTCTTCTTCTTCCTCTTCCTCTTCCTCTTCCTCTTCTTCTTCCTCCTCCGCCTCCTCCTCCTCCTCCTCCTCCTCCTCCTCCTCCTCCTCCCTCTTCATCCTACTCCTCTTCCTCCTCCTTCCTCTTCATCCTACCCCCCCTCCTCCTCCTTCCTCTTCATCCTACTCCTCCTCCTCCTCCTTCCTCTTCATCCTCCTCCTCCTCCTCCTCCTCCTCCTCCTCCTCCTCCTCCTCCTCCTCCTCCTCCTCCCCGTTCCTCCTCCTTCCTCTTCCTTCCTCTTCCTTCCTCTTCTTCGTACTTGTCGTTTTAAGACTTATTTACTCAATTATCTCCCTGTCATGCCATCAAATGCAGCGTCATGGGCGGGGTGAAGCGAGCTGTCCGTCCGTAAACCTGGACAAGAAATGGGCGTGGGCGGAGTACCCTGCGCGCCCATGAAGCTGCCCGTATGTGTGTTTGTGTCTAGAAAGAGGGGAGCGCACTGGGTATATGGAATAAAGGGGGAAATGAGGGAAAGCAGGAAATGGGTTGGTGTGAGGGAAGAAAGAAAGAAGGAAAGAAAGGAAGGAAGGAAGGAAGGAAGGAAGGAAGGAAGGAAGGAAGGAAGAAAGGAAGAAAGGAAGAAAGGAAGAAAGGAAGAAAGGAAGAAAGGAAGAAAGGAAGAAAGGAAGAAAGGAAGAAAGGAAGAAAGGAAGAAAGGAAGGAAGGAAGGAAGAAAGAAAGAAAGAAAGAAAGAAAGAAAGAAAGAAAGAAAGAAAGAAAGAAAGAAAGAAAGAAAGAAAGAAAGAAAGAAAGAAAGAAAGAAAAAGAAAGAAAGAAAAAGAAGGAAATAGAGGGCAGGAAGGAAGGAAGGAAGAGAAGGAAGGAGGGATGGAGGCAGGAGGGAAGAAAGAGACGAGGTGTTAGTGTGAAACGAATTGAGGGGAAGTCATATAGGGGATTCTCATTATCTTTATCTATCCCTCTATCTTTATCTGTAACTGTCTATCTATAAATATCGTGCATATATTTTGTATCGCCGGTACCGTTTACCTTTAATTTTCGTTTGAGCACTTAACATATATATTGTTTTTTTGTTTTGTTTTTTCGCTTTTCGTGTGTTACGTTCGTGTTCGTGCGTGGTTTCGGTGTCCCACACTGTCGCCAGCACGTTAAGGGCGTGGGTGGTCGTGTCCTTGGGCATTTCAGGGCATCGGAGTGACGACGACGCCCATACGCCCGCCCTCGCCTCGTACTACGCCCCTGCCCCCGCTCGGTCCCTAGTACTTGTTTGATCATTTTGGGAGAGAGAGAAAAAGAAAGATATTCCTGAAGTGCTGTCCTTGATTTTGTCATATTTGTGTATTTATTTATTTCGTTTTATTTTTAATTATTATTATTCCCTGGGTTCTTGTACGTTTTTCTTTTCCTCCTCCTTTCATCTTGTTGCAGAGAAGGTAAAGTTGTTTTTTTTCCCCCCGCAATCTTTTTCCCTGTTGCAAGAGGAAGATGGGGAGATAAAACGCGACGTGATTGCGGTCATGTCGACGAGGGCAGCATTGTTATCGTTCCTGGAATGAGGTCATGTCTGTATGGGTGTGTGAGTGAGTGGGGGAGTGGTTGGGTGGGTGGGTGAGTGAGTGAGTGAGTGAGTGAGTGAGTGAGTGAGTGAGTGAGTGAGTGAGTGAGTGAGTGAGTGAGTGAGTGAGTTAGAGAATGAGTGAGTTAGAGAATGAGTGAGTGAGTGAGTTAGAGACTGAGTGAGTGAGTGAGTGGGTGAGTGAGATAATGAGTGAATGAGTGATTTCGTAATTATATATCAAAGATTTTTTATATATTTTAAAGATGTTTTTTTTAGATTTTTTCTTTTCTTTTCTAGCGTTACCGTTATCCAAATACCGACGTTGAATTAATTTTGTTTGCGAGTGTGTTCATTTTCTGAATGTTTGATTTTCCGATCATTGTTATGTGATCAAAGAGAGAAAAAGATGTTTCAAGTGCTGATATATATAGAGAGAGAATGAAGAAAGAAGAGGGAAAAGAAAAAGAGGCGAGAAGGGGAAAGGAGAAAGAGAGAGCGAGTGAGACAGAGAAAGGGAGCAAGGAGAGGGGGAGGGGTAGCCACAAGCGTTTAAATCTCCTGGTTGGAGTATGTGATACCTTTAATGGCTCGGTCGCCGCCATGCTGTGAGACCTCCCGCAGCGGAGTTATGAATCACGGGGGTTAGGCCCAGTGGGGGGAAGGATGCTGTTGGCTGTGGGTGCTGTG
>NC_061851.1:29680052-29692552 GCF_019202785.1 Penaeus chinensis | reverse complement strand
GAGTGGGGAAGGAGGAGGGAGGTGGTTGGAGCGGTAGGGGGGTAGGGGGTAGGGGGTAGGAGGGGTAGTGTTCGATCTGGTTTTGCATTTTTAGCTTCCGTGTTTAGTTTTTAGTTTTGTGTTTTTTTTTTTTTTTTTTTTTTTTTTCATTAGTTGTTTATGTTTGGGTGTTTGTTTTGCTTGTGAGAAAAAGAAGGAAGTGGTGATGATAAATAGGGTTCAGTGATTCGAGAGGGAGAGAGAGAAGAGAAGAGAAAAGAAGAGAAGAGAAGAGAAGAGAAGAGAAGAGAAGAGAAGAGAAGAGAAGAGAAGAGAAAACAAGAGTAAGGAAAGAGAAGAGAAAAGCGAAAGAAGAGAATGAGAAGAGAAGAGAGGAAAGAGAGAGGGGGGAGGGAGGTAGAGAAGAGGGGAGAGGGCGAGGGGAAGAAGGGGAGAGAGAATGTGCAGACGAGCGCCAATCACGCGTTTCCGGTTCGTAACTAGAAGGTCTGCCCCCCCCCCCCCCCCCCCCTTTCCCTTCTGTCTACCTCCTTATCTACGACTTTAGCTCCTGTTATTTATTTTATTGCGTTTTTTTTTTACTGGTCTACGATTAGTTTTTTCTCGTATTTTCCACTTTCACTGCCTTTCTCTTTCTCTGTATCTCCCTCTCTTGCTTTCTTTCTCCCTTTGTCTCTTTCTTCTTCTTTCTCTCTCCCTTTGTCTCTTTCTTTTTCTTTCTCTCTCCCTTTGTCTCTTTCTTCTTCTCTCTCTCTCTCTCTCTCTCTCTCTCTCTCTCTCTCTCTCTCTCTCTCTCTCTCTCTCTCTCTCTCTCTCTCTCTCTCTCTCTCCTCCCTCCCTCTCCCCCTCTCCCTCCCCCTCTCCCTCTCCCTCTCCCTCTCCCTCTCCCTCTCCCTTTCTTTCTCTTACTCTCTCTCTCCCTCCCTTCCTCCATGTGTGTGTCTGCTTGCGTATACATGTCACGAGCCAAAACCGAAAAGGGTACATACTTTGACATTGCGACCGGTGAAGGGGATACATGTCCCCCATACTTGACCTAGTTTCTCTTCTTCCCGTTTCTCTCTCTCTTTCTCTGTTTCTATTTCTTCTCTTTCTCTCTATTTCTCGGTCGTTCTCTCTCTCTCGCTCTCCCTTTCTCTTCTCTTTCTTCTCTCTCTCTCTCCCTTCCTCCCTCCCTCCCTCCCCCTTCTCCTCCTTCCCTCCCCTTTCTCCTCCTTCCCTCCCCTTTCTCCTCCTCCCCTCCCCTTTCTCCTCTTCCCCTCCACTTTCTATTCCCTCCCTCCCTCCCCCTTCTCCTCCTTCTCCTCCTTCCCTCCCCTTTCCCTCTCACTCCCTCCCTCTCTCCTTCTGTGTGTGTGTTTAGAGAAGAGCTGATGGAGGTGTTTCAGGGCTGATGTATAGGTGTCGGCAGCTGTACGTGATCGCCCATACATTGTCATGGGGAAGGTGGGGGTGGGGATGGAATGGGGGGGGGTAGGGGTGGAGGGAGAGGAGGAAGGGTGGAGGGAGAGGGGCAAAGGTGGAGGGGGAGATGAAGGGGAAGGCGAAGGCGGGGGGGGAGGAGAGAAAAGCTTCTGGGATGCTGTGTTGACGGCTTCGATGCTACTGCTTAGGTACCGATTATGTGTATTTTTTTCGTTTTTATCTTTCTTTTGTTTTTCTTTCGTTGCTTCCACTTTTCTCCCCCTCCCATCTCTCTCTCTCTCTCTCTCTCTCTCTCTCTCTCTCTCTCTCTCTCTCTCTCTCTCTCTCTCTCTCTCTCTCTCTCTCTCTCTCTCTCTCTCTCTCTCTCTCTTTCTCTCTCTTTCTCTCTCTTTTTCTCTCTTTCTCTTTCCTTATTCATTGCTTTAAAACTTGATATATTACAAAGAGGGGAGATGGAGGAGGGGAAGGGGGGAGGGGGAGAGGGGGAAGGGAGGCGGGACGACGACCAGCCGCTATGGGCGTGGATATATGGACGGAGGTGACCGGTACGGGCGTGGGGGGGGGGGAGACTGGGCAGTGAAGCTCTTACATACCATAATGGCATTGGAGGGATGGTAGGAGATACAGAAGGGGGGAGGGGGAGAGGGGGAAAGGGGGAGGAAGGAGAGGAGAAGGGCACTGTGGGGTATCTATTCCGTCCCCCCCCCCCCCCCTTCCCATGTCCTCCATTATCCCTCTCCAGAAGTTATGAGGGGCGCGGTGAGATGTAGGGGAAGGGGAGGGGGGAGAGGGGAGGGTGCGAGGTATAAAGGGGGGGAGGGGGTTGGAAGAGTATGTAGGGCGTCGCGGTAGCCAGCGTCGGCGACAACAGGGGCAACAGCAACGGCGAGAGTGATGGGGAAAAGGGTGGGCGTGAGACAGCAGGGTGGGCGGCCAGCATAAACACGATGTCGCGACAGGAAATGACTCTAGACCCCCCCTCCCTTCCCTTACCCCCTCCCCCAGACCCTTCTATTTCCCCTCTCACTCGTTCTTCAACTTTACCCCCCCCCACCCCCCACCCCCCTCTCTCTCTCTCTCTCTCTCTCTCTCTCTCTCTCTCTCTCTCTCTCTCTCTCTCTCTCTCTCTCTCTCTCTCTCTCTCTCTCTCTCTCTTCTCCCGATACTTTTTTCATTTTCTGCATTAAATTACTCTCTCATCACACCTTTCCTCACTTCCTTCTCCGCCTGTAACCCGTAGAGGGGAGAGGGGGGGAGGGGGTAGTGGGCGCGTGGGTGATGGAGTGGGCGAGGGAATTAATGTATTTGCGGGAGCTCTCGCCTAACGCAGAGGGGGGGTAGGGGACGTGGGGGGGGTGGATGATAGAGGGGGTAAGGGACGGAGGGGGGTGGAGAGGAGAGGGGGTTCGTGTCTCGATTGACATTTCCGAGGAGGAGGAAGAGGAGAAAGAGGAAGAAGAGGAAGAGGAAGAGCAAGAGGAAGAGGAGGAGGCGGCGGCAACAGCGGCGTAGGCGGCGTTAGGTAGAGGGCTCCTGAGGCAGGTGCTAGGTAGCCGTTAGGAGGGCGTTAGTAGCTACGGATAGTTTATTAACGCAGGGGGAACTCTCTCGTAGGCTGTTAACCATAGTCCTTTCCTTTTTTATGTTCTAGTAATTATGGAGATTATGTGAAAGCTGGCGGTAAGGGTATTGAGAAGATAATGATGTTTACAAAGCCAGAGGATAATACAACTCTTCAGGTGGTCAAGTGTGGATGAGAAGAGGAGGAGAGGAAGGGAAAGGAAGGGGGTAGGGACGCATTGGAAGTACACGGTGGATGGTATCGAGTGTTGCTACGTTGAAAGAAGGTTGCAAGGCTGACATGCTCCGTGTGTGTGTGGAGGGGAGGGGGGGTTGCGAGGGCACAGGTGGAAGGACAGGGGTAGCGGGGTGGAGGAGAAGTGGAGGAGAGGTGGAGGAGGAGTTTCGAGCTTCAGTAAAAGGCGTTCGGTAATGCTAGATGGCAGAAAGGGCGTGAGAGCATGACGAAAAGTTATATTGTGTTTCGTGAGCCGCGTGTATGCTCCGCCCCTTCCACTCCCTCATTCCCTCGTTCCCGTATTACTTCCACGTTCGCGGATCTACCTCATGGGCGGTCATGGACGCTGGCTTAAGGCCGTAACTGCGAGGCGTGGGCGCGAGCGTAGGGGGCGCCGGGAGAGAGATAGAGGAAGTGTAAGCGGAGGGAAAAGTTGAACAGATCGATATTTTAGAGAAAGATAGGGAGAAAGATTTGGAGAAAGATTGGGGGTGAGAGAGACAGAGACAGAGACACAGACACAGAGAGACAAATAGAGAGAGAGACACACACGCACGAGGGAGAGAGAGAGAGAGAGAGAGAGAGAGAGAGAGAGAGAGAGAGAGAGAGAGAGAGAGAGAGAGAGAGAGAGAGAGAGAGAGAGAGAGAGAGAGAGAGAGAGAGGGAGAGGGGAGAGGGAGGGCGGGAGGATAAAAGAAAGAATAAGAGGGGTTAGAAAGACAGGAAAGGGCAGGGGAAGTGTGGACCAGATAACTAAAAAGGGATAAGGAATTGGGTAAAAATGGAGGGATAGATGAAGGCTGAGTGAGGAACCGGGGAAGTCCGGTTGCAGCACCACTGGCGCCTTGGGTTGTCAACATCACACGCCGGGGCCGCTTGCCTTGTTTAGCGGGTGAGCGTCGATGCCTGCAGTTTAATGTCGATTTTATGGGCGTTCGGAGGAGCTGCCGCGGCGGTTCGATTAGTGGGCCGCGAGTGACTGAAATAGGAGGCACAGAGAGAAAAGGAACTGAAGAAAATGGAAGAAAGAAGAGAAAACAATAAAAGAAAAGGAAATGGGAAAGGGAAGGAATTACGTAAAGGGGGAGGGAGAGAGAAGCCGTAAAATGGAAAGAGTATATACATATATATGTATATATATTATGAAGTAAACTAATAAATAAATAAATTCGTACTACAGTCGACGTAAAGGTATATATATATATATATATATATATATATATATATATATGTGTGTGTATATATATATATATATGTGTATATATATATGTGTATATATGATATATATATGACTTGGAATTTCGCCTTGTACCTTCATCCTCTCGTCCCAGGTGTGTTCAAAGACCTCTGCAAGGAAGGGTGTCGGTGGTATCCCTGTGCCCTCAGTGCCGCGTAGGATGGGAGCGAAGGGCCTCGACGTCGAAGGAAACAGAATGGGTTGCGTTGATTAAAGCATTTTTTTTTTTCTGTCCGAAATTTATTGTGCCATTTTTGGGGTCTTGACGAGAAAATTGGGTGATCGTGGTTCGATAACATCTTTATGGTACTGTTGCTGAAAAGGAACAGAGAGAGAGAGAGAAAAAAAGAAGAGAGAGAGAAAAAAAATCTTGCCATACAAGGGGGATAGAAGGACCAAGCTGCAGTGTGCAAGTACATTGCGCTTCCCTATGTGCCCCAAAAGATAGCTTGTTTCTCTGGGTGAAAAGTAGGCGGTAGAGGTGTAGGTGTAGGTTTAAGGCCTGAGAGAGAGAGAGAGAGAGAGAGAGAGAGAGAGAGAGAGAGAGAGAGAGAGAGAGAGAGAGAGAGAGAGAGAGAGAGAGAGAGAGAGAGAGAGAGAGTGTGTGTGTGTGTGTGTGTGTGTGTGTGTGTGTGTGTGTGTGTGTGATTTTCCGAAAAATTGCTGAATATGTATTTTACGAAAGTATGTTTACTGAATGTATGCGTGCGTGCATTTACGTGTGCCTGATTATACGTGTAGGACGAACCATTGCGTGAGTGTGCAAATATGTGTATGTACGCGTTTATGTCTGTGGGTGTGGGTGGATTGTTGCCGCAGCAGTACCGGGCCTTGTGCCATGACTCACACTGCTATTATGGCCCTCCTTACACCCGCCGCCGACTAGCTGCGTGCCCGTGCGCGTGTGTCCGTGTGTGTGTCTGTACGTGGATCTGTGGATTTACATAGATGCATACATGAATTGTGAAAGGGAACCCTACAACTGGACGAGGGCGTCGATGTGTCTTTTCGTATGCATACATGTACCTGAGTGAACATTAGCGAGTGCGTTCGTCTCGCTTGCGCGCGCCCTGCTCGGGGAGATGAGTCAATTAGCAGAGGCACAGAAGAGGCCTGCGTTCCTTGGCCTACTTTGGGCGGAATGGAATGAAGAAGGTTCGCTCAACCAGTTTTAAAAGAGTAAAGGGTATTTAGGAAAGAAAACGAAGGATTGGGGAGATGAGAGAGAGAGAGAGAGAAGAGTAGGGGGAGGGAGAAGAAGGAGGAGAGGTTGAAGGAGAAGGAGAGGGGGAGGAAGAAGGAAAGATAGAATGTTGGATATATATCTCTTTCTTTTTCCCGTAATTAGTAGATTTTTTTTTTGTGGAAGTCGGGCGATCACTTATAATGATGAGAGTAAAGAGAAGAGTTTTAAAAAAGGCTATGAACGATATTTAAGGAAAAGAGAGGGAGGATATACCGATCGGAATGTCAGAGAGAGAATGAGAGAGAGAAAAAAAAAGAGGGAGGCAATGAGGGAGAGGGAGAACGAAACCGGGGGTGATGACCGAGATGGAAAGGGTTGGAAGTGGGGAGGGGTAGGCAAGGGGTATTAGCATGGGGGAGGGGAGGGGAAGGGGAGAGGGGAGGTCTTGGCAACGACTGGGTATCTTTGTATACTTGTTCGTGGGAGGAAAGGAGAAAGGTAAAGGTAAAGGGAGGAAGTAAAGGTAAAGTGGAAAAGATAGGAGAGGAGTGAGTGGGGAAGAAGAGAAGAGAGAGAAGAGAAGAGAAGAGAAGAGAAGAGAGTCAAAATGACGGAATAAAAGGGAAAAATGGAAATGTAAGGGTAGAAAGTCAACCACTCGAGCATTTTCAAAAAATATATATCTTACGTGCGAAAAAACGGAAACCCGAAGCTGAACTTTTTCTCGGAGAAATATGAAACCCAAGATAAGTCTCGAGAATGTCTTAAACGGTGGGGCGCGAGGGGGGGAGGGTGAGGGGAGGCGAGGGAAGAGTTACGAATAGGCCGGTGAAGTAGGGAGGGAGTGCCAGGTAAACCCTTGGATGAATAACTAAATAATTAAGCTAAGGCGGATAAGAACATGTTGATTTTTGTTTTATTTTTATTTATTTATTTTTTTTCTCTCTCCCCCCCCCCTCTTCTCTTCTTAGAGCCTCCTTTTCTCTTCTTTTCTCTTCTCTTCTCTTCTCTTCTCTTCTCTTTTTTCTTTTCTTTTCTTTTCTTTTCTTTTCTTTTCTTTTCTTTTCTCTTCTCTTCTCTTCTCTTCTCTTCTTTCTCTTCTCTTCTCTTCTCTTCTCTTCTCTTCTCTTCTCTTCTCTTCTCTTCTCTTCTCTTCTCTTCTCTTCTCTTCTCTTCTCTTCTCTTCTCTTCTCTTCTCTTCTCATAGCCTCCTTTCCCTTGTCTTCTCTTCTTAGAGCCTCCTTTTCTCTTCTCTTCTTATTTCTTTACTTCTCGGTCCTCTCTGTCCACTCCCCTCCCGCGGAAGGAGAACCGTTTTCGAAGTGTTATTCTTAGCGTGAAGATCTCGTCGAGCGTCAAGCAAGAGATCTCGGCGGGTTTGTTTACGTTTCCTCCGTCGCTCCGCATCACGTTTGGAACGTGTTTGGAGATAGAGTTGCGGTAGGCGCTGCCCTTTATGAGCTTTTTATAGTTTTTTATTTTTAGATTGTGCTTTTGGATGTTTTTTTTTTCCGATGTATTTATTTCGATAGTCTGTGTTTTTTATTTTTTTGGAGACGAGGGGGGCTGTGTATGTTTATGTATGCTGGAGAAAATGGAAGTGGAGAAGAAAGTGATCAAGTGAAAGAGAGAGAGAGAGAGAGAGAGAGAGAGAGAGAGAGAGAGAGAGAGAGAGAGAGAGAGAGAGAGAGAGAGAGAGAGAGAGAGAGAGAGAGAGAAGAGAAAGAGAAGAGAAGAGAAAGAGAGAGAATGAGAGAATGAGAGCGAGAGAGAGGGAGAGCCGAAAAATGCCGGGTTCTAAAAGACTGTGTTTAAGGTTGTGTTCACTCCGGTAAAGCATCGGCGGAGGTGAGGTGGTCGACCGCCTTATAAGGAACCAAAGTCTCCTCTCGCCCGTGGGTGGATGGGGGGTTGGGGGGTGGGGGGGGGTAAGCGGTCTGATGGAAGGGGAGGAAGAAAATCTGCGAGGGATGTGGCCCTTGGGGGAGGAGATGGTAGGAAGGGGGAGTGAGCTGGAGGGGAGGGAGGGGGAGAGTGGAAGAAGAGGGCGGAAGAGAGAAGGAAGAAGGGAAGGGTAGATTAGAGGGAAGGGAGGAAGAGCGGAGGAATAGGGACAAGGGAAGGAATAGGGAGAAGGCAAGGGAAGGGAGGGAGAGGGGAGGACTAGGGAGACAGGAAAGGATGCAAGAGAGGGAGAAATGAAGGAGAAAATAGAGGAAAGGGAATAAGAGAGGAAGACTGGAGGAATAGGGAGTAAGCAAAGAAATGGAGAGGGAAGGGGCATTACGTAAGCAAGGTTGAGCGGGGGAAGAGGGGGGGTAGGGTAAAGCTAGGGTACCAAGAAGGGGGGGGGGGTTGGTGGAGGGTTATTGTAGGTCACGCGTCTGTCACCGAAGTTCTTAGTGTCGCCCTCTGTTGAGCCTTCGATAGGGCGCTCGTGACACCGAGTACTTGCTTTGGGATTATTGTGTTGGGTACTACGTCATATTTCTGGCTGCCTCTCTCTGTGTCTATGTATATATTTATCTGTCTATCAATTTACTTCTTCTCTTTCCTCCTACTTGTAGTCACCCGTCTCATTTTCTTATTCTCCTCCTCCTCCTCCTCCACCTCCTCCTCCTCCTCCTCCTCCTCCTCCTCCTCCTCCTCCTCCTCCTCCTCCTCCTCCTCCTCCTCCTCCTCCTCCTCACTCCCTCCGTCTTCCCCTTTTTAAATTCTTCCTTTTCCCCATTTCTATATTCTCTTCATTTCTACTAATAGTATATTTATGTGCGCACGTGCTGTGTGTGCGGGCGTGTGGGCGTAGGAGGCGTCTAGAAGGCTGATTCTCCAACGCAAGGTATTTCCAAGGTCATCCTAACCTCCCTGGGTGCGGATGCCACGAACACACAAACACACGCACTCATAACAAGACGAGGAAGTGGATTTAAAACCTTTTTTTTTTCTGATCTTCGGAAAAGTAGGCACAGGGATGGGTGAATGGGGGTGTGGAAGAGGAAGAAAGAAGAGGAGGAAAGGGAAGAAAGGGAAAAGGGGTTAGGGAGGAGGAGAAGAGAGAGAAAAAAGGAGAGAAGGGAAGGGTGAGAGGAAAAGAGATTTTGACTTAGATTTAGAGGTAGAGAGAGAGGTTGAGGGAGAGATAGGTAGAAAGAGAGAAAGAAAGAAAGAAAGAAAGAAAGAAAGAAAGAAAGAAAGAAAGAAAGAAAGAAAGAAAGAAAGGAAGGAAGGAAGAAGCGGTAGAGAGCGAGAGGTAGAAAGGAAGAAAGAAATAAAAAAAAGAGAAAGCGAAAGTAGGAAAACGAAAGACTGGAAGCTGAAAATTGCAAGACGGACAAGAAGTGATACAGAAGGATTTAGAACAGTAACAAACAGAAAACCTTTACCACGTTGTTTCCCTAACCTGACGCTCGTCCCATGGTAATTATTAAATTTTCCTTGTCTTTTCCTTGCCTGGATTCTCTATCATTATATGAGTCATGATATGAGTCACAGGAAAACGATGTGAGGATAGGTGAATATATGAATGTTGTGTCCTCTGGCCACTTCTGAAGCTCCACCCTCATAATGATTGTTGGGGAAAAAGGACACAGATGGTGATATGCGTTGATAGGAATATGATTATGTAGTGTTTTTGCGCATGCAGGCCTATGCACTTTTAGATGCACACACACACACACACACACACACACACACACACACACACACACACACACACACACACACACACACACACACACACACACACACACACACACACACACACACACACACACACACACACACACACACACACACACACACACACACACACACACACACACACACACACACACACACACACACACACACACACACACACACTCACTCACTCACTCACTCACTCACTCACTCACGCACTCACTCACTCACTCACTCACTCACTCACTCACTCACTCACTCACTCACTCACTCACTCACTCACTCATATACGCATATGATTCATCCTTTCTCTCTCTTTCTCTCTCTCTCTCTCTCTCTCTATCATGTTTTATTTTTATTTCCTCCTCAAAACAAATCTGGAGTTCAAGATACGGGATGAAACATAGTTAAAGCAGCAGATGACACTGGGGGAGGGGGAAGGGGAGAGTGGGGAGGAGAGGGGAGAGGGGAGAGGGAGGAGAAAGAGAAGGAGAAGGAGAAGAAGAAGAAAGAGAGGGGAGAGGGAGGAGAAGGAGAGGGGAGAGGGGGAGAGGAGAGGAGAGGGGGGAGAGGGGAGAAGGAGAGTGGAGAGGGGCATAAGGGCATATTTTGGGCACGAAAGGGGGCGTAAGGCATTGTGGGCGAGTTAATAGATGGACGGACTCAGGGGCCTTCATTTACGACGTAGAAAAAGAGAGGAAATGGTAAAGCAGGGAAGGATGGTGGATGCGAAAGGAGGGGATGGAGAAGAGTTTAGTAAATGAGGGGAGGATGGGGAGAAGCTGAGGATGAGGAAGAGTAATATGAGAAAAAAATAGGGTAATGATAAAATAGATGATTGGAAGGAAAATAAGGATTAAGTAATAGAAGGTAAAGATAAGTCGAAGCAAGACAAAACAAATGAAAGAGAAAGAAGAAGGAGAAATAGAAATAAAAGAGAGAAAGAAGAAGGAGAAATAGAAATAAAAGAGAGAAAGAAGAAGAAGGAGAAATAGAAATAAGAGCGATAAGCGAACAGAGAGCAGGATAAAACGAAGAGTGTTCGCGCCTGCTCTATCACTTCTGCGTTGCGTCACCGTAACGGAGCGTGACGGGAGAGAGGAACGTGGCGGCCGCCGTTCATTCATAAACAGGCGTGCTTCCGTGACCATTGTGCGTGAGTGCATGCGTGACTGCGTGCGTGCGTCCGTTTGTTATGCGTGTATGTCCGTGTGGGTGTGTATGACCTTTGTGTGAGTATTTGCGAGGACATTGGTGTGTATGTTTCTGTGTGTCTATGTACGCGTGCGTGCGTGCTTGCGTGCGTGCAGGTGTGTTTGTGCGAACGCGTGTGTTTGTGTGCGAGTGAGTGTTTCTTTGTTGGATTGCCTGGCTGGCCACTGTAACTGTATATTGGAGATCCCTGGGGCAAATGTGTACGCATACGTCTGCGTCCGTGCGTGTGTGGCAGTCATTCGCGTGTGCGTAACGTCATCGTAAACATGCAAAGACGCGGATGTGACTTCATGGCTGTCTGGAGCCGCGATATGGCGGAGAACCAAGTTGCAGGGGATGCGGGCGCGACTGCAGATGCGTCTCCGTGTGGCACTCGGCGATAGGGTGAGGGGGGTGAGGGGGCAATGGATGGAAAACCGTCGTTCCACATTTTCTACTTTTCCATCTGTTCATCCTACACGCTCCTTACCCCTCTCTCCCCCTTCTCCTTCCGTTTACCCCTCTCTTGTTTCCCCCCTTTCTCTCCCTTACCCCATCCTCCTCGCCTTCTTCCCAGCGAAGTAAGAATCCCCGGGTTGTCAGGAAAGCCTCCCGGAATAGACTAGAAGAGTCTCAGTTTATTGAACAGGTGCGTGGGGGAGTCCTTCGGGGGGGAGAGGGGGGGAGGCGGAGGGGGAGAGGATAAGTGGTTGTGGGGGGATAGGTCGGGGACAGGGGGTATGGGGAGCAGGTAGGGGAGCAGGGAGGGGCCAGGGGGTGTGGGGAGCAGGTAGGGAGCAGGGGGTGTGTGGGGAGCAGGTAGGGACCAGGGGATGTGGGGAGCAGGTAGGGGCTAGGGGTATGGGGAGGATAGAGAGGGGCCAGGGATGTGTGGGGGTATGAGGGTATGGGGGTCATGTATGGAGATTAGGGCTCGGCATGGGTGGAGGGAGGACAGGGTGCGTCTCTGTATTTATAATCATTCGTTTCCCATATTTGGGTTAGGGGGGAGGGGGGAGAGAGAGGGAGATCGAGGAAGAAGGCGAAGGAGAGGGGGAGAGGGGGTTGCATAGGAAGAGGGAGAGGAGAGGGGGAAAGGAGGGGAGTGTAGGAGAGGAAGGTGGAATAGGAAGAGGAAGAGGAGAGGGGGAAAGGAAGAGAGTATGGGAGAGGGGGTGAAATAGGAAGAGGGAGAGGGGGAAGGGATGAAGAAGAGGAGGAGGGTAGAAGAAGAGGGAAGAGGGGAAGGATGAGAGAGGTTAGAGGAAGTGGTGTTAGGGGAGAGGTAAAGGATGAGGAGGAGGAGGAGGAAGAGAAAAGTGGGACGAGGAAATGTTTGGGGGTACATTTCGGCATCTTGGGTATGGCTGTCATGTCGGGAAGACTGAACTATGCTGGAGAAATGAAGGGCGAAGGGAAGGGTGCGTTTGTGAGGCACTGTCAGAGGGTGAAGTACCTGGAGAGAGGGAGAGAGAGAGAGGGAGGGAGGGAGGGAGGGAGGGAGGGAGGGAGGGAGGGAGGGAGGGAGGGAGGGAGGGAGGGAGGGAGGAGGAGGGAGGGAGGGAGGGGAAGGAGGGGAGGGAGAGGGACGGGGGGATGGCGAGAGTGAATAATCCCTTCCTGGCACTCTGTCCTGGCCCAGAGATCGGAAGTGGCAGACAGGTGATGTAACCGTCGCTAATTGTAACTGAAGTAACCGAGGAGGAAGAGGATTAACAACGCTAACAACAGCAGCGACAGCAACGCAAAATAGACCGCAGAAACAAAATAGACCGCAGCAAAAAAAAAAAAAAAAAAAAAAGTGATTGCACCGACGTGGTGATGATGGTGTGGTGGCGGTGACGATGACGATCATGATGCTGATGCTGGTAATGACGATGGTGGTGACGACGACGACGACGACGACGACGACGACGACGACGGCGGCGGTGATGACAATGGTGATGACGGCATGCGAGTTCTAGGGGCAGGAGGGTTATTGT
>NC_061851.1:29672552-29677552 GCF_019202785.1 Penaeus chinensis | reverse complement strand
CTCCCTCCCTCCCTCCCTCCCTCCCTCCCTCCCTACCTCTACCTCTCCCTCCCTCTCTCCCACTCCCTTCCTCTCTCCCGCTCCCTACCTCTCTCCCTCTCTCCGTCTCTAACTCTCTCTCTATATATGTGTGCGTCTGTGTCTGTGTGTGTGTCTGTCTGTGACAAACACACACACACACACACACACACACACACACACACACACACACACACACACACACACACACACACACACACACACACACACAATATATATATAAATATATATATATATATATATATATATATATATATGTCTATCTCTATAGATCTGTTTTACTTTTTTTTTCTCCCCCCCCCCCCCCCTCCTGCTTCTCTCGTTTATCTGTTGGACGTCTTCCCGAATTGCGCCGTAGTTGCGCCTCTTCCCATGTCTTTCATCCTCCGTTTTCGCCCATGTATTATTATTATTATTATTATTATTGTTATTGTTATTATTAGTATTAGTATTATTATTGTTATTATTATTGTTGTTGTTATTATTATTATTATTATTATTATTATTATTATTTTTATTATTATTATTTTTATTTTTATTATTATTATTATTATTATTATTATTCATCCTTAATTCAAGTGTCTCGTCTTTAATATGGTTTGGACCTTTCATCATATTTTTTTTCTCTCCTATTCTTCAGTCACAAAATATAGAAACAGATACAGACAGGCAGGCAGACGCGGATAGACAGAGGCAAACAGACAAAGGAAGACGAGACAATCCGGGACTTTTGATTGAGAAAAGGGTGGAGGGGGAGGGGGAGGGAGGGAAGGGGAGAGGGGGAGAGGGGGAGAGGGAGGTGTGCTGGCGTTAGGCTTTGGGTGTAGGCACGGGCGTGGGCGTAAGGCTGACCAGATGTCGAGCCGACAAGATAGTAATTGGTAGGTATATGCAAATGAGGGCAGGGTCAGAGCTGCCAGAACCGCGATATGTTAACCGGCTTTTAATTAAAGGCGTCGGGGGAGGCTCGGGCGGCTTGGGAATTACGAGAGAGATGTAGATTGTTTGCAATTTTGCTTGTTGATTGTTTGTAGGTGTGTGTGTTTGCTCAGATGTGGTCTTTTGTTTGTTCATTGTTCGTTTGCTCAGATGGTTTTTTTTGGGCTTGTTATTTGTTTGTTTTTTGTTGGTGAGATACGATGCTGCGCGGTGAGTTACGGGTGGCTGTGGCTACCTCGTGCCGCCGTCGCAGGGGGCTGGTTTGTGTCCGACGGGAGGAGGAGTGGCTCTCGCTCTCGGTCTCTTGCGCCTTGCTTTTTTTCTTTTGTGGTCTCTTTGTTTCTCGTCTTTATCATCTCGTTCTTTCTTTTTTTGTCGTTTGGTCTATTCTGCAACTTTCGTTTTTTTTTTCAGCTTTATTCAGTCTCCGTCCTTCCTCGGTTCTTCTTCTTTTGTTTGTCTCTCCACATTGTACATCCTCCCATTCTCACTCTGAAACACACACAGTAATATTCACACTCACACACACTCACACTCACACTCACACTCACTCACTCACTCACACTCACTCACTCACACTCACTCACTCACTCACTCACTCACTCACTCACTCACTCACTCACTCACTCACTCACTCACTCACTCACTCACTCACTCACTCTTTCACTCACACAGATACACACACACACACACACACACACACACACACACACACACACACACACACACACACACACACACACACACACACACACATATATAATGTGACGGAATTTGGGTGGCATTCACCCACATGACCACTCGTCCGCACTGAAATTGACGGGCAAAGGGAGAAAAAAAGAGGAGGAGGGAAGGAAAAGAAATAGAGGGGAAGGAGGCGGGACGAGGAGGAAGAGGGGAGTACAGGGGAGGGAAGAGTTGAATTGTTTCTACTCATTCTTGAGCTGAAGTAATGGTGGAGAAAAAGAGAAATGGGGTGGAGGTGGGAGAGCGGGGAGAGGGGAGAGGGGAGGGGGGAGAGGGGGAGAGGGGGAGAGGAGGGAGGGGGGAGGAGGAGGTGAGAGACGACATGCTTCATAACTGCTACCCGTGGGAACATTTGCCGTCGGGAGTTCGTCCGTTATGATGACGGGGTGCTAGGAACGGGTGGGGAGAGAAGGAACGAGGGGAAGAGATAGAGGAAGGGAAAGGGGTAGAGGCGAAGAGGAGAGAAAAGATGGATAGGGAATGAGAGGGAGGGAGGGAGAGAGAGAGAGAGAGAGAGAGAGAGAGAGAGAGAGAGAGAGAGAGAGAGAGAGAGAGAGAGAGAGAGAGAGAGAGAGAGAGAGAGAGAGAGAGAGAGAAATATATTACAGTGCCTTATTAGGTCTATAGAAATAGTTCCATTCACACCCAACCACACAGGTTCGCGGGCGCGTACACACTCACACACACACACTCACACACACACACACACACACACACACACACACACACACACACACACACACACACACACACACACACATATATATATATATATATATATATATATATATATATATATATATTCGTGAAACTAATGTTGTGCAGCTGCACGTAGCCGCTCCCACGTTCACGGCTTCGCGAATAGCGGAAAGCAGAAACAGAGCAGCAGAACCTTGGGCCCTAACCTACTTAAAATGTGTACAATATCTGCTCGCCAGCCATTAGCGGTCCTCCTGCGCGCGAGAGATTATTACGTACGTTCGTTTCCCTCCGTCTGCTGACCTCTTTGGCATCCGTTTGGCACCCTGGCTATCTCCTGGCACCCACCCACCCGCCCGCCCTTCCACTTCTCCCCCCCCCCCCCTCACTCCCTACTGAAAGGGAGAGTGGGGTGGGAGAGGGGTAGGACTAGGGGGGGAGAGGGTAGGAGGAGGAGGAGGAGTTGTTTCATGCTCGGGATAGGCATGAGGGTCATGGCAGAAGGGGGGTGGGGGTAGTCATAAGGGGCGTGGGAGAAGGGGGAGACGAGGGAGGGGGGTAAGGTAGTCATAAGGGACATGGGGGAGGGTGGGAAGGGGGGAGGGGGAGTGAGTATGGGGTGTTATCATCAGGTGCAGTAGGGGAGCTTCTGGGAGGGGGAGAACTGGGGGCGTGTGGGGGTGTAAAGGGAGGGGGCTGTTAAGGATTATGAAAGAAATTGTCCTGTTTTTTTTTTTTTTTTTTTTTTTTTTTTTTTTTTTTTGAACCTTTATCATTTTTTCCTACTCATCTGCTTTTTTTGTGTTATTATATACGTTTTCTTTCGTTTTGCCTGATAAAGACGAGGCGGGAAATCACAGCTTGATGGTGATTAAAGCCGGATGTTCCATGGTATTTGAGTCCGTCACGTTTGTAGATTCCACTCCTCGCAGAACAAATCGAAAAGCTTATTGCAAAATCCGCCGCTTGGAAGGAGTTCAGCTTGCAGTTCGGTTCCGTTTGGAGGAATGCATTCATCCCCCCCCCCCCCCCCGTCTTTTTCTTCTCTCTCTCTCGCTCTCTCTCTCTCTCTCTCTCTCTCTCTCTCTCTCTCTCTCTCTCTCTCTCTCTCTCTCTCTCTCTCTCTCTCTCTCTCTCTCTCTCTCTCTATCTCTCTCTCTCTCTCTCTTTCTCGGCGTCTCCTCTCACGTCGGATTCGCAGTTTACCCGGTGTTTATTGTGATTTGAAGCAAGGGAGAGTGAAGCCTTCCACCCCTCCTCCCTAACTCTATTTACTCTCTTCCTCTTCCTCTTCCGCTTCCTTCCTTCCTCCCCATCTTAGGCCCGTCTTTTGCTCCCTCTGCTTCTTCTTCATCCCCTTTCCCCTCCCTCTTTTCTTCCCTTTCCCCACCTCTTTTTCCTTCCTCTTCTCTCCCCTTTTTCCGTTTCTCCTCTTCTCTTCTTCTCAGTCTCATCTTTCCTCCACCTATCGCAATCCCCCTTTCTTCTTCTCGTTTTCCCACATTCTTACCTTCTCCCCCTTACCTCCCCTCGTGTGTGACAGATTTCATTTATAGAAGTACTTTGGAAAGGGACTAAGTCTCTCACACACACACACACACACACACACACACACACACACACACACACACACACACACACACACACACACACACACACACACACACACACACACACACACACACACACACACACACACACACACACACACACACACACACACACACACACACACACACACACACACACACACACGGCCTTAGCCTTTAGAAAGGGGGTTGGAGATGGAGATGTTTTTTAGGAAGAGGAGAAGAGAGGAGGTCAGAGGGAGGAAGGAGAAAGGGAAGGGAGAGGAGGTGGGAAGCGTTGGCGTAGTACATCTCCAAATATTATTGTTGTGAGGGAGATACTTCCACTGTTGTGCTGCATAAAACGCTGCTTCGTGTAAATAGCTGTAAATCTCTCTCTCTCTCTCTCTCTATGTCTGTATCTCTCTCTCTCTCTGTCTGTACCCCTCTCTCTCTCTCTCTCTCTCTCTCTCTCTCTCTCTCTCTCTCTCTCTCTCTCTCTCTCTCTCTCTCTCTCTCTCTCTCTCTCTCTCTCTCTCTCTCTCTCTCTCTCTCTATGTCTGTATCTCTCTCTCTCTCTCTCTCTTTGTATCTCTCTCTCTCTCTCTCTCTCGTTCTATCTCTCTCTCTTCCCTCTTTCCTCTTTCCTCTGCTCTCTCCCTGTCCCTTCCTTCCTTCCTTCTTTCCTTCCTTCCTTCCCCTTCCCTCCCTTCTCCTTCCCTTTTCCTCCCATCCCCTCCCTCACGCACACATACATGCGTTGACACAAACTTCTGATCATGCACTCCCGCATGTGTGTGTATGCCGCACTAGAGCCCGGTGATGTCTAAGGCTGGTCGGGCCGGGCGGGCCATGCACACCCGGGCCGGAGTTTAATATGGTAACACTTGAATGGAATGCTATTCAGGGACACCGAGTTCTTATCCAGTTGCGCTCGGACGTGCAGGCCGGCCGCTGAAGGAGGATTTCGTTTTTTTTTTGTTTTGTTTTTGTTTTTTCCTTTTGCCT
>NC_061851.1:29655052-29665052 GCF_019202785.1 Penaeus chinensis | reverse complement strand
CCGCCGCAGAGTTTACCTGTAGCGGTACGATGACAACCTCCGCCCACTCACGCCTGCAGCTGTTTTCTCTCTTTCTCGCTCTCCCTCTTCCTCTCCTTCCCCTTTTCTCTCGCTTTCTCTCTTTCCGTTTTCTTCTCACGTCTCGTCTCCTCTTCTTCCTCTTTCCCTCTTCCTCGCCCCCTCTCCTTTCTTTTCCTTTTCCCCTTCCCCTTCCCCTTCCCTTTCCTCGCCTCTCTCTCTCTTTTCCTCTCTATTTCTCTTCCTCTTTCTCTCCCTCCCTCTCCTTCTCCTTCTCCTTCTCCTTCTCCTTTTCCCTTCTCCCTTCCTCTTTCCCTCTCTCCCTCTTTCCCTCTCTCCCTCTCTCCCTCTCTCCCTCTCTCCCTCTCCCCCTCTCCCCCTCTCTCCCTCTCCCCCTCTCCCTCTCTCTCCCTCTGTCTCCCTCTCTCCCTCCCTCTCCCTCTCTCCCTCCCTCTTCCCCTCTCTCCTTCTCTGTCCCTCCCTCCCTCTCCCCCTCTCTCCTTCTCTGTCCCTCCCACCCTCTCCCTCTTCATTTCTCTCTCTCCGTCTTGGTAGGTTGTTTTACCTCGCTCGCTGTGTTTCCTCGGCAGCCTTCCCAGCTCATACCAAAGTAATCCCTGCCATACCCTCGGAGCAAGCCGTTCCTAAACACTACTTAATACCAAACCATACCAGATAAATCCCTCTCATATCTAAGCTCTCATACCGGGTCCTCGTATATCTTGAGCCGGCCGTATGTTAGCTAGCTGTTTGGGTCTTTTGAAGTACCTGTTTTCATGGTACGTCCGTTGGCACAGTACCGGTGCAGTGCTCGCCCGATGTGTGCCCGCCGCCCGTCCGTTGCCTTTCTTGGGCACTGATAACCTCCGCTCTTTTCTCCATACTCCCGTCTGTCTCTCTCCATATCGCTTCTTCTTCTTCTTTTGTTTTCTCTCCTTCTTCGCTCGTTCCTTTACCCTTGCTCTTTTTCCCTTTCGCTCCAACCTGGTTTTTTTTTCTCTCTTTCCCTTTCTCTCTTTCCTGAACTCTTCCTCGCTCTTTCTCTCTCTTCGTTAGATTCTCCCTCTCCCGTTTTAATCTGAATCCTACTTATGCAAACTTTAGCTAGCACGATTTATTCATGTTTTTCCCTCTTTCCCTTTTTCTTCTTCTCTCCCTCGCAGTTTTCACACTACCCTCTCTCTCCTCTTTCCCCTTCCTTTTCTTCCTTCTCTCTTCCTCTCCTTCCATCCTCCCCTCGTTACGCCTCTCCATCTTTCCGAGCCCCTAACTATATGCGTGTTCATGTACCCGGTATATATTAGACGTGGGAATCGAGCCCCTTCTTGGAACTGTGCCCTCTCTCGGGAAATCCTTGTCGGGGAGGGGGTAGGGGTGGAAGGGGGGCAGTAGAGGGGGTGCCCATGGAGGGGATGGCCGTAAACCCCCCTACCTTTGGTGCAGGTGAGGGTATAGATCAAGATGTGTAAGCTGTGTATAGTGTGCGAATGTGTATAGCGATTGTGTATATTCCTAATCTTTATTTATTTTGTGACGCTGTTTCGTAAAGGGATTGCGTTGATGCCTTCTTTTTTTTTTTCTTCTTCTTCTTCTTCTTCTTCTTCTTCTTCTTCTTCTTCTTCTTCTTCTTCTTCTTCTTCTTCTTCTTCTTCTTCTTCTTCTTCTTCTTCTTCTTCTTCTTCTTCTTCTTCTTCTTCTTCTTCTTCTTCTTCTTCCTCCCCTTCCCCTTCCTGCATTTTCCTTTCTTCCCCACTCTATTTGCCTTTTCTTACCCTCCGTCTTATTTTTTTGCCCCTCTTTTTCCATCTTTTATTTCAACTGCACCTTCTGCTCTCTTCTGTTATTCTTCGTCTGTCTCTTCTCCCTCCTACCTTTTTGTCCTCTCCTCTTTTTGCATTCGCGTCCTCTTCCCTTTTTCTTCGTATAGTTCGTCATTTCTATCCAAAGCCCTTTCTTCTTCCCTTCCCGTTCCCCTTTCTCTTCCTTTCCCCCATCCCCTTCTTCTTCCCCCTCCTTTTCCCATTCCCCTCCTCCCCTTCCCCTCCTCCCCTCCCCCCCCTCTCCCCTCTCCTTGCTCCATACTCTCCGCTCACCTTTCCCTTCCTACTTCCTACTCCCTGCACCTTACTCCTTCCTCCTCCTTCCTGTTTCGATCCCCCCCCCCCCCCTCTCACTCCTCACCCACTCTCCCTCACTTCCCCTCCTTTTGCCGCACATATCTCTGAATGTTTAGCCTGCGGTGCGTGAGTGTTGATTGATGCTGACAGCAGTGGATTGCGTATGTTTGGGGTGGGGGGGGAGGGTGGGAGGGAGAGGGAGGGAGGGGAGGGAGGGAGACCGTGCGAAATGATTTTTTTGCTGTTGATATTTTTTGTATATGTTCTTGTATTTTCTTTAGGCTGGTTTAGATGAAGGTGTGAAGAGGATGAAGAAGAGATGAATAGATATGCATGAATAGATGGGTATGACAAGGACGCATGTTGCATATTTAAGCGGAAAATGCAGCTTGAAGTGGAATGGGAAAGGGAGAGCGAGGGGGCAGACGTAGCGTACAGAAGAACGGTGAAGAACGAGGAGGAAATTATGAAATGAACAGGAAGGGTTTGAGTTGAGGAAGATTTACGAATACAGTTGGATAGCGAGCGGGAAAAATGGGAGTAAAAAATGAAGTAAGAAAGAACTAACGGAAGGGAAAGAACAGAGAACGAGAAAGGGGGAAAGAAGGGGAAAGAGCAAGATGAAGAGGGAGAGAGAGGAAGGTTGGAAGACGGGAAAGCCAGACAGACAGATAAATTGCAAATAAAAGGGAGGAAGAAAGAATGGGAAAAAATATTATGAGTGACGAATGAGGAAAGGAAGGGTGGGAGTGAAGGGGGGGGAGGGGGAGGAGGATAATTAGACATCATACTAGGGATTCCCTGATGAGTATCCGGAACTTGTAAGACACGTGTGTACAGTGTATTTTTAGCACTCTTATTGCAAGGTTTCCCCCCTCCTTCCCTTCCCCCCTTTTGCCTCCTCTTCCTCCTCCTTCCCCCTCCTTCCTCCTCTCTCTTCCCTCTTCCCCTCTTGCTTCGTTTTACTCGTTTTTATTATCTTTTCCCTTTCTCTTTTTCTTCACTTTTTCCTACTCTTCTCTCCTGTCCAGCCCCATCTCCCTTCCCCCTTCCTCCCTTCCCCCTTCCTCCCTTCCCCCTTCCTCCCTTTCCCCTTCCCCCTTCCCCCTTCCCCCTTTTTCCCCACCCCCCTTTCCCCCATCCCCCATCCCCCTTTCCCCTTCCCCCATCCCCCTTTCCCCTTCCCCTCCTCCCCCTTCCCAGGAACGTCGAATGGGTTGACGGATAAATCGCTCGGAATGGGGGAGTGGCCCAGTTGCATAGCCTACGAGAAATGGGTCATTTAGTGTAACGAAATAGCTCGTCTTAATTTTGTTTCGCTGACTGGGATGAAACTCCATTTCGTTTTATTGCTAATTGCCCGTTATTTCTAATCATGCTAAAACAGGTTGGCAGGAGTGGTATAGGATTTCATTTTGTTTCGAGTAATCCACTCTGGATGATGGAATTTGTTTGAGCAATTCAATTAATTTCGTTCGGTTTCCGGTATTTTCTTGTGGCGGCAGACTATGTTTAGATTAATTAGATTTAATTATATTTTTTTTGGATAATTAAGGCGAATGCGGGGATATTACCTGGGTATATTTGTGACCAGGATGTCGGTGGGGGAATTTTATTTGTTAATAAGAATGAGGATATTAAAGATATGCATACCACCTGGTTGTTAGATAGGGTGAGTTTAGAGGTCTTCGTGTGTACTCGACCGATCTTTATTTTCTTATTTGATAGTAATTTTTTTTATTCGTTCACTTATTTTTGTTCTTATATTTACTTGTTTGTTTATTTATCTGTATGTTATTGTTATTTTTGCTTGCGCTGTTGTTTTTTTATTGATATTGTATATATATATTTATTTATTTTTTTATTCATTTATTTATTTTTTATTTATATATATATATATTTTTATAATTATTATTATTATTTTTTTTTTTTTTTTTTTGCTATTTCATATGGCTGTTTCAATGTGGATATAGCCGATGAGCTTACTTCTTTCGTTAGTGTTTTGTGTCGGTTGTTATTGCAGTTGTTGCAGGTTTCTGTCATCTCGATTGTTTGAGAAAGAATATATATGAATTAGAAAAAATATAAAAACGATCCTCACGCTCCGTCCCTCCCAAGTTTGCCGTGACAGTCCCTCCTCGTCTCCCTTTTTTTTTCCTCCTCATTCCCCCCCCCCCCCGTCTCCATCCCCCCCCCCCGTTTTTCCCTCCTCATTTTTCCCCTCCCTAGTTTTTTCTCTCCCCAGTTCTTTCCCCTCCCCCAGTTTTTCCCTCCTCAGTTTTTCCCCTCCCCAGTTTTTCCCCTCCTCAGTTTTTCCCCTCCCCAGTTTTTTCCCCTTTCCCTGTGTTTGTGTGTCACCATCCCCAAACCCATTGCGGCAGTTGCGGCCGAGTGCACTTGCGGCAGCGGAGGCAGAAGATGAACGTGGCAGCCGACCGCAGGGCCCGCACACGCCACGCGCCGACGCTTGTAATTAGCTGGGGAAAGAGAGAGAGAGAGGAAATTGCGTAAGTTGACCGCAGATTCGTCCGGTCTGTCGGTCGGTCGGTCGGTCGGTCGGTCGGTCGGTCGGTCCCACACGTGGCGAAGGGATTTTGGGAGAGGATGGGGGAGGGAGGAGAAGGAGGGGAGGACGTGGGGGAGGGAGGGAAGAAAATATAGCAATTGAAAGGAAGGGAAAAGAAAGAGACGGATGGATATATGGATGGATGGATGGATAGACGTACGGACGGACGGACGGACGGACGGACGGACGGGGCTTGTAAGGGGGTAAGGGGATGAATGATTGCAGAAAGGGGGGATTGGGTGGAAGGAATGACACGAGAATAAGGAAGAGACGAAGAATGGGGAAATAGGTGAAATAGGTTAGGTGAATAAGTAAAAAGAATATAGGAGAAAGGGAGAGAATATAACTAGGAAAAAAAAAGAAACGAAATGCGTCACGAAAGTAGATTTAAAAAAATGGACGGAAGGAAGGAAAGGAGCGGTCGGAAGAGAAAAAAAAAATTTCCCAATCCCTTTTCCGGTATTGAACAGGCTTTCCATGTTGTAACTTTTTTTCTTTTTTTTTTCTGAGGGAAACCGGGAGAAAATAACGAGTAAACGGAAGGGAAGAGGAGGGAGACGTTTTCGAAAATTAAATCTATTTACATAATCTGCGCAGAATCGCATTCTTCCTTCACTGTCTTTCCTCTGCATGTTATTTATTGAGCTGCAATTGCTTCTCCTCCGCTTCTTGCTTGGCTTGTTGAGAGGAATGTTGCACTTCTGGACCGATGTTGCGTTTCGAGTTTGTTTAGTACATTGTAAAGTCACTGTAAATTTACGGCGGTGGCACCTTCTGTGGAAATGATTGATTGTCATTTTTGAAGCCGTGTACTGGAAGAGACGGCGTTTTTACGTTTAATTATTTCTCTCTCTCTCTCTCTCTCTCTCTCTCTCTCTCTCTCTCTCTCTCTCTCTCTCTCTCTCTCTCTCTCTCTCTCTCTCTCTCTCTCTCTCTCTCTCTCTCTCTCTCTCTCTCTCTCTCTCTCTCTCTCTCTCTCTCTCTCTCTCTCTCTCTCTCTCTCTCTCTCTCTCTCTCTCTCTCTCTCTCTCTCTCTCTCTCTCTCTCTCTCTCTCTCTTCTCTCTCTCTCTCTCTCTCTCTCTCTCTCTCTCTCTCTCTCTCTCTCTCTCTCTCTCTTTCTCTTTCTCTTTCTATCTTTATGGCCTCTTTTCGTCTCGTCTTTCCTCTCTGTCTTCTCTCTCTTTCGTTTTCTTAAGAAATGGCTGTTGAGCGATGGACCAATTCGTTAATTTGTCCGTCTGCTCTACGCTTATAAATCTTTAGGTGATTTACGGTTTCCGAACATTCGTAGCAAACCGTTTTGTTCCGCTCTTGAAATTCTCAAGAGCGTGAGTTGTGTGTGTTTTATACCCGTGGGTGCGGGTGTTTTGCGAGTGTGTTTGTGCGTGTACATGCATATTTATGTTTGTCCGTGTGTGTGTATCAGACCATCGGTGTTCGTGTAGGTCTGCGTGTGTTTGTCACGTACACAATACTAATGAGGAGGACTTGAGATCAGCACTTTATGTATTTTTACTGCTTTGTACTATGAATTTGTAAGATTTTGTGTAAAGTTTCTGCGTGTTCGACATTATGAAGAGACAAGTCGCCAGAAGAGTGTGAATAGAAGACCAGAAAGCAAAGACTGAAGAACGAAGAGGAACGGCGATAAAACAGAATCGAAACAGGAATCGGAAATTATTGCGTAATCCTTTCACGAAGCCGTCAAGCACTGGCCAATCACAAGATTCTAGCACACCATACCTTGTTCTGATGTGAAATATGTAATTGAAAGTGATATATTGAAATTGAAATTGACATGTGTGTGTATATATATGTATGAATTATTTCTGTGCTTTGTTTTTCCTATTTTGTCGGGTCATATGATTATCTTTGTAGCTGATAATTTTAGGTTGATGTATAGGATCTAGTCTATGGATAAGATACATAGATAAGGATGCATATATACAAATGTAGGTGTCTAGATATTAGATAAGATTAGATATATACAGGTATTATAAGGGGAACTCACTTCTTTTATGGACGAAGAATTGACAGGCTCACGTTTACAGTGATTAGGCTGTAATCTTAGCTCATAGGATTGATATAAGATACTTATCTGTGAAAATTGAGATATGAAAGAATGATAAAGCTCGATTATGAAATTAGTACTTTCCACGACGCGGAGATTATTGCAGATTGCTTGTTTATGGCATGACTTATCGCCGTTGCTATCGTGTGAAGGTCACAGGTAAAAGTTGCTGAATGTGATTTTGGGTGTTGTTTTCAGCTAGAGAGATAAGGAGTGGCAGTGAGCGAGGGGAGGTTGCAGGTGCAGGAGTGAACGGGGTCGCGGCAAAAAGACACAGAGAAAGGATTGTCTAAAAGATGTAAATGAAGTAGGGAGAGAGAGAGAGCGAGGACGTCGCGAGTGGCAGGAGATTTAGGTAATTAGGCGGAATACTTTGCTATCGCGTAGAAATAAGTGCTAGGAGAGGCAGATAATAGGGAAACATTGAAAAGATAAAAATGGGTGATTAGATAGATATAGTGATTATCTGGTTTCTTGCTAGAGGTTAGGGAAGGATAGATGTACGTGTAGTAGCACATATGGTGTAGTAAGAAGAGAGAAGGGAGCTGATGAGGAAATAGGTAAACATATGGCAATAGGAAGGTAGAAGGCAATAGGTAGACATCGCTGAGAGGCTGTCAGCTTCTTCTGATGCGTTAGCTAATAACTAGCGGAAGTGTCAGGTGGAGTTCCATCAGGAAGGAGGAAGTGTCAGCAAGAGTTTTTGGGAACTAGCGTCAGTTCGCGGCAAGGAAGGTAGTGTCAGGGAGGAGGAGGAGGAGGAGGAGGAGGAGGAGGAGGAGGAGGAGGAGGAGGAGGAGGAGGAGGAGGAGGAGGAGGAGGAGGAGGAGGAGGAGGAGGAGGAGGAGGAGGAGGAGGAGGAGGAGGAGGAGGAGGAGGAGGAGGAGGAGGAGGAGGAGGAGGAGGAGGGATGGATAGTGGTGCAGGGTCTGGCATGGCGCCGAGCTAATATTATTGTGTCATTTTTAGCCGGGTGGCGTTGGCACCGGTGCCAGGGCGAGCGAGGCAGCACCATCGGCAGCGGCGGCGGCGGCTGCGGGAGGCTAGAAGCGTGCAGTAGTGTGGTGAGGTGCGTAACGCGCGGTGGTCCAGTGCAGTGCCGTGTTCTCCTACGTCGTAGCTTGGGATGTGCTGGTGGCGGTGCAGTGCAGTGACCCGCGACACCAGTGATCAGTGTGACGTCACGGGGGCCAGTGATTTTGTTAGTGCGACCGCGCAGTGATCAGTGCTCAGTGTGTGTGGAGTGAACCAGGTGCCGTTTGCGTCGAGGCACCGGTGATGGCGCGCCCGTGGCATCCTGGCTATTATGGTTGAGAATGTGGGCGGTCAGTGCGGGCGTGCGGCGGTCACCAGGGTTGCAAGTAGTCGCGTGGAGTTGCGTGCGTGCCGTGTGCGTGCGTGCCGCGGCGTGCACGTGGTGGGCGTGAAGCCGTGCGACGCGCCCGCGCCCTGCCCTGCGCATTATGGACTGTGTCTGCCCGTGGTGGTGAACCTCACTGACCCGGCCAACGCCCTCGGGACCGTCCAGCCCGACAAGGACGCCATTCTGGACATTGTAGAAGCCAATCGCAGGAAACAGGCCGCCGCCAGGACCAGGAAGGCCTCGGGGGACTCCCACAGCCCCCAGCAGACGTCCCCCTCGCCGCTGGGAGATTCTCCCACCCCCATTGACACGCTGCAGCAGGCGGGGCAGCAGAAACAGCAGCCGTCCGCTGCTGAGAGCTGGCGCATCGCGCGCGCCGTACAGCGTTGGGCCCAAGGCTTCGGGAAGGGCGAGAGAGAGCGAGACAGTAGAGAGGAAGAGAGGAAATACGAGGAGGGGGCGGGCACGCTGGCCGAGCTGGCTGCAGAGAAGCGGGCAGGGCGCGCGGCCCCTGGCCCCGAGCCGCCCACGGGCGCCCCACGCCATCATGAAGCCGTCCAACTCTTTTCGGAACTGATGCAGACCGACGACGTGTCGACCATAGCGGCGCAGATCGCTAACCAGGCCGAGCTCATCTACCAGACCTGGAAGACGACCGGCCTCAACCCCACCGAGCTCATCCGCTACCACAGCGTCACCTCGGAGGGGAGCCTCTTCCAGGGGGGCGAGCAGAGTGCCTCCGCTGGGGACCCCCACACCCCCTCCACCCCTTCCACGCCCTCTCCCACGGCCAAGCCCCGCACCCCCGCCAGGAGCATCAGCCCTGCGCCCCCCGGCTCCTCCCCGGCCGTGCCTCGGAAGGTGATTGAGCCCTCGCTGCACAACGGCCGCCCGCACTCCGCGTCCCCTGTGCGAACCCTCAACACTTCCCCTCGCCCCTACATCCCGCCCACTGTCTCACCTCAGTCCCCGGGGGCGCACCCGCACCAGCAGCCGCAGTTCCAGCATCAGCATCAACAGATTCAGCAACAAACATATCATCAGCAACAGCAGCTACATCAACAGCAACAGCTGCATCATCATCATCATCAACAGCAACAGCAGCAGGTATACGCAAGCAACAACGTGTCCCCTGCGGCCCCTCAGTCCCCTCGGTTGTCCTACGCATCCCCCGCGTCTCCGTCCCTTTCCCAGGGGAGTCCCCGTCCCTACGTGTCCCCGTCCGCCCCCCAGTCCCCCCGCGGGGCCTTGACCCAGCCGCCACCGCCCCCCGAAAGGTCGTCTTCGTACACAGGCGTAGACTCCAGTCCGCAGGCGCAGCAGGGACAGGACAGCCCCTTCGACATCCTCGCCGACCCCGAGCTGGAGGCGTCCCTCCAGGAGCTTGTGAACTCTTTCGTAATCGAGGACAAGGCGCGCCACCACGCCGCCGCGGTCGCCGCGCTGGCGTCCCAACGGCCCAAGAGCGCGCCCTCGTCCATCCAGGAGGCGCTGCAGAGGTTCGAGCGGCAGATGGCCATCACCTCCCGCGCCGCCGCCCATGCAGCTGACAACGTGTCCAACTCCTCCTCGCCCGCCGCCTCCCCTAACACCATGGGCACCTTAGGAAGGTTCTCGCAGCAGCAGCAACAGCAGCAGCTGACCAACAGTATGTCCACCAGCCTGAGTAGTAGCAACATCAGCATTAGCAGCAGTAGCAGCAGTACGAGCAGCAGCAGCATGAGCATCAACACAGCGAGTCGGCGGCTCGGCGGCACCCGCAGCGACTCCGAGTGGACCCGCATGCACGGCGACGGCGAGGGGCGTAGCCGGCGCTCGGCGTCGCCCAACCCGCCGGTGTCGCAGCCGGGCTGGAACGAGGGCC
>NC_061851.1:29640052-29645052 GCF_019202785.1 Penaeus chinensis | reverse complement strand
TTCTCCTCCCCATAGTCTCTCTTCCGCTCCTGCCTCTTCCCTTCCCGGTCTTTTTTTCCCCTTTCTCCTTTGCCCTTCCCCTTTCCCATTCCCCGTTCCCTTTCTCCTTCCCCTTCCCCCCCCCCCTCCTCCTCCCTTCCCCTTTTCCTTCCCCTTCCCCTTCCACTTCCCCTTCCACTTCCCCTTCCACTTCCCCTTCCCCTTCCCCTTCCCCTTCCCCTTCCCCTTCCCCTTTTCTCCCTTCACTCTCCCTTCACTCTCCCTTCACTCTCCCTCCCTCCCCCCTCTCTCCTCCATCTCTCTTGTTCGCATGCATGCGTGACTGATGCCCCGTTGCTCCGGCACCGTCTCCCATCTATCATGTGACTGGTATATTTAACGCACCTGTCATCCGCCCGCCTGTCTGTTGCCTTCGCGAGGCTGGCACTGTCTGAGGCACTGCGCGTACTCAGCGACAACAGCAACAGCAATTGCAATAAGAATAACAACTACGAAAAAAATAGCTACCGTGGCATCTCGCGGAAGCTTGGATCTCAGTGCCATCGCCGCGCGTCCGGTACCTTGGGGCACTTGGGCACTTGGGTATCTCCGGCATTTGCGAGGTACTTTTGGTACGCTCGATAACTTTGGTATCTTTGGTAACTTTAGTATCTTCAATAACTTTGGAATTAGATGCCCCTCTTCGCAAAGGAGGGGAGGGAGGGGGAGAGGGGGGGAGGAAATGAAGAAGATGAATATGAGGCTTGGAGACGGAAAGAAGGGGGCAGGTAGGGATAGGGGAAGGAGAGGAGGAAGCGTAGGGAGGAAGAGGGAGAGAAACAGGCAGGCAGAAGCAGTTACCAGATACATACATGAATGAAGAGACGCAGACGTACGTACAGACAGTCGTTTCGTCTTTTTCATTCACATTTCGGGCATTCGCATCCCTCCCGTAAGGGTGTCGTGTGCGAGGGCGCTGTCACCTCATGGCGCTTCCAAACGACGCTTTAGGCCACCCCGGCACTTCTTGGCATCGCCGCTGTGTGGTCTCCGGCCCTGAGTGCCAGACCTTTGTTGATCGGGTTCGCCGTCTACGAATGGCGGTGTGCGCATGGCGGGGGAAGGCGCTGCCGCTTTTGTTCTTTTTTTTCTTTTTTTTCTTCTTATTTTGGATGGGGGGGGGGGGTCTCTCTCTCTCTCTCTCTCTCTCTCTCTCTCTCTCTCTCTCTCTCTCTCTCTCTCTCTCTCTCTCTCTCCTCTCTCTCTCTCTCTCTCTCTCTCCTCTCTCTCTCTCCTCCTCCCTCCCTCCCTCCCTCTCTCTCTCCCTCTCTCTCTCTCTCTCTCTCTCTCTCTCTCTCTCTCTCTCTCTCTCTCTCTCTCTCTCTCTCTCTCTCTCTCTCTCCTCTCCTCTCTCTCTCTCTCTCTCTCTCTCTCTCTCTCTCTCTCTCTCTCTCTCTCTCTCTCTCTCTCTCTCTCTCTCTCTCTCTCTCTCTCTCTCCTCTCTCTCTCTCTCTCTCTCTCTCTCTCTCTCTCTCTCTCTCTCTCTCACTCTTGCTCTCTTTCTCACTCCCACTCTCACTCACCCACTTCTGTTCTGCCCCCCCCCCCCCCTTTTCCCCCATATACGAACATATACCCGAAGCGGTTCACTGAACCCTGTCAGATTTATTTCATTCTTATTTCCCCTTTCCCTTTTTTTCTAAATCTGCCGGCTCAGTTTCCCATAAAAGCCGCCTTTGAAGCTCGGGAGCGGTAGGGTGTCGGCGTGACTTGCGTAGGCTGTATATTTCACCAGAATTTATGTAAATATACACTCTTTGGGCGGAGGGCGGGGAGGGGAGGGGCCGCCTGTGTCGGTCTTCTCCCCTCATTGAGGTAGTTAAAGGGACGCGAGGGGAAAGGGGTTAAGTAGATTGTGGTTTTCTTTTCTTTCTTTCTGTCTGACTTTAATGGGGGGGGGGGGGGAGGGGGTTGTAGTTTATGCATTGTGTGTTTTTTTATCGTTGGGTTGATAGGTAGTTAATGGCAGTTTTTTCTTTAGAAATGTAGGATTAGTCGCGTGTCTATACCAGTAAATACCAGTAAATACCAGCTTAGTACCAGACGTAATGACACAGGTAATAGATTCGTAATTGTCACACGTAGCGAAGGGGTATAGACTGGTACCGACGCACGGCAAGTATACCAGACCAAACCAGCCCTTACAAACCTATGCCAGTCAGTCCAGTGTGTGGCATTTCCTCACCATCATTATACCTCTCACGGGCTAGTTACTTAACGCTAGTTTTTCCTTTTATGATCCGCACGCTCTTGGGATCCTCAAGTGGTAACCGTGTGACAGAATCGGGCATGAGAACAGTGTCTGTGTTATGCTCTCTGGCGCCCTCCTTTTCCATGAGTGAAAAAAGAGCGGTACATGCCTGCGAAAAGAAAGCAGTCCGGCAAATTCAACCCGAAATTCTAGGCTTAAAAACTTGTCTAAAAGGCAGAAATTTGTTATATTACGATATGTATTGATGTTAAACTTCCTGAGAGATACTGTCGGGTATTCATTAGACGAAAGAGTATATGAAAACCTCGGCTAAGATTCAGTGGATCTGAAATGTCTGTGGCCGAGAAGCTAGACTTATTTTCACCTGTGTTTGTCTTTCATTTTTCTTCATTCCCTTTTGTTTCCTCTCTTCTTTTCTCCCCTCTCTCATTTATCTTTTCTCATTTCGTCCTCTTTCCTTTTCTCTCCGCTACTCTATTCTTCGAAATAAGTATCGATACTGAATGTGATCAAGACGATTCATTTTTTTCGGGAAGGCGATCGGGAAGAAGTTGTCAAGCGCCCTCGATGTTGCCGAGGAGGAAACCGATTTTTAAAAAATTTATTTGATATTTCATTTGATTGTCAAACTTTTCTCAGACGTATAGAGGTATTTGGAGGGGAGCGGAGAGGGAGGAGGAATGAAGAGTGAAAATGTGCCAGAAACTTATTTAGTTTGTGCTCATCATTTCCTTGTTTGGGAAGGCGAGAAGAGGCGAGGCGAGGAGAGAGTCATCCGTCATCCGGGGTTGCAGTAGTAGTAGTGGTTGGCTGCGGGAGTAAGGGAGTGCCAGGGAGCGAGCGGCTAAGTACAGGAAGGCCCGACGTCCTGGGCGTGACTCGGGCGGCGTCGGGGGCGCAGGACGTAGCCCCAGGGGTGCCAGGTACGGAAGCAGGTAGAGGGCCATGCATGTAGTGATAACAGTGACAGAGAGAGCCGCGAGAGAGTGCCAGGATGGACGGAGGTCGTGCCTGGGCGGGTGCCAGCGCTAAAAGTGGCTCTCTGACGGTCTGCCTCCTTCAAGCCTCCGTCCCTCCCCGCCGCCATACATTTACCATCTTTGCCGCGGGATGTGCCGAGACCTCTGCCTCACCCTTATCGCCAAGAGGATAGCGTGTCTCGCGGAGGCGCATCGTTCTTTTCCCGGCGCTGTATTTTAGAGGTCGCGGCGCCCTCTCGCTCGCCGATTCGCGTCGATGAAGCGACTTGGGAGCGAGCCGATTTCCACGATATCATCTTCCGGCCATTGGCACGCCCGTCCCGCGGCGGCGGCGGCGAGGAAGGGGCTGCTCGCCGTTCATGGCGAGCCACGAGTTGGAAGGGCGAAATTAAATTTGATGTATCCTGGCACTCCGTGGCACTCTTTTCCTCTCTCTAAAGTCTTCCCTGTTTTCAGTTCTGTAGATAACCTGTTGCGTTAAGGTTCTGGTAAAAGCCTGTTGCGTTAAGATTCTGATGATAGCCTGTTGCTTTGATGTACACAAAAAACGAGGCGACGTTGATAGCATCGCGCAGAATTCAGCACGCGTCGTGAGAGCCTCGCACCGTGGCGTTCATTTGAGACCCGTCACCTCGCTCCCTCGTTACGTCACGTCACGTCGCGTCACATCACATCAACGTCACTACTTCTGCCCGCGTCCCCGCTTCCTTGCTTCCTTCCAAGACGTCGGTAGATGGATCTTTCTCTCGAGATACCGTGTAACTTGGAGTACCTGAGGGGGAGTAGGGAGTGGGGTGTCGGGGGGGGGGGGGGTAGGGGGTTGGTATCGGGGTATTTACCACTTTGAGTGACGGTCCATGAGAGGGGGCGCTACTTGAGCCTTAATATAGGCCGGTCGAGGAGGACATAGTGATGGATATAGAGGGAGGGGGGGGGGGGGGAGAGGGAGGAAAAGACAGACCGACAAACAAACAGACAAACAAATGGACGGACAGAAATACAGGCGCGTGTACTGACATACATTCAAGCCACTCAGAGACAGACACTATACACATAATATCAACACATTCTTATATATAGAACGCATCAGCGCAAACATTATACTCACATACAAAAAGTACATCGACGCAGCTAGAACACACATACCACAACTTAAACAGTACAACACAGCATAACACGATCAACAAAAGACAGCACAGCACAACACAACATAAAATACAAACACACACACACACACACACACACACACACACACACACACACACACACACACACACACACACACACACACACACACACACACACACACACACAGGCCTCACAGATTCCTTTTATTGCGCCGAGAAATTTCCACATCCAACATCACTAACTGTGTCATGTGACGAGCTTCATATTGCATGACAGGTGCACCATGAGAACGGCAATGGCGGACGGTCACGTGACCCAGTGTGTATGTAAGGCCATGTGTACAAGTGTTTAAAGAAACGTTTTGCTGGATTAGGATATTACATGTGTTCAGGGCCCGCTTGTTTTCCTTTTCTTTCGTCTGTTTTTTGTATATTTCGTTTTCTTATGACGTTGAGTTGAGCTTGCCTAGTAGATTTTCTTCTCGTTATGGTACAAGTGTGTTAGGGAGAAATATCAGTGTTCTGTCTGTTCTTGTCACAGGTGTGCTAGGTGAGGCCAGTCGGCGGGGTTTTATGCGTCAGGAGGCGGATCAGCTGATTCTGTTATGTCAGGTGGTTTGTGTCAGGTGGTTTATAGGGCAT
>NC_061851.1:29622552-29637552 GCF_019202785.1 Penaeus chinensis | reverse complement strand
AGAAAAAGAAAGAAAGATGAAAGTTTAAAAATGACAGAGATAAAAACAAAAAAATGAAAAGATAATAATATTTAACAGCTGTTACTACCCACTCTGTGTCTGCGAGGTTGAACCAAACGGAATGTGTTTGTACTGTTTGTGAAGCGATCCAGAGATTTTTTTTTTCTTTTTCTTTTTTTTTTTGGATTTACCGTGTCCAGTTTGGTATCACATTTTGTATATATTGGTGTAACATTACTCACCGATGCATGCAGACACATTTGATTTGGTTTTATTGATTTATTATGGTTCATTTCATTTTTATTTATTTTTGTTGTTGTTGTTGTTGTTGGATTGTTTATTTCTCACAGGAACGTAGTTTATTTAACTATTATTCTCTTTTTTCTCTCGTGTCTTCCATACCTTATCCGTAATGTTTGACTCTTGGGCCGTTAATTGGGTTCTGATTGGCTCTGACGCTGGACCAATGGGGAAAGTTGTTTTGATAAGCCCGTTTTATGATTGGCTGTTGCTCTTTGCGGGAGTCATCGGCGATAAATCAGGGAGGGGGCTTCCTCCGCGGGATATTTACATAATTATTGGGAGCCTTATTGGGAGCAGATCTGAGGGGCCAGTCTCCTTCCGTCGCTCTCGTTCTTTTGTCGGTGTGTTATTGTCTTTCTCTCTCTGTCCCACGTCTGTCTCTCTCTGTCTCTCTCTGTCTCTCTCTGTCTCTCTGTCTCTCTCTGTCTCTCTCTGTCTCTCTCTCTCTCTCTCTCTCTCTCTCTCTCTGTCTCTCTCTCTGTCTCTCTCTCTGTCTCTCTCTCTCTCTCTCTCTCTCTCTCTCTCTCTCTCTCTCTCTCTCTCTCTCTCTCTCTCTCTCTCTCTCTCTCTCTCTCTCTCTCGCTGTCTCTCTCTTATATTCTTCTTTTTCTTCATTTCCTTTTCCCTTCCCTTTCCCCTTATTTTCTCCTTCATGCCTCACCCCATAGATCCCTCCCTCTCTCCTTCTCATCATCCTTCCCTTCCTCACCTTCTCTCTCTCTCTCCCATCTTTCAGACTTTGCTTCTCTCACTCTCACTCTCAACCTCTTCCTTTTCGTCTCCCTCTTCCTCTTCCTCACCATCTTACCTCATAGATCCCTCCCTCCCTCCTCATCATCCTTCCCTCCCTCACCCTCTCTCCCCCATCTATCAATCTTTCCTTCTCTCACTCTCAGCCTCTTTCTCTACCTTTTCCTTTTCCTCTTCTTCATCCTCTTCCTCTTCTTCATCCCCTTCCTCTTCTTCATCCCCTTCCTCTTCTTCATCCTCTTCCTCTTTTTCACCCTCTTCCTCTTCTTCATCCTCTTTCTCTTCTTCATCCTCTTCCTCTTCTTCACCTTCTTCCCTTTGTTCCTCCTCTTCGTCTTCTTCATCCCCTTCCTCGTTTTCTCCCCTTCCTCTTCCTCTTCTTTACCCTCTTCCTCTTCTTCACCCTCTTCCTCTTTTTCATCCTCTTCGTCTTCTCTGAAAGCGAGCGACGAGAGCCAACCAGAGCCTAGTTTGCCACAGGCCAGACTCGCCTCCTCTCATGGCGGTCACTTGGAAGGCTTGTGTAGAAAGAGAAGTTTCTGTTGCTGCTTGGTTTAGCATTCACGTAGGTGTTATCCAGAAGGAATGACATTAATGTTGATAAGGATGGTAATGATATTGTTAAGAATGATAACAGTGTTAATATTAATAATAATATAATAATAATAATAATAATAATAATAATCATAATCATAATAACAATAACTGCAATGCTGATGATAATAATGGTGATAATGATATTGATGTTAATGACGATTGTTAACCTATTTTGAATTCTAATCACTTTTTTTTTCAATTGGAATTTTATAATTTGTTTATTTAATTATTTATTCATTTTTTTATTTTTTTTGATTTTTTTTGTTTTCCTACGACGACAAAATACTACTGTACAACGATTCAGCTACTCCTCCCCTCCCTCTCCCCTCTCCTCTTTCCCTTCCTCCCTTCCCCTCCCTCGTCCCCTCCCTCTTCTCCTCCCTCTACCCCTCCCTCTCCCTCTCCCCCTCCCTCTCCCTCTCCCTCTCCCCCTCCTTCTCCCCTTCCTTCTCCCCCTCCTTCTCTCCCTCCCTCTCCCCCTCCCTCTCCCCCTCCCTCTCCTCCTCCCTCTCCTCCTCCTCATTCCCTCCCTCTCCCCCCTCCCGCACAAAATAGCGTGCTCAGGCTAACACCTTTTTATGTAGCTTTATTGCAGGAGCCCTATGACTCACGCGACTTGGGGGGAGGGGGAGGGAGGGGGGAGAGGGGAGCACCCTGAGACGAGAGGAAGATTGTAGGTTGTGGTAGGCGGGGTGAGGGAGGGGGGGTGAGGTTTCAGTTCTGAAGGGGATGGAAGTGCGTGTGCGTGTGAGAGTGCGAGAGTGCGAGAGTGCGAGAGTGCGAGTGTGAGTGTGAGTGTGAGTGTGGGTGTGGGTGTGGGTGTAGGTGTAGGTGTAGGTGTAGGTGTAGGTGTAGGTGTAGGTATGAGTGTGGGTGTGGGTGTGGGTGTGGGTGTGGGTGTGAGTGTGAGTGTGAGTGTGAGTGTGAGTGTGAGTGTGAGTGTGAGTGTGAGTGTGAGTGTGAGTGTGAGTGTGAGTGTGTGTGTGTGTGTGTGTGTGTTTGTGAGTGCGTGAGAGTGAGAATGGAAGAATGAGAGAGGAGTATATATATATATATATATATATATATATATATATAGAGAGAGAGAGAGAGAGAGAGAGAGAGAGAGAGAGAGAGAGAGAGAGAGCAAGAAAATAGGAAGTTGAGCGTGATAGCATGCGAGGGCGCATTGTGAAAACACTTCAGTAATATCACATAACTCTCTCTGAATTTAGAGATAGAAATAACTTAGCTAGCCACAAGACCTAAAAGCATCCAATTTCACATTCCATAACGCCATAACTTTCGCAGATGTTGGTCTACCTTATAGCATCTGAGCAACCTGAAGACGGTAGGGCAGTAGTTCTCAACCTTTTCATCTCCAAAAGTCCATTTTGTTGAAGTTATTTATCCTACAGATCCAAGGTTTTGAAAGATCAGTCGACTCAGGATTTTATCAGCTAAGGACAAACTCATAACCCCGGTCTCATCGCTTAATTGAAAGAGTGACGTAATTGAGTTTGCTATTACTCACAATAGATAGCTGTGTATTGTATGAAAGACAAAGCCGTAATTTTGGAATTTGAAGATGCCTCGCCAACCTTCAATTCTGGCTTGGCGGGCCCTCAGGTCTGCTTTTGGGGACCTTCGTGATTCGTGGCCCACTGGTCGGGAACCACTGCTGTAGGGTGATGTTCTCGAGAGGCCACGCACACGACGCAGCGCTGGTGTCACGTTGGTTTAGTTCTGGGCTGCAGGGGATAGGGCGAGGCGAACCGGGGTCTGCTCGGAATCCCACGAGGGGGAGGAGGAGGAGGAGGAACCGAGCTAGAATGCTTTTGTTAGACTGAAATTAAGGTTTGAGGATTTGTAAATTAAGGTTTGAAGATATTGCTGACGTAAATCAAAATGTTGAGAACATTCTACAATTTCTGACCCCACCCCCCCTTCCCCCCCACAACCTCCTTCTTTGGGCCGTAAAAAGAAAAGGAAAATGTTCAGTTAAACCACGTGATCACCAGTTCAACGCTCGGTGGTTAAATAATTTTCATCATGTCGGTTCTTTTAAATATGAAAATAGAGACTAAGAAGAAAAAGAAAGAGATAAGGAATAATAACAGAAAATAAGAAAAAAGAGAAAAAAAGAGGAATGACTGATCACCCACTTTTTTTTTCTCTCTCTCTCTTTTAGTTTTGGAACATCCTGAACTTTTTGGGGGCGTTAGACGATTTGACGGTAAATATAAACCATGGATTCTCTCTTTGCTGCGTGACTATCGTCCCCCCCCCCCTCCTTTTCATTATTTTTTTATATTTTTTTTTAATTTTTTTTTCTAGTTCTTTGGCTGGTTGACTTGACTTCTTAAAAGGATTTTTATTTCATTTTTATTTCATTTGTTGGTTTATTTGGGTCAGCGGAAATATGTCGCTGATTTGCACGTTCGTTCGCACAGCGGTTTTGGGAATGCAACTTTTTTATTTATTTTTCTGTCTTCATTGGTGTCTCTTCTATTCGCTATTGACTTCATTCGAGGTTTTGAATATATATATGTATGTGTATATATGTATATATATATATATTTATATGTGTATATATGGATATATGTATATATGTGTATATATGGATATATGGATATATGTATATATATGTATATGTATGTATTTATGTATACATATGTATATATTTATATGCTTGTATATATATATATATATATATATATATATATATATATATATATATATATGTGTGTATATATATGTATATATATATATATATATATATATCTTTATTTTTGGGATTAATTCATCTTTTCCGCAACAACACACGAAGCTGGTTTGCGTTGTTTAGAAAATTAACCGAGGATTTTAATAATACCTTTGGAGTTTTTATCACTCTATATTCTCTCATTTTTTTAATTATCATGTAGACTTCCCTAATTTGGCATGTGATTCATGTTGTGTTGCCGGAGCCGCTGTGTTAATGACGTCACAACATGCCTTGACCAATCCCGCCCCGTTTTACACTCCAGCGTGACGGAGCGCTTGTTGTTTTGAGATTTATTGTTGTTGATGTTTTTTCTTTTTTTTTTTCGTCGTTATTACTTTATTACGAGAAACCGTTACTAAATCATATAAGGAAAGGATTGTCTGTGGGGGGGTATTCCCGAGGAGGAATGGCCCTCGTTTTCTCAATTATATTATTAGTATATATTTTTTTTTTTTCTTCTTTAAATGGTTTCCTTTTTTTTAAGGTACGACACTAAAAAGCAACGGACAGTCTTTTCCTTCCATTCTAATACGTGTGGTGGCTTGCTGGGACTAACTGCTGATACGACCAAGACGACTTTTAGCACTAGCTGGTTTATGCTCATTATCTCTCTTTCTCTCTTTTTATTCTGTGTCTCGTTTTCCTCCCCCCTATTCTCTGCCTCGATCCTTCCTCGCTCCCTCTGTCTCGCCTCGTCCCCTTCTCTCTCTTTCTCTTTTTCTCCTTCTGCTTCCCCCCCTACTTCTCCCCCTACTTCTTCTCCTTCTTCTTCTCCTTTTTCTTCTCCTTCTCCTTCTTCTTCTCTCTCTCTCTCTCTCTCTCTCTCTCTCTCTCTCTCTCTCTCTCTCTCTCTCTCTCTCTCTCTCTCTCTCTCTCTCTCTCTCTCTCTCTCTCTCTCGCTCTCTCTCATCTTACGGAAAGGGGTAAGAGAGTGAGGGGGGGGGGGGGAGGAGATGGCATGGAAAGGGAAAAGAAGGGGAGAACATCAGCCACACAGATACCCATGTTCTTGTCCGGACCGACTCAACGGTATGAGTGTGTTATGTATATGTGTGTTTGTGCCCAGTGTAGATATATGAACACACACATGCACACGCATACACACGCGCGCGCACACACACACACACACACACACACACACACACACACACACACACACACACACACACACACACACACACACACACACACACACACGCACACACACACACACACACACACACACACACACACACACACACACACACACACACACACACACACACACACACACACACACGACATATACATAACACACATTCTCTCTCTCTCTCTCAGTGAAGACCTCATGGAAAGGTTTATTTAACAAAAGTGTTTATGTCTCATTGATATGATTTTCTTTATAATATCTTGGTGTGTACATGTAAAGTGTTTTTCATCATTGGAGAAAGATTAGATAATGTAAGGTATAAGGGTAAGGGAGAAATAAAGAGGAAAGGGAGACGTAGGAGGAGGAGGAGGAGAAGGAGAGAAGGAGAAAGAGGAGGAAGAGAAGTGTTCTCCCCTGCTGAGTTGGTGCCGTGTGTGCTACTGCTTTCTGCTTTATTTCCGCTCATGGTCTTTCCCCTTTTTGTTATTTGCTGGCACTCACCCCCCACCCCCACCCCCTGTGCTGCACTCTGGTGTCTGCTGATGCCCCCTTTCCCGCTTCCCGTTTTTTTTTTTTTTTTTTTTTTTCTTATTTCAACATTCTTTACTTTTTCTTTTTCTTCATCTTCTTCGTCATTGTCTTCGTCTGCTGCCTTTTCTTCTCCGAGTTTCTTCTGACGTGTTTAGATGTACTTTCCCGCGTGTGGTGACGGGCCATGTCTCCTACGGTCCTCGTGGACGTCAGTTACCGTGCACAGTTTTTGATTCACTGACAAACTAAAAACGTCTACCGTAGAACAAGTGTCCCCCGTTTTCTATGTTCGTGACGTCACTGATGGATCTCTTAAGGCTGTAGGAGACGTGTCCTATCTGGCTCTCGCGGTTCGCTGTTTCTCAAGACGCGGCCTGGCCTGGAGTCCTTGTCTGGGAAGGGAGGGGAACGATAGGAAGGAGAAGAAAGATAGGAGAGTAGAATAATAGGAGGGAAGAAGACGGGATTTGGGAGACTTTTCCTGTCCTTTCTGTGCGTCTTTGTGCAGGTCGTATATTTGTGTAGTGTATTTGTGCGTGTATGGTATTTCGATCCTTCGTTATATAAATATAAGTATTTGTTTTTATGATCATGTTATATGTGTCTCCTTCTTAGTGCTTTTAGGTATCCGCTGCCACATTATGCTGTAGACTGGGCAGTTCAACGTAGAGTCCTAGGGTTTATACTAAATATGCTGCACCATGTCATAATACTAATTGCATTATAATGGAAATCCGTAAATACCACAGGAGGTACCAATGGGACAATTATAGCGAGCTTACACCTTTTCTGTAAGTAGAAAACCCTTGTCAGTGATTTAATGGTATATATACTGAATGCCTCTTTGTGAAGTATTAGAATCGGCCACATGGACCAGGAGTACCCAACTGGAAGGAGCCACAGTCCACCAGGCCCTCCAGCAGATCCTGGTAGCCGTACCTTACACTATGCCAGACGCATTCCATGTGATATGCTGTGACAAGGAAGTTTATATTTAGCCATGTCCGTTCTGTTTTCTCTTGTCTTTTCCATTTGTCCAGAGTTCCGCTTGACGGAAGTGGTATACTGAATTTGGCTTAGGTTCTCGTGTTTAGTGGGAGCGACTGAGCAGAGAAGGGGCGCTCGAAACTAGGTAGGGGCCAGGAAATACCATTCGTTGCTGTTGCGGTCACTGAGGACAGGACTCCGGCTGGCCCGCTCGCCGAATCTTTCTCTTGGACTCTAGGCATGACCTCCCCCTGCCCCCTCCCCCCTCCCCTCAAGGTGGCCCTCGTACAGGTGTCTCCCAGGCGCCCTTTTCTCTCTAAAGGGTGCGCGGGGGAGGGACGGGGTTTTCCTCTTTCCTTCTGTGTGTGGGGTTATAAATATACACTTTTCACATCACCCGATGGCACCCGTGTTATTTTCTTCTTTCTTTCTTCCTGTTTGCCCTTGAATACTTGTCTTAAAGACGGTGCTGTTTTAGAGTAGTGAAAGAAGAGAGGCGATTGTGAACAGGGGTAATGTAATGTGTGTGTCTTATGTACGTAGGAGTTAAAATGCTTATTAGTGCTATAATTACGTGTAGTTGATCTGTTATTCAATGTTTATAGTAAAGTCAGAACTGTGGTCAATTACTGTGTAGAGTAGAGGCATGTGAAGTGTAGTAGAGAGGTGCGTGGTTAAGACAAGTGTGGTAGAGAAGTACAAACATGTATGACAGGGATTTCCGAAGTGTAGTTGAATGTTGCTAGAACTGAGGTTTGGGTTGACTTATGTGGTAGGTCAGCATATGGAGTGTTTCTGATACTTGTTAGATATGTTGCATTGTTATGTGTCGTGTCAAGGGACAGCATGTGCAAGGAATAGAAAAGAGTGCGATTAGGTAGATTAACTAGTGACAAGTGCATAAAGTAGACATGTCGGTAGCATTGTGTAAGGAGAGAGAGAGAGAGAGAGAGAGAGAGAGAGAGAGAGAGAGAGAGAGAGAGAGAGAGAGAGAGAGAGAGAGAGAGAGAGAGAGAGCAATGTCGGATGGCATTGCATGAGAGAGAGAGAGAGAGAGAGAGAGAGAGAGAGAGAGAGAGAGAGAGAGAGAGAGAGAGAGAGAGAGAGAGAGAAAGAGAAAGAGAAAGAGAGAGAGAGAGAGAGAGAGAGAGAGAGAGAGAGAGAGAGAGAGAGAGAGAGAGAGAGAGAGAGAGAGAGAGAGAGAGAGAGAGAGAGACAGAGAGAGAGAGAGACAGAGAGAGAGAGAGAGAGAGCAATGTCGGATGGCATTGCATGAGAGTACCCAATCAGCAAGACAGCTACTGTTGCAACATTCGTGGCTGCGCTTAGAATAACGAAGGAATGGGTGTGCGCGATTTGGTAGTTCTATTATGATAGGTGAAAATGATAATCGTATGGAATGGGCTGTCAGAGAGAGATAATTAGTGCGAGTGCGAGTGCGAGTGCGAATGAGAGGGAGAAAGAGAGAGAGAGAGAGAGAGAGAGAGAGAGAGAGAGAGAGAGAGAGAGAGAGAGAGAGAGAGAGAGAGAGAGAGAGAGTGAGAGTGAGAGTGTGTGTGTGTGTGTGTGTGTGTGTGTGTGTGTGTGTGTGTGTGTGTGTGTGTGTGTGTGTGTGTGTGTGTGTGTGTGTGTGTGTGTGTGTGTGTTTGTGTGTTTGTGTGTGTGGACATGTAAGTGAAAACCAAAAAGACATACAGAATTTTGTGTGTGTATACATGCCAGATTGCCCAAGAGTGTTTACGTGTGGAGAGATGAACGCATGCGCACATGAGCGTGTGCGTGTCCCTGAGCGTCCAGACCAAGGAATCTAACTTTGTGTATACATCTTGTCTCCCCGCTGCAGGACGGCATCGCTTCCCCGCCCTCGCCCGCGTCCCCAGCCACCGCCCGCCAGATCGAGGCCCCGCCGCCCGCAACACAGGAGACAAAGTCGCTGGTAAGTCATGAACTTTTTTATTGTTGTTATTATCTTTGCAGTTCGTGTGGAATGAGGCTCCAGCAGTTGTTATAATATTTTATAATGATATTAGTGCTTCGTCTTCATTTTCCCGATTATTGTTGATATTGTGGACGTCGGTATTCCGTTCATCGCCATTTTGTATGTCCTCGTTTCACTACCACTGAAACGAGAATCAGTTTTATGAATTTGAACGCGTTGAGAGTCATTATACTTCGAATTAAATCGATTATTGCATGGGGGAACTGAGCACGAGCAGAGGCTAGGTGAAGGGGGGGGGGGCGTAGAAGGAGGTAGTTAAGTATGAGGATAGAGGTGAGGGGAAAGAAAAGGGAGGGAAGTAAGATCGGGAATACAAACGCCTGTGTAAGGGGCACAGAGATAACACAAGGGAAGAGTTCAGCCTGGGGGGATCCAGTAGGCCGTGTCCTAGGATTTGGGTGAAGTCTCCGGGCCTGTTTGATTATCTAGGTCGCTTTGTTGCGCCCGCTCGGTTGATCTCGTTTGATTGATAATTGATCGCACTGATTGCTCATCAGCGCCATCAGGCTTCATTCTAGGGCCTCGCTCCTCGTAACGGTTTAGGTTTTATGGCTGTTCTCTCGTGTGTTCGTTTTTTGTGTTCTTTTTTTTGTCTGTTTCGTGTGTGGGCCATGAACGCGGATTGAAGTTCGTTATTCGGTGTCGCGTGGTGCCGGCGTGACTCTCGCGGCGTTGTAATTGTCTCGAGACTGCCGCGGTGTGCATGATGATCAGCCCAGAAGGTCGTCGGGCCCGGGATGCCACAGCAATAAAGCATCGCGGGCTGCCGTGCGTGTAATGGGGCTCAGCAGTTGTCGCGCAAGCCCCACGCACTCCCCATCTCGCGGCGTCGAAGGTCCGTGTCCCCGAGGTCGCCTTCGGAATGACGTTCGTGTGCGACGCCTTTAGCGAGCTCCTCCTCGCCGTATGAGTGCTTCATCGGAGGAGGGGCTTGCGGATCGGGGCGGGAGGCCTGGCATGTCGACGTCGAAGAGACACTATCTGCTGTGGTTATTGAGTGCCTGGAAACGGGACAGTGCTGTTATCTCGACCTCGTTACGGCAGTTTGTCAGATACTTAATGGGTGCCTCTAGACGGGTGAGTGGGCATGTACTTCTCACTGCGATTTCAACATTCAGGTGCATGCTTGGTAGGTGCGTCGCTTTCCTCGCCTTTGTAGACTGCGGGTTAGAGAATGCTTGCTCCCGTGCTTGCCTCACTGGCATATGCGAAGCGATTATCTCTGTGTGAATCCCCGAACGCCATCGCTCTTAGTACCAGTGGCTCGGTTATATACAGCTCATTTGGCAATGCACTAGATGCGCTCATAACCATTTCAGTTGTTTTATGGCTTATAAAGTAACGTCGCTTCATCGCCATGATATCATTTAAGAGGCAAAAGTATCACCGCTATGTATGATTCATTTCGTTTATGGCGCCTTGTGCAAGTTAGTAGTCTGGGTGTTCCCGTTCTCGATTTATTGCACCTTAATTAGCGCACCTTGCACCACACCTGTGCCTGCCATCTCGCCTTTTCGTTTAATGAACTGTAGGATTATTTGCAGTATGTTTAGGGAGAGGAACACTTTGGATGGGCATGGTGGACAAGGGTTCGCGTCTTGGACAGGGACCCGCTAAGGGAATGGAAGTAAATATAGATAGTTGTAGAAGGGCGCGTTCCTGTGACGCGGCACTTTTGCCTCCGTGCCATGTGGCATTCGAGACTTGACAGTCAAGTGAAAGTTCCTTTACCCGAGGTTGTGATAGAACTCGACGTAATCTGGGCATCAAGGGCACGCTGGAATAGTCAGCGTCAAATAGGTCTTCCTCAGGACACTGCGAAATGCGATCTCTTCCGAAATTTAAGTTTACCCAGCGTCGCTGCCATCGGCGCGGGGAGGGAGCAGTCCTGGCTGAGTAGACTTACCTCCTAATGGGGGAAGGCTGCTCCTCCTCCTCCTCCTCCTCCTCCTCCTCCTCCTCCTCCTCCTCCTCCTCCTCTCTCCTCCTCCTCCTCCTCCTCCTCCTCCTCCTCCTCCTCCTCATCATCATCATCATCATCTTCCTCCTCATCTTCCTACCCCCCCTCTTCTCCTCCCCCATTATCATCATTCCTCCTTTTCTTCCTTCTCTTATTTTTCCTCCTCCTATTTTTCCTCCTCTTCCTCCTCCTTTTCTTCCTCCTTTTCCTCCACCTCCTCCTTTTTCTCCTCCTCATTTGCCTCCTTCTCCTTTCCCCTTGCATCCTCCTCATGGTCGCCCCCAGGAGAACGCCATCTTGGTTACGTTAACTCTATTTTATCGCATAGCGACCTCGGTACATACCTCGGCGGTTGGCCCTGGCGTGAGAATAGTTTCCTGGAGGTTGAGTTTGTTGATCGCGTGAGTCTGAGTGGCTATAATGTACATGCGACTGTGCATGCATGCGTGCATTTTCGAGGGTTTCCTGCAGGACGCCCCGGGCACGCTGCCCCTGACGTGTTTGTCGTCGGGGCTTGTCTATGCCTTCCTCGGCTTGGTTGGCTATTTGTGCCGTCAGCCTTGGATGAATACAGAACACACGTGGCTATAGATAGATGTTCGTTTATTTATGCCAACCGTGTGTTTATCGCTGCCAGTGGAAACGTACGTGGGGCATGCCTGTTGTGTTCATTATTTTGGTCATGGGTACTTCCGTCACAGCCCATGTGATTCTATTTTTTGGAGCTTGTAGTTTTTTGGGATTGCTCCCCCACAGTGTTTTGAAATACCTTTACATTCTGCAGCAGAAATAGCTGGATCGTGTTTATGTGGATACATTACAGACGTTGAGGCATGTTTGCAAGCTTAGAACTTATGTAAGAAGTAGTAAAACGTAACGTCGTTTCTTTGAGCATTGCCCAGTTTTTTATGTGGGTTAATGTAACTAAGTTCTGACCTTTTTCATTAATTCAGACATTTATTTTTTTAATATTATGATTAGATAAAACACTAAGACATCGCCTAATGATCGAAAGAGTACAAAAAAAAAAAAGTACAAAGGGGCAAGAATGTTTTGTATAGTTATCCATAACCAAGTCCGTTTTCTTTCGTAATAGGTTATCGTTTAGAGAGAACGCCGAGTAGTTCAGCAGTAACTTATCTAAACCGCTGACAATCGAAAACGAAGGTCGACCTGTGTTTGAACATATTTATTAATATTAGATGTGTGTTTATTTCTTGCGATATGTGAAAAGGGTTATTTGACCTGATTACAGATAGTTAATTGAAATAAGAATGCATTATGATTTTACTGTAAATTTGATCTTTCCTTGAAGCATCTCAAATAAGATTTTTATTATTTGCATTTCTTTCACTCGTTTCCCAGTCATCGGGATTGTAATGATGATAATAATAGCGATGATAATGACAATAAGAGTGAGAATAATATTATTAATAATATTTATTGTTATCATTGTCATTATAATTATCATTAATCATATTTATCGTTATTATTATTAACATTATTATTATTATTGTTCTTGTTGTTATTGTCTTTGTTATAATTATTATTGCTGTTATTATTACTGCTATTATTACAATTATTATTGTTGGTATTGTTGTTATTATTATTGTTATTATTTTTGTTATTATTATTGTTATTATTGTTGTTATTATTTTTACCACTACCACAACCACAACCACCACAACCTCCTCCTCCACCTCCTGCTCCACCTCCTCCACCACCAAAACCTAAACCTCCTCCACCTGAACCTAAACCTCCACCACCACTAAAACCCCCACCTCCTCCACCACCTCCACCAACCCCACCTCCACCACATTCTCCACCTCCACCACGTTTTAAATTCATTTGTTCTCATTATATCTGCCTCCCAAACTTTATTAGGATAATTATCTTCTTCTTTTTCTCCTATTTTCAACACATCGCCCTCATTTATCCGTATATCCCAAACCTCATCTCTCCCCCCCCCCCCCCCCGCCTCATCGACAACAAATACAAGAAGCATTGTACTGAAAAGGCGGTTTACCTTAGTTTCCCCCTTACGATACTCAACCAAAGAAAATGGGACACCGAATAGGGGGCGAGGGTGACGGCGTAGGGAGAGGGGGGAGGGGGGAGGGGTTAAAGTAAGGTTGACTCTTTAATGATAATTGGGATGATAATGATACAGTAATTGTTAAAGTAATCGTTCTGTTAATATATTAATTACCGTTATTATTGTTGTTGATGTAAATACCATTATTCTTATTATTCTATCATTAGTAGTTGTAGTAATATTGTTATTGTTATTATTATTATTATTATTATTATTATTATTATTATTATTATTATAATAATTATAATTATTATTATTGTTATTATTATTATTATTATTATTATTATTATTATTATTATTATTATTATTATTATTATTATTATTATTATTATTATTATTATAGTTATTGTTTTTCTTTTTCTTTTTCTTTTTCTTTTTCTTTTTCTTTTCTTATTGTTATTGTTATTGTTATTGTTGTTATTGTTATTGTTATTGTTATTATTGTTATTGTTATTACCATCACCATTACCGTTACCACTAGCATTACTAATACTATTACTATTTATATTTATATTTATGCTTCTGTTAATATTTTTGTTATTACACATATTCTTCTTATAATTATTAGCATCATTATCATCATCATTACTCAATGATAACTATAACGATAATGATGACGATGATGATGTTGATGATAGGAATTATAATATTAATGATACGACTATTAATAGCAGTAGTAATGGTAATGATAATATTAATAGCAGTAGTAATGGTAGTAGTAATTAACAACAGTAACTGTCATTATGGCTTGATGAATTGTTTTGAGAGAATGCAAAATAGTTTCGTGTGGCCTTTCAAGTCCTTCAATCTCCTTCGTTCTGTTCTTCTTACTTACTTACTTTTTTTTCTTCGACATTTTATCTTATCCTATGTCGTTCTGTTTTTCCCCTTCTCTAACTTCTTTTCTTCGCTCTTTTCTTTCTCCCGCTTACCGTCCTCCCCCTATCGTCTCTCCCTATCTTCCTTGCATCTCTCCTTTCTAATTTGTTTTCTTTCTTTCTTCTCCTTGCATCTCTCTCTTCTTTATTTTTCTTCCTCTTCTTCTCTCCCCCCCTTTTTTTTTTTTATCTTCCTTGTGTTTTTTCCCTTTTTTCCTTCTCTTCTTTGCGTCTCTTACATTTTTCTTGTTTTTCTTTGACGCGTTTCTCCTTTTTTTTTTACCTTCGATTCTATCCATTTTTCTTATTTCTTCTCTGTGTTTCTCCCTTCTTCCCTTGTCTTTCTTGTGTTTCTCTTTTTTTCTTCCTTGCGTCTGTCCCATCTCCCTTTTTTTTTTTTTCCTTCCTTCCTCCTCAAAAGTCCATGTGCGAGAGCGAGTCCTTAGCGTGTTGACTCAGCGCCCCTCGATGTCACCTTTGACCTCGGCTACAGGAAGAGTTGGCCGTTGCGGGTCAGAAAAGAGGTCACCATGAGTCTATGGTGGTAGGTCGGGGAGGGGGGAGGGGTAGTGGTAGGGGAGATTACGACGAGAGGGGAGGGATAAAGGCGTTCCGATTGAGCACCAGATTGCAAAGGGGCGGCAGGAGGTCGGCGATTGAGCGTGTTGTGGTCTCCCCTTCTCAACTTTCGACGACTATGACAATATATATATATATATATATATATATACACATATACATACACACACACACATACACACACACACACACACACACACACACACACACACACACACACACACACACACACATATATATATACACACACACATATGAGTGAGTGAGTGAGTGAGTTAGTAGTGAGTGGGTGGGTGGGTGGGTGGGTGGGTGGGTGAGTGAGTGAGTGAGAGAATGAGAGGAAGAAAGAGATCTGCGTCTATCTCTCCGCGCCTTTCGCCTTCCCTGAAAACCAATCCTTCTCCCGGAAGCGCCTCGCGGTGACCCAAGCTCCCCCCGGAAGGAGC
>NC_061851.1:29612552-29615052 GCF_019202785.1 Penaeus chinensis | reverse complement strand
CTGTGAATGGCATTTTGGGGCGAGACTTCATTGAGTGGTTTTTGTGTTGGGCCTTTGTTATTATCGTCATCATCGTTGGTATCGTTATTACCAACACGCTCTCTTGAAATGGCGATGTTAGTACTAGTGTTGTTTTTATTATTGTTGTTGTCGTCGTTCATCCCCTTCTTCTTTTTCTTCTTCCTATTCTTCATTATTATGTTTGTATTATTATCATTGCTATTGTTGTTGTTATTATTATTGTTTTACTATCATTTATCATTTATTATTATTATTATTATTATTATTATTATTATTATTATTATTATTATTGTTATTATTATCATTATTGTTATTATTGTTATTATTATTGTTATTATCATCATCGTTATCATTGTCTTTATATACATCACTATTGCTATTATTCTTGTTACCTTCCCTTTATCCCCGCCATCCGCTTCCGCTGGCCGCCGGGTCCAATGCTTCTCCATAAAGGCATCCAGCCCCTAAATGGCACTCTCGGCATCCCCCGCGAGTGCCTGTGAGTGACAGCTTGATCGATTTCACTCATTGGCGTGTGTCAATGGCTGACTTGTTATGCGGCGAATGAGGTTTATGAGGCGAGGCACTTCCCCGATCCGCTTCCCCGGCGTGGCACTCGGCTCTGCTTCATCCCCGGCGCGTTGGAGAAGTGGTGGTGATTGTGGTGGTGGTGGTGATTATAATAATGATGGTGGTGATGGTGGTGGTGATTTTAATGAAAATAAAAATCGTAATAATGCTGGTTAGTAGCGGTTATCACGGCGATGATGATGTTAACCTCATTAATATCTGTTATAATGATGAAAGATGTTCATAACTACGTTTCATGAACATAATGATGATGATTATGGTGGTGCTAGTGCAAGAAGTGGGAAGTGTCGTTCCGTTAATGAACATCAATTTGACGGTAATACAGGTGAAAGGTATTCGTACTAATGGTAATTGCCGTCGTGACAAATGATCGATGGTGATTGCGAAGGCTGTTAATGCCATTATTTATTTCTCCGTCATTTGTAAGCTTATCTCGAAACGCGGTTTAAAAGGGTGGAGGCGTTGGGGGGAGGGGGGGGGGGGTTCGAGGGGAGGTGAGCGAGCGGGGCCGAATGTCAGTCTGTGCATTTTTACCGTAAGAGTGTGGGCGGAGTGGGTGAGGTTGGGCGAAATTGAAGGTTGTCGGAGGCATGGGGGGAGGGAGGGAGGAGGGGGAGAAGGTGGAGGCGGTGGAGGAAAGGGAGGCGGTGGTGGAGGAGGGGGGGACGGCGGTGGAGGTGGTGGGGAATGTGGTGGAGGAGGTGGAGTTAGTGGAGGTGAGGAACAGGGGGAGGCAGTGAAGGAGGAGAGGAGAAAGAGAAGGAGAAGGAGAAGGAGAAGGAGAAGGAGAAGGAGAAGGAGACGGTGGAGGGGGGGGGGGGGGGGGGAGGCGGTGGAGGAAGTGGAGGCGGTGGGAATGTGGGTGAGAAGATGGATGAGGAGAATTGGAAGGCAAAGCTGCGACGTAAATGAGTAAGGGGTTGGAGTCTTAGGGAATTGGGATAAGGGAGAGGTGAAGAACGGGAATAATGAGTAAGGAGGGAATGTAAAAGAGGTAGAGGGACAAAGGGAGAGGGATGAAGATAGGGAGAGAACGGCTCGGTGAGATATTGGATAATGTGTGTGTGTGTGTGTGTGTGTGTGTGTGTGTGTGTGTGTGTGTGTGTGTGTGTGTGTGTGTGTGTGTGTGTGTGTGTGTGTGTGTGTGTGCGCGTGTGTGTGTGTGAACGGAAAAAAGTTTGCAAGAGGAAGTGTAAGAGAGGGAGAAGGAGGGAAGATGGATGGAGGAGGAGCGAGAAGGGCGGCAGTGTGGGAGGCCTTTAAAGGGGGTTGGTGAAGGTGATCTGATCCACGGCAGGATTGCGAGGCGTGGGCGTGGGCATGAGAGAAGGGGTAAAGGGAAGCTTTGATGGGGTTGGAGAGCGTGGTGGAGACGGGGGACGGGGGAGAGTGTGGGGAGGGGGGGGGGGAGATCAGAGGGATGAGTTGGAGGAAGTTTCGATTACCGTGTGGTGGGTTTGCATGCACTCCTGTTGCATGACGAGTCGGGCGAGAGGAAGCAAGCACGCAAAACGCGACACCTTCCGCAGTCGGGAAGTTAAATTTGGATTTCCCCTCCGTAGACTTTTGTCGGGGGGCACGTGACCTCGCCTTAGGGTTTCATGGGCGAAAGAGAAACTGAATTATGATAATGATGATAGTGATTAACAAAGGTGTAGTTATATGGACTTCCGGATGTTTGTTGTTCTTTCGTTGTAATTGATAGTAATATTTTATCGCTTTAGGTATAATTACAATTTTATTGCCGGTTTTTTTCTTGTTACCATCAGTTGTTTGCATGCATATATTCACGCGTACTTAGATATATGCACGCTCACACACGCACACGCACACGGACGCACCTACACGCATACATACTAACACATACAGACCGTGTGTATATCTATAT
>NC_061851.1:29600052-29605052 GCF_019202785.1 Penaeus chinensis | reverse complement strand
TGACGATGACGATGACGATGATGATTAATGATGATTATGATGATGATGATGATGATGATAATAATAAAAATGAATGTGAGTTATTATAATAATGATGATGATTATTATGAATGATGTTGATGATGTAATCCAAATGAGTAAGTGTAATTATAATGGAAGTGCCTTCCATTATAATTACAGTGTTATACATGACGATGAAGTGACGTCTTGCATAACATATTCACAACTAAAGAGAAGAAAAGAGAAGAAATACAAGGAAGGGCAAAGCAAAAGAAAGCGCAAAGCAGATTAGATTGAAAAGTAAAATGAATATGACAAAAGAAATGGATTGAAACAGGCAAGAAGGCTCTCAGACCATGAGTCACGACCGTCTGTCTGTCTGTCTGTAGGTAGCCGCGCATGGGCAGTACCTGTCTTAGCCGGTGGTACCTGTTGTTGTGGTCGCTGCCTGGTATCGGAGCCTGTCATTTGAGGCAGGTAAACCGTTGGCACCCTTGGCCGTTGCTCCTGGGATGAGGAGTGGGTATGGGGTATGGTCTGAGGGTGTAGGGGGGGTCTGTTTGAGGGAGGGGGGGTATCGGGAGGCGGCGAGGGTGGGGGAGGGAGTGGGGGGGAGATTATTTGCATTTGCGAGGTGGGGGTGGGGAGGGTTGCGCGTTTTCTATGATGGTGATTGTATGTTTTGGGTTCGATTTTTTGTTTTGTCTTTTTTTTTTTTGTCTTTTACATTTCTGTAAGATGTTTATGGTGATTTTTCCCCTTTTTTTCTTCATTCTTTCCCAACTTTTTTCCCATCTTTTTCTTCCTTCTGATTGGTATACCCCTTTTCTTCCCGGTTTTCCTTACTCGTTGCCTTTCCTTTTTCCTCGTTTGAGAGGCGGGGGTGTCCTGTTTTCCGCGGGGGGTCGTCGGACTGCTTGTTCTTCTGTGTTATAACGGTGTTCAGATCTATTTCTTGGAGAAGGTCGTAGTCTCTCTCTCTCTCTCTCTCTCTCTCTCTCTCTCTTCTCTCTCTCTCTCTCTCTCTCTCTCTCTCTCTCTCTCTCTCTCTCTCTCTCTCTCTCTCTCTCTCTCTCTCTCTCTCTCTCTCTCTCTCTCTCTCTCTCTCTCTCTCTCTCTCTCTCTCTCTCTCTCTCTCTCTCTCTCTCTCTCTCTCTCTCTCTCTCTCTCTCTCTCTCTCTCTCTCTCTCTCTCTCTCTCTCTCTCTCTCTCTCTCTCTCCTCTCTCTCTCTCTCTCTCTCTCTCTCTCTCTCTCTCTCTCTCTCTCTCTCTCTCTCTCTCTCTCTCTCTCTCTCTCTCTCTCTCTCTCTCTCTCTCTCTCTCTCTCTCTCTCTCTCTCTCTCTCTCTCTCTCTCTCTCTCTCTCTCTCTCTCTCTCTCTCTCTCTCTCTCTCTCTCTCTCTCTCTCTCTCTCTCTCTCTCTCTCTCTCTCTCTCTCTCTCTCTCTCTCTCTCTCTCTCTCTCTCTCTCTCTCTCTCTCTCTCTCTCTCTCTCTCTCTCTCTCTCTCTCTCTCTCTCTCTCTCTCTCTCTCTCTCTCTCTCTCTCTCTCTCTCTCTCTCTCTCTCTCTCTCTCTCTCTCTCTCTCTCTCTCTCTCTCTCTCTCTCTCTCTCTCTCTCTCTCTCTCTCTCTCTCTCTCTCTCTCTCTCTCTCTCTCTCTCTCTCTCTCTCTCTCTCTTCTCTCTCTCTCTCTCTCTCTCTCTCTCTCTCTCTCTCTCTCTCTCTCTCTCTCTCTCTCTCTCTCTCTCTCTCTCTCTCTCTCTCTCTCTCTCTCTCTCTCTCTTTCTCTTTTTCTCTCTCTTGCGGTTTAGTTGTTAATGTTATTTGTTTTTTTGCGCTGAAGGAAAACGGCGTGTGTGTGTGTGTGTGGAGGCAGGGGGGTGGGGTAAGAAAAGGGGTAACAGGGAGGAGTGAGCGAATGGGAATGAGAGGGGGATGGGGAGGGGTACAGGTAATGACGGGCATGGGAGAGTAAGTGAGAGGGAGAGGATCAAGGCAGAGGAAGGAGGCGGTGGCGGAGATGAGAAGGGGGGTGAAAGAAACGAGGGAGGGAGGGAGGGAGAGGGGGGGAGGGGATAGAGTCGAACAAGGCTTTATTAGCGGGGAATTAACACTGATGTGGCATTATCGTCGGGAACAAGCGGGGAATTTCGCTGAGTTTCCGAGTTTGGTGTCCTTGTTTGTGTGTGTATTTGTCATGTACGGGTCGGTTGGAATGAATGGTATTTTTTTCGGAATTATTAAATTCTTGGTTTTGACTTTTTTTTAAATTTACGCTCTATATTTAGACTGGGGGTGAGTGTTATCGCGATGGAAATCAGTGTATCTTGCAACAGTGAACGTGGTGTTATAACCTACTTATTTCCCCAGTTTCTCCAGGGACATTCAGATCATTTTAAAACGAGCGCCAGGCTCAAGAGAGAACGGTAGTAGATGACCCCGTCGTTGGTGAGATACCCGAGGCGAGGCCGTTCGCTCAGACCCCCGGCCGCGTAAGCACCGATCGAACGCAAGACGCGGCGAGGTCGTCCTAAGGAAGGCGTTTTGCGTGTTCGTGATTTGCGGGGGGGAGTCGAGTCGAGCGGCCTGACCTTTGACCTTGTATTGCGGGACTTCAGGAACGCGGGGTTTAGTGTGTGTAAAGAGGAAGGTCCACGAGTGTTTGCGCGTCGTTAAACACACGATGGATCCCCCGCCTTGAAGCAGTGTGCGCCTGCAAGCACACGTAGATGATGTGAAAAGGGAGGGTGAGAAGAAGAGAGGAAGGAGTGGAGGAGGAGAAGATTAAGGTGGAAAGAGGTAGACGGAATGTGAGAAAGAGAAAAGGAAAAAGAAAAAAGAAAAAAAAAAAAGAAGACAATTCCCCCAAAATGTAATATGATAAAGAGGTGAATAAATGAAAATGGAAGAAATGAGTTAGGCCAGGACGGGATGTGAGTCAACAGAAGGGCGTGAAAATTAATGAAGCGACGAAGATAAGACGAAAAGAGAAAGAGAAAGAGAGAGGGAGAGGGACACACTCTCCTCCCTCTTCCGCAGTGGCACCACCTCCAACATGGTCAACGTGCGGTGCCTCGCGTGCCAGGTCAAATACCGAATTTTGGCCGCCAAGAACACCAACCTGCTGGACTGCCATGTGCCCGTGCCCGTCTCTTCGGAGCCGCGGTTCCCGTACAGGGCGCCCAAGCTTAAGAAACCACGCTCCTACAACAGGGTGAGTGCCTGCCTGGGCGTCTCAGGGTGCCCCGGGGCGTCTCAGGGTACCTCGGGGACGTCTTAGGATGTCGCAGGGCATCTAAGGGTTGCGGGGCTTATTTTAGACATCATTGGGTTTGTAGAGAGTGGGTAAGGAGGAAAAGGTTTGTAGAGCGTTTGTAAGGAGGAAAAGGTGTACAAACAACATCGGGAATGGGAATGCTGGTTGGAAGGGGCGTGTAGAATTTTGTTTCTTTTTCTTTGGAATAGACAATGTGAAGAGGTGCGAGTTTATGAGTGGTCTTTTTTTGGGGGGGGAGGAAGCTGGTTAGCCTGTAAAAAAAAAAAAGGTGTGGAACATGCCCCTTTCCCCCGCCGTCCTCCGTGCCAGGCGATAAAGATGGTGTCGGTTTGAATCGCTTTCAGATTCGTGTAATTTCGCCTTTTCTTCGTTCGGTTAGTTTAAGGAGGGATGTTTCGGTCTTTAGCAGCTCTCCGTCTTCGTTATTTACGGGTCTCCGGTCTTGGTCTTTGGTCTTTGATTGGACGCTCATAGCTGCACCTGTTGTACCTGTAATTTATATATACGCCTTATCAGGTTAGACTTGTCCTTTCGGGCCGCGGTCGCTGGAGTCTTGTCCCCGTGAGAAGGTCTTGGGTTGTGACCCCCCCTCCCCCCACGCCACCGCCCCACTCTTGCTCGAGCCCTTCCTACACCCTCCCCCTCCTCCTCCCTCCCTTAAGACACGCCTTAGCTTCTCGCCCTGCTGCAGGACTCCTGTCGTCGCGGTTTCCTCCCATTCCCTGGCCTTTTTTTCTTTCTCCCCTCTCCTCCCTTCCCCTTCCCCATCTCTCTCTCTCTCTTTCTCTCTCTCTCTCTCTCTCTCTCTCTCTCTCTCTCTCTCTCTCTCTCTCTCTCTCTCTCTCTCTCTCTCTCTCTCTCTCTCTCTCTCTCTCTCTCTCTCTCGCTTTCGCTCTCTCTTTCTTTCTTTCTTTCTTTCTCTCTGCCCCTCTCCCTCTCCCTCTTGCTCTCCCTCTCCCTCTCCTCTCCATTTCTCACTTTCTCCATAGATGTAAACGTGTACGTGTGTGTGTGTGTGTGTCTGTATGTGCGTTCGTTTGTGATATAAATGGGTGGAGACTATAATTATCATCTCAGATTGTCGGGGCGTTTTTACGGTGGCTAAAAACCTGATTTCCTAGCCGTTGGTTCAGCACACGCACGCCGCGGATCCGTCCTTCTGCGGCCGCCCGTGACGACCCCGATCCGCGCCCTCCCTCGCCCCGTGCCTCCCGCCCCCTTCAGACCCCGAGACCCGTTGCCGTATCCGCGTCCCTTGCCCCGTTGTCCAGCGACGTCCTGTTGTGCTTCGGTGTTTTCGCTGTGGCTTGCGACGCGTACGACTCTCTTGCGACTGGCTTGCGACTGGCTTGCGACGCCAATCAGTGTCCTGCTAGGTCTTGGTGTCTGAAGTGTGAGGGAAGCGGAAGGGCGGGAGTCAGGGATTGAGGAAGAAAAATGTAGAGAAGGATGAACAGCGGTAGGAAGAGAGAAACGGAGAGGGAGAGAGGGAGAGAGAAGTAAAGAGAAAGGGAGAGAGCGTCTTAGAGTGCCATGGTGTTCCAGGTAATTAGTAGTAATCTAATTGTCGTCCCCGGGATGCGTCAACCTTTAATTAGTGCCTCATACGTCGTGGAGCTAAAGGGGGAAGGGGTAGGAAGATGATGATATGCAGAAGTGGAAGAAGTAAAAGGAGAAGAAAAATACAGAAGACGAAACAGCAGCAGCAGCAGAGGAGGAAAAATA
>NC_061851.1:29592552-29595052 GCF_019202785.1 Penaeus chinensis | reverse complement strand
CCTCACGTGTCTAAACGTGCTAAGAAAAGGGGTAACGCAAAGGTAACTCGGCGAAAACACGAGAGATAAGCGCAGGGGACATGAGCAACGCGAAGGTAACGCCTGAGATGCGCGGCGCGGGGGTAACGCGGCCTCCCGAGGTGTGTAACCCGAGCCATCCGGTCGTGGATACCGCAGTGACGTCATGCGCTGTTTGTTGTTTGTTGGTGTTATTGTTGTGATTGACGTCACGCCGCCGCGAGTGTCCTTGTCGCTGTTGCGTGTTTGCTGGACAAAGGGCGATATGGGGGGTCGGGGGGGAGGGGGGGAGGGGGTATTTCCGGAGGTTTGCTACGATCGGTACTTGTTCTCGTCGTGTGATTTATTTGCCGTTTTCGCATTTGCATAATTTGGTTTCTGTTCTCCGTGTGCGAGTGTTACTGTGTGGGTCTAATTTGCGTGTAAGTTATGCGTCGTTGTGTGGTTTGTCTCGTTTGTATTCTTTGGTGGTTTAGTCTGAATGTGATGTTTTTAGCATTGGGATAATTCTCCTTAGTACTCATTAGCATTTTTATATATTCTCCATGTTAAGTTTTATGTTCATTCGCATACACGTAGGCACACATCCGCACGCACACGCACATGCACATGCTCGTGCACATGCATACGCCCACGCACACACATACCTGATGCTCAGTGTATGGTTTTCAGATTGATTGATTTTGACATTGCTTTTATATTAATATTGTTTTCCTCTCTTTGCAGGTGAGTATAACTGGTCGGACGAAATATCGCCGTTCACAGTAAGTGCGTCGTGTAATATGTAGCGCTTAAGTGAATACACCACACATGCTATACACGTACGTGGGGAGAGAGAGAGAGAGAGAGAGAGAGAGAGAGAGAGAGAGAGAGAGAGAGAGAGAGAGAGAGAGAGAGAGAGAGAGAAGAGAGAGAGAGAAGAGAGAAATAGAGAGAGAGAAAGAGAGAGAGAAAGAGAGAAAGAGAGAAAGAGAGAAAGAGAGAAAGAGAGAAAGGGAAAGAGAAAGAGAAAGAGAAAGAGAAAGAGAAAGAGAAAGAGAGAGAGAGAGGGCGGGGGGAATGAAAGAAAAAAAGAAAGAATAAAACTAGAGAAAGAGAAGGAGAAGGTCCCAAGATCAGAGAAGAGGCCTAAGACACACTCTTTACAGGGTCAGAAAGAGGAAGGGAGGAGAAGGCGAGCTTTAGGCAGGAGGGAGAAGGGGAGGGAGAGGGGGGAGGGGGAGGAGGAGTTGATGGGTGGCGATAGTGGGCGTAGTTCAGGGCAAGTGTGGGTGGGTGGGGGAGTTGTGGAAGGGAGAAGGTAATGGGAGGGTTCCTCGTTACTCTTGCCCTTCCTCGTTACTCTTGCCCTTCCTCGTTACTCTTGCCCTTCCTCGTTACTCTTGCCCTTCCTCGTTACTCTTGCCCTTCCTCGTTACTCTTGCCCTTCCTCGTTACTCTTGCCCTTCCTCGTTACTCTTGCCCTTCCTCGTTACTCTTGCCCTTCCTCGTTACTCTTGCCCTTCCTCGTTACTCTTGCCCTTCCTCGTTACTCTTGCCCTTCCTCGTTACTCTTGCCCTTCCTCGTTACTCTTGCCCTTCCTCGTTACTCTTGCCCTTCCTCGTTACTCTTGCCCTTCCTCGTTACTCTTGCCCTTCCTCGTTACTCTTGCCCTTCCTCGTTACTCTTGCCCTTCCTCGTTACTCTTGCCCTTCCTCGTTACTCTTGCCCTTCCTCGTTACTCTTGCCCTTCCTCGTTACTCTTGCCCTTCCTCGTTACTCTTGCCCTTCCTCGTTACTCTTGCCCTTCCTCGTTACTCTTGCCCTTCCTCGTTACTCTTGCCCTTCCTCGTTACTCTTGCCCTTCCTCGTTACTCTTGCCCTTCCTCGTTACTCTTGCCCTTCCTCGTTACTCTTGCCCTTCCTCGTTACTCTTGCCCTTCCTCGTTACTCTTGCCCTTCCTCGTTACTCTTGCCCTTCCTCGTTACTCTTGCCCTTCCTCGTTACTCTTGCCCTTCCTCGTTACTCTTGCCCTTCCTCGTTACTCTTGCCCTTCCTCGTTACTCTTGCCCTTCCTCGTTACTCTTGCCCTTCCTCGTTACTCTTGCCCTTCCTCGTTACTCTTGCCCTTCCTCGTTACTCTTGCCCTTCCTCGTTACTCTTGCCCTTCCTCGTTACTCTTGCCCTTCCTCGTTACTCTTGCCCTTCCTCGTTACTCTTGCCCTTCCTCGTTACTCTTGCCCTTCCTCGTTACTCTTGCCCTTCCTCGTTACTCTTGCCCTTCCTCGTTACTCTTGCCCTTCCTCGTTACTCTTGCCCTTCCTCGTTACTCTTGCCCTTCCTCGTTACTCTTGCCCTTCCTCGTTACTCTTGCCCTTCCTCGTTACTCTTGCCCTTCCTCGTTACTCTTGCCCTTCCTCGTTACTCTTGCCCTTCCTCGTTACTCTTGCCCTTCCTCGTTACTCTTGCCCTTCCTCGTTACTCTTGCCCTTCCTCGTTAC
>NC_061851.1:29582552-29587552 GCF_019202785.1 Penaeus chinensis | reverse complement strand
TGAGGAGATGATGATTAAGTTCCCTTCCCCCCCTCCCCCCCCTTTTTTTCGTGCGTTGTCATCACTGTGATTATTTCGTCTCTTCCTTTCCCTTTTCTTCCTCCTACTTTCGCCTTCCCTTTTCTAATTCTGCTTTACTTCTCTCTTTTCTATTGCTATATTCCCCTTGCATTTTTTAATACTACTTTGTCTCTCTCTTTCTTCTTATTATTATCCTTCTTCTTTTTTTACTCCTCCTTTCCATCCCCCACTCGTACTTCCCTTCCTCCCTCCCTCCACCCTTTCCCGCAGTCCTACTTCCACCGTGGCCGTTGTGGGGACGCTAAGGACAGAGCCTGTTGCAGCCACGAGAAACCTGACGGCGGCTGCCCCTTCCCACGCTGCGAGGGCCGGGATCACGTTGCAGGCCCTCCCTCCCTCCCTCCCGCTTTCCCTCCTTCCTTCTTATCGCCCTCCCACCTTCCCTCCTCCACACCTCTACGCTTTCCTTTTCTCCCTCCTTCCTTTTAATTGTACTTCTACTTTCCCTCCTTTGGCCTCCTCCTTTCCCTCGGTCGTTCTTGTCGCCCTCTCACCATCCCTCTTCCTCTCCTTCTCATTCTTCCCCCTTCCTTCCGCTCTTCGTCTCATTGCCCTTATTCCCTTCCTCCCTTCCCGCCTTTCGTTTTTTTTCTATCTCTATTACTTACTCCTTTCTTCTTCCTCTGTGCCACCCAACGTAGTCGATGCTATTACTTGACGTTGACAAGCTCGCGTCTACAATTGGCTTATACTTGGTCAAGCGTTATTATTTTCTCTTTGTGTTCCTCCCTTCGTATCTCATCGGTCCTTTAGAGGTAGGTGGTAGGGGAAATTTTGGGCTGGCGGATGGAAATATGGAAGAATTATGTGTGCGTGTGAGTGAGTAAGTGTGTGAGTGATTGAGTGAGTGAGTGAGTGAGTGAGTGAGTGAGTGAGTGAGTGAGTGAGTGTGCTCCTAGGCTGTGTGTCCAACTTGCTACGTTTGTCCTCGTGTCATTTCGGAGAGGAAATTATCTTTCCTTGAGAGAATCAACATAATGCAGTGGCGGAGCAAACCGCGTGTTCCAAGAACCGAGGGAGTGTTCACTTGAGCATTGAGAGCCAGAGGACTTTAGTGTTAAAAGGTCGACCCGCCACCCCTCGCCCCCTGTGTTTCGCCCAGGGTCAAGCACATTAGGGTAAAATGTGTCACAATCGAAAAATCGTGGAAGGCGTCACGTAGCTCATGGGGAGAGGGGGGAGGGGGTGGGGGGCACTCGACACCGGGCTAAAGCATCGCCATTGTTGGTCATTTGCTACTTGGTGTTGGGAGATGCTGAGGCGATGTTTCGAGGAGACAGGGGCAGCTGGAGTCATCTTCATCGTCCTTGTTGGAGTCTGAGATTTGTTTTTCTATTTTTTTCTTGTTATTATTGCTTTTGTTTTTGTTTTTAACATCACACGCACACGCTTACTCATGCAATTGCGCGCGTGCGCACACACACTCATGAAAGAAGAAGAAGAAGGAAGAAGGGAATATATATAAATATGTGTGTGTGTGTCTGTGTGTGTGTATGTATGTATGCATGTATGTATGCATGTATGTATGTATAGTTGTATGTATGTATGTATTGGATGGGGCCCTTAATAATTTGGAGGTATTAGGGAAATGTTCGTTGCACGTTTTCATTCTGCGCACGGTGTAAGGCAAGTGTTATAGTAGATTTTCCCCATTCTATCATGGTTTTATAAGCGCCCTTGTGGTCAGCCAGCCATTAGTGACGTCATTCATGCCTTGGTCCATCACTGTCCGGAGCTCTGTGGTATGTCGCCAAATGCTATGACTGGGAACTGTTTTATTTCCTGTCGTTCGCTTATCTAATTTTGGGAGTTTGAGGATGCTTGTAGTTTATGCATAGGTGATGTGGGAGTAGGCATAGGATGGCGTTTCTCTCTCTCTCTTTCTTTCTCTTTCTCTCTCTCTTTCTTTCTCTTTCTCTCTCTCTCTTTATCTCTCTCTCTCTCTCTCTCTCTCTCTCTCTCTCTCTCTCTCTCTCTCTCTCTCTCTCTCTCTCTCTCTCTCTCTCTCTCTCTCTCTCTCTCTCTGTGTGTGTGCGTATGTATGTATGTATGTATGTATGTATGTATGTATGTATGTATGTATGTTTGTGTGTATATATATAAGTGTGTCGTTCTCCTTTCCTTCAAGATCAGGCCTGCCTTTGAGCGGCTCGAAACCCTGTAAGACTTCGAATCGGGAGCTAATGTTTGTTTGTGCACGTGTGGGGGTGCACACAGCTGACCGGCTATATTTAGTTCTCCCGTGAATAGATTTGATAGGGCGGCTTTGCGTCGGTGTGTGTGTGTGTGTGTGTGTGTGTGTGTGTGTGTGTGTGTGTGTGTGTGTGTGTGTGTGTGTGTGTGTGTTTGTGCGTATGTGTATGTCTGTATTTGCATGTATAAGTATTTATGTTTGTATGTTTTATTACGGCGGTCGTACTGGGAGAGGGAGTTGTATATGTGGTCGTCTGTTCTTGTGTTCTAGTTTGTCCAGAGTGTGTGCAGCCGCACTTAAGCACACTTAGGTAGCGTGGATAATGATCTTCTGTTCTCTGGCCAGCTCCACCTGGCCGGTTATCGAAGCTGAAGACCTTGTTTATTACCTGTGCCTGTTTGAGACCTTCACCCCCCACCCCCCGGACCGCATTCTCTTCCCCCCTCCCTTCCCCTTCACCGCAGAATTTAGCATGCGCGCTAATTACCATACTGAAATTATACCATGTAGTTATATGCTTTCTGTCACGTACGCACCAACCCATATGCGTTCAGAGACATTATAGCGGCAGTATATACATGCATGGGAACAAGCACACATGATATGATATATACGCATGCACACAAACTACGCAAATCACACTTACACTCACACATTCACGTTCACACTTCCGCAAACACACACACACACACACACAACCTCTCTGGCGTGCACATGGACGCTCCATCCTCCCCATCTTCCCCTGAGGGCTGGGCGGCGGCGTTGCCCGCACCCATGCGCCCTGACTCTTCCCTCCTCCTCCCTCCCTTCTGCTCTCCTCCCATTCTTCCTCCTCCTTCCTCCTCCTTCCTCCTTCGATCTCCTCTCCCTCCCTCTTTCGGCTTTCTTCCTCCCCTCCTCCTTTCTACCCTCCTTCATTAAACCTCCCTCTCCCTCCCCGTTCGCTCTCCCCGTTCGCTCTCCCCGTTTTCCTTCTCTCCCCCTCTTTCCTCAATACTCTCCTCCCCCCCCCCCCCTCCCTCACCTACTGAAGAGGCTGCCGTACCGCTCGCCACGGGAAGCGCGATCCTTCGTGGGCGTTTGGGTGGTTCGCGGGCGTCGAGGGGGGACTCCTTTATGCTAAGACGGGGAGAAGGTCATCTTCATTCCATCGCATGATTGGTGGTAATGATTGGGTGGCCTTTGTTTACATTCCGTCAGGATGGGAAGGGATGTTTCGCTGTGTTGTTCATTTGTGCTGACTGACTCCCCCCCCCCCTCTCTCTCTCTCTGTTTCTTTCTCTTTTAGGTGCCTCTGTATGGCTCTCTTCTCTTTCCTTTTCTCATGATCGCTCTTCATCTTCCTTTTCCTTTTCCTCTTATCCTCGTTCCTTCTCTCCCTTTTTTTTCTTCTTCTTTTTAAATTCATTCTCCTTTCCTTTCTGCCTGATTCCTCTTCCTTTTCCTCTCCAACCTTCTGATCTCCTTTTCTCTCCTTCTTCCGTCTCTCATTCTCTTCCCCCTTTCTCTTCCTCGCCCTCTCCTCTCTCCTCTCCCTCGGGTCCCAGAACGCGCCCACGGGGGAAAGAAAGGCCGGTCAGTGCTCCCGCAGACGCCCCAGGAATTGTTGTTATTATTAGAGAAAGTCCAGCTGACCCGCCTTCCCCTACCCCTACTCCTATTCCTCCCCTTTCGCCCTTCACCCATCCCCTGCCCCCCCCCCCCCCACCCTTCTCGTCCCTCTCCTTTTCTTCTTCTTCTTCTTCTTCTTCTTCTTCTTCTTCCTCCTCCTCCTCCCTCTTCTTCTTCTTCTTCTTCTTCTTCTTCTTCTTCTTCTTCTTCTTCTTCTTCTTCTTCTTCTTATCTTTCTCCTATTCCTCCTCCTCCTCCTCTCTTCCATCCCCTTTCCTCATCTTCATCTTCCTAGGGCCTCCGAAGTTGGGGGTGGGTTGGCGTGGGCGGGTGAGGGTTTGCGTTTGGGTCTGGGCGTGGGAAAAGCTAGGGAGGGGGGGTAGGGGAGGGAAGGAGGACTGGGCCGTGACTTTGCAAGACTGGATGATGTCGTGACGTTGACGTTAATGCGATGACGGACTGGTGTGGGGGGGAGGGGGGGGGGTAGGGTTGAGGTCAGAGGCTGGGGGGTCAGAGGCTGTGGGGGCTGGAGTGGAGGAGATGAGCGGCGATGTTAATTATGGATTATGCTGGAGGGTGGAGAGTGGGGTAGGGAGAGAGGCGGGGGGGGGAGGGGAAGAGGGAGAGAGGGTGTTGACACGGATTATTGTGCGACAAGGCCTCGCGAAGACCAAGCTCGCTTGCCCGACCTCTCTCCACCCTCCCCCTCTTCTCTTCCATCCTCTCTCCTCTCGTCCTCTGTTTCATTTCCTATCCCTTCTTCCCTGCCTCTTCCTCCCCTTCCCGTCGTCTCTCCACCCTCACCCCCCTCCTTTCCCCGTTGACCTCGCTGGAGGGAGAGATGAAACTCAGTCATCCCCCTCCCCCCCCCTTTATACTCTCACCTCTGACCTTCATGACACTCCCCCTCCGCCCCCTCCTCCTCCCTATCTCCTCCTCCTCCTCCTCCTCCTCCTCCTCCTCCTTCTCCTTCTCCTTCTCCTTCTCCTCATCCCCCTACCCTCTTTCTCTCTCCCGTCTTTCTCTCGCCTCCTTTCTATTTTAGTCTTTCATCTCTTCTCCGTTTTTTTTTTTTGTGTGTGTTTTTTTTTCAATTCATCGCCCTCTTTCTACC
>NC_061851.1:29575052-29577552 GCF_019202785.1 Penaeus chinensis | reverse complement strand
ACGTAAATGTGTGTGTCCGATAACTCATTATTTCTTTTTCTCTGTTGCAGGTAAGCCCCTTTGCAACATGTCCTCCGCCGGCCACTCGCGGGCACGTAAGTATGTCGAGTGACGTCATGGCTGGCACGTCGTCGATCTGGACGCGGCGTTAATCCCGGATTATATTACTTAAGAAAGAGCAGAAATAAGAACGGAATATGAGCAAAAAATATCGTTCTTAGACAGATCCCGGGGTTTGCGGATGGTCGGCAAGGGACATTAAGTGGCGGTTCGCTCTACAAGGCGTGGTCGCCGATATCAGCGCCGTAATCCCCTTCATAACACGGACGGGCGGGAGGGCGGGAAGGCGGGAGGGCGGGAGGGCGGGAGGGCGGGAGGGCGGGAGGGCGGGAGGGCGGGAGGGCGGGAGGGCGGGAGGGCGGGCGCCGTGGCCAATCGCTGCCGCCGCCTACTCTTCTGGTTCACAATCTTGTCTTAAGTCTTACCCTTACTCTTACGCTTCTTCCTCTTCTTATTTTCATTCTTCTTCGTCTTCTTCTCCGCCTTCTTATTCTTATATTTATTCTTCCACTCCTCCTTCTTCTTATTATTCTTATTCTTCTCGTTCTCCTTCCCCTTCTCCTCCTTCTCCATCTCCTTTTTCTCCTTCTCCTCTTTCTCCTCATCTCCTCATCTCCTCATTCTATCTTCTTCTCCTCCTCCTCCTACTCCTTCTTCTCCTTCTTCTTCTCCATCTTCTTCTTCTTCTTCTTCTTCTTCTTCTTCTTCTTCTTCTTCTTCTTCTTCTTCTTCTTCTTCTTCTTCTTCTTCTTCTTCTTCTTCTTCTTCTTCTTCTTCTTCTTCTTCTTCTTCTTCTTCTTCTTCTTCTTCTTCTTCTTCTTCTTCTTCTTCTTCTCCTCCTTCTTCTCCTTCTTCTCCTTCTCCTCCTTCTCCTCCTTCTTCTTCTTCTTCTTCTTCTTCTTCTTCTTCTTCTTCTTCTTCTTCTTCTTCTTCTTCTTCTTCTTCTTCTTCTTCTTCTTCTTCTTCTTCTTCTTCTTCTTCTTGTTCTTGTTCTTGTTCTTGTTCTTCTTCTTCTTCTTCTTCTCCTTCTTCTCCTCCTTCTCCTTATTCTTATTCTTATTCTTATTCTTATTCTTCTTATTCTTCTTCTTCTTCTTCTTCTTCTTGGTGGGTGGGATTCAGGGTTCGGGAGAGGAGACCTGCGTCACGCGGTCTGAATTAACTCGAACGATATGGAGCTTTTATTTGATTTTATTGGCGTGTTTTCTTTGTCTTTTGTAAAGCATGTTCTCTTCTTTCTGGTTTACTTTCATTTTGGTGTATTTTAGTGTATCGTGTATCCATCTCCTTTTTTGTCTTCTTGTTATGGTATACTTATTGTGTTTTACGGACAGGTAGAGAAGAGGAGGGAGGAGAGGGGGGTGCGGGGCATAAAATCAGAATGAAGGAAATTTCCAGGCTAGGGTAAAATCTCTCTCTCTCTCTCTCTCTCTCTCTCTCTCTCTCTCTCTCTCTCTCTCTCTCTCTCTCTCTCTCTCTCTCTCTCTCTCTCTCTCTCTCTCTCTCTATCTCTCTCTATCTCTCTCTTTCTCTCTCTTTCTCTCTCTCTCTCTCTCTCTCTCTCTCTCTCTCTCTCTCTCTCTCTCTCTCTCTCTCTCTCTCTCTCTCTCTCTCTCTCTCTCTCTCTCTTTCTCTCTCTCCCCTCCCTCCCTCCCTCCCTCCCTCCCTTCCTCCCTCCCTCTCCCTCCCTCTATCTCCCTCTCCCTCCCTCTATCTCCCTCTCCCTCCCTCTCCCTCTCCCTCTCCCTCTCCCTCTCCCTCTCCCTCTCCCTCTCCCTCTCCCTCTCCCTCTCTCATTCCCTCTCTCATTCCCTTTCGCCCCTTCAAGTGCGTTGCGTGGTTCGCACTTGTAATTGCGTGAGTCACGGTGTTTAGATCACGCTGCTGCCACCGGGCGAGTGATAGTTTGGGAAGAGAGAGAGAGATAGAAAGAGGAATAAGTGGATCGCATGCCAGGATTAATTGAAACGAGGGAAAGGAAGACAGACAGACAGAAAGAGAGACTGACACTGGCAGAGACAGAGAGAGATTTAGAGAGAAATAAACACAGCGGCTGAGGGTAGAGGGTCACTCGTACAAACAAGCGCTTGATTGGAGCAGGTGCGTGGGGAGAGGGTGGGGGAGGGGGAAGAGTACTGCTTATGATTAATATTTTCCTCGTGATGCCTGCCAAGTGTGGCGGAAGGGAGGGAGGGGAAGGGAGGGAGGGTGGGGGGGTCGTCACAAGGCGTGCAAGACGACGGTTGCAAAGGAGGAGCCGGGACATGGTGTGTATCTCCGGTCGACAGAGAGGGAGACAGTGAGACAGAGTGCTCGTGTCACGCCTCGTTGAACGTCCTCCCATACCCCCCCCCCCCCCCTCTCGACAGTACACCTCCCCCTTCCAGAAGCGCAAAAAATCCTACTGCTACTGCCGCCGCCGCCGCTGCTACTGCTGCTC
>NC_061851.1:29560052-29570052 GCF_019202785.1 Penaeus chinensis | reverse complement strand
TCCTCCGCTCCCTATTCTCTCCCTTTTTAGAGTGTGTTTGTAAGTATGGGAGTGTGTGTGTGTGTGTGTGTGTGTGTGTGTGTGTGTGTGTGTGCGTGCGTGTGTGCGTGCGTGCGTGCGTGCGTGTTTCTTAATGTCTATAAATGATTGGGTGTAATATATGGGCGTCTGCATGTATGTATGTGTGTGTTTATGTATGTGAGGGGGTTTGGATGTTCCGGGAGAGAGCACCTGACTGGAATACGTTTCTGTGTTGTTGAGGTAACAGTAGGCGGAGCGGGGACGGGGAAGGAGGGAGGAGGGAGGGAGGGAGGGGGGAGGGAGGAGGGAGGAGGGAGGAGGGAGGAGGGAGGGAGAAGGAGGAGGAGGAGGTCGAGGTCGAGGGGGGAGGGGTATGTAAGGACATCGGAGGGACGGGAGGGGAGGAGGGGAGGGGGAAGGGGGAGGGAGAAGAGATAGAAGAAACATGTCATAATGAGGCGTATGATATTCTCCCTCATCTCTGGCGAATTCCACGGCGCTCCCTCCCTTCGCGGCTCCGTTTCGTGGCCGGGCAGGCAGGCGGCCGATACTCGAAAAGGGAGGAAAAGGAGGAATAGGAGGAGGAGGAAGGAAGATTTATGGGCCAGCGGTTTTAGGTGTTAGTTGGTGGAGGAAATGGGAGAGGGGAGGAGGGGTAAAGGGAGTCGGAGGGGGGCGGGGAAGGGGGAGAGGCATGGGAGTAGCTTGAGGACGCCATGTTGGTATGGGCAGCTCGTCACCCGTGGGTAGGAATGTGTGAAAATGACGTCATGAGTCAAGTGTGTGTGTTGGCAGGCACGCACGCACACGTACACAGTCGCTTATGTGCATTTTCGCATTCGGGACGGCTGATTATCGCCCGCGCCATTTTCTCTCTCTCTCTCTCTCTCTCTCTCTCTCTCTCTCTCTCTCTCTCTCTCTCTCTCTCTCTCTCTCTCTCTCTCACACACACACACACACACACACACACACACACACACACACACACACACACACACACACACACACACACACACACACACACACTCTCACTCACTCACTCACTCACTCACTCACTCACTCACTCACTCACTCACTCACTCACTCACTCACTCACTCACTCACTCACTCACTCACTCACTCGCACACAAACACACACACACACACACACACTCTCACTCACTCACTCACTCACTCACTCACTCACTCACTCACTCACTCACTCACTCACTCACTCACTCACTCACTCACTCACTCACTCACTCGCACACAAACACACACACACATGCTTACTTACCTGTAGTCCATTAAGGCCCCATGTTTTTCGCAGCGATAAAGCTTTTTTGAAGGAGCGTCGTTGCACTTAGTCCGCGAAGTCTGTTGCAGAAGTTGCGGTTTCTGCGAGGCGCTGGTCGGGGAGGTCAGGCTGTGGGGTGAAGGTGGAGGGCCTGGCACTTTGGCGCACTTGTTTTTTTTTTTTTTTTTTTTTTTTTTTTTTTTGTGTGTGTGTGTGTGTGTGTGTGTAGCGGAGAAGGGGGGAGGGGTTGTACTTGCGTGGGTGTTTGTTTGTTTGTGTATGTGAAGGATGGGGGATGGAGGGGTCGTGTGTATGTGTGTGCATATGTGTGTGTTTACTTGGTGAACGGCCGGTAACGAAGAGGAAGTCCATTCGTTAAGGAGGGGATAAAAAGAATATGATTTAGAAAAGAAACAGAGAAAGGCGTCTAACGAAAAAAAACGGATACATTTGAGAAAAAAAAGGATTTAAATAAAAAGGAATCCCATATTGAGGGAAAAGGAAGAGAATGGGGGGGGGGGGGGGGGGCTAAATGGGCGAGATAAGGGGACAAGGAAGGGGACAGAGTGGGGTGTGGGGAGGGAAGGGGGAAGAGGGTGTTAAGTGCGTCACCCACGACGGGGCGCCACCTGACTTACGCCCTTGATGGGTCATTTTTGGGCGTGCGCTGCGATGACGCGATGAGGCTTAGGCTAGTCTTGCCCCGGGAGAGAGGAGGAGGCCGATAAAAGCCGCAAAGTAACCCGATACTGAGTCGTGGAGGGAGGGGAGGGGAGGGAGAAGGGAGGGGAGGGAGAAGGGAGGGGAGGGAGAAGGGAGATTAGGGGAGGGAGCGAGAGGGAAGGGCAGTAAGGGTGCGTGTGGGGGCGAAGGGTGAGGGAGCAGAAGAGGAGGAGGATAAGAGGAGGAGGGAGGTTCTAGCAGAGGGCAGCGGGAGGAGGAAGAAGAGAGGGGAGGGGGGGGGGAGAAAGAAAGAAAGAAAAAGAAAATAAAAACAAGAAAAATTGAATAGATAATCGGAGGAGGAAAGTCCAACCGAGGCGTGAGGGAACTGGCACAAGTTGCAGCTCGCAATTTACAAAAGTGGACAGAGTGCATTCAGCGGTTGCAGGGCACGTGCAGAGGCATCGTGCCCTGGGTAAAGAAGGTGTCCATGACGTCACCATGACGTCAACTCTCTCCGTTCCTCTCAACTAACACCATTCTCTTGCAAATGGCTTGTGAATTAAGCGAATTAAAGACGAAGATAGGGCGTAGCAGGAAGAAGGGGAAAAAAACAAGAACATTTCACAGATGAACTATACGTGATCGATCATACAGGGAGTGGGAAAAATAACAATAAAGTTCGGCAGGTGAGACAGAGAAGGAGAGACAAAGGTATAGATAAATAGATAAATAGATAAATAGACAGGTAGATAGGTAGATGGATGGATGGATGGATGGATGGATGGATGGATGGATGGATGGATGGATGGATGGATGGGTGGATGGATGGATGGATGGATGGATGGATTATAGAGGTGGTCATAGAACAGGAAGGAAGCGAAGCCCTTGGAGTCCTGTCTCCCCTCCTCCTGGATTATGGTTATCCTGATTTGGATAACGGGGACGGCGGCGATGTGCTCGGGAGTGTCACTTTACGGCGTGGTTTTTGTCGTTGCTGTTGATGTTGTTGTTGTTGCTAAGGTTGTTTGTTTGCCCAGACCTGCCACTGTTGTTGTTCGCTGTTGCGTTGTCCGTGTTCCTGGCGTTTTATCACTCGTCTTTTTATGTTGCTTTTGTGCCCGGATGCGTCTTTTGCTGTTGTTTGTATTGTTGTTTTTGTTGTTGTTGTTGTTGTTGTTGTTGCTGGTGTTGTTGATGATATGAGTTATGGTTGCATATTCCGAAGTAGAGGTGATTGACTGATAACGGCTTACCCACGGGCTTTGAAACTTGACCCTTAGCCACGGTGGGCGGGCCTCAGCATGCAACGTTGTCCGAATTGAAAGACGCCCACAGTCCCTCAGGTACATTCTCTCCCCTGCCTCTCTTCTCTTTTCTCTCACTTCTCTCACTCCCCCTCTTACTTCCCCCTCACCTCACCCCCGTCTCCTCTCCCTCTCCCTCCCTCCTTCCGACATCCTCTCCCCCCCCCCCACACTTTCCCTGCTCCTCCTTCCCCTTCTCTCCCTCTTCCTCTGCCCCTTCTCTCCCTCTTCCTCCCCCCCTTCTCCCCCCCTTCTCCCCCTCTTCCTCCCCCCTTCTCCCCCTCTTCCTCCCCCCCTTCTCCCCCTCTTCCTCCCCCATTCTCCCCCTCTTCCTCCCCCCTTCTCCCCCTCTTCCTCCCCCCTTCTCCCCCTCTTCCTCCCCCCTTCTCCCCCTCTTCCTCCCCCCTTCTCCTTCCCTCCCTCACCCCCCATATCCCCTCGTGAGCAGCGTTTACACGGGCGATAATTTACCCGCAATCAAGGGAAGCGACGTCGGACATACGCGGGCCTTTTGCGGTCTCAGTGTTTATGGGAGATTTTTTTTTCCCCTTTTTTTCTCTTTTTTTTTATTCTCTCTCTTTTTTTCCTTTTCTTATCTTAACTCGTCTTTTTGATGTTTGGGAAGGAGGGAGTGAGGGAGGCAGGGAGGGAGGGAGGGGAGGGAGGGGAGGGAGGGGGTGTTTTATTTTGGGATGTTGCGTCATTTTTTTTTTTTTCGCGCTCCAGGTTAGGAATATTTTTCGTTTCTTTTTTATTTTGTTTTTTTTTTCTGGTTTAACTGTTTTTCTTCGACATGTTTCTAATGGTACTACAACTGTTGTAGTTTATTTTCATGTCTGCCAATTTGCTTCACTCTGTCCTTTTCTTTATTACTGTTACTATTGTTAATGTTGTTCATCATCTTCGTCTCCTCCTCCTCCTCCTCCTCCTCCTCCTCCTCCTCTTCCTCCTCCCCCTTAGATGATATAATAATTTCACTATCGTTAAAAAAAAACAGTCGCATGTCCCTGTCGTGTTAAACGTCACGGAAAGTCAGCTTCGTTAGCTCCCCCCCCCCCCCCCCCCCGCTCGGAGTCAGAAGCAGGAGCAGGAGCAGATAGCAACAGAGGGTTAATTGCTGGAGAATCAAAGGCATAAAAGCAGGCGGGAGTGTCGGTTGATGGGTGGATAAGCAGGTTAGGGTTGCTCTCTGCTTGGGTGTTCGGATAGGCGAGTGATAGGCTGTGGTATTTCCGCTTTCTTTTCCTTTTTTTTTTTCTTTTTCCTTCCTCTTACTTTTTTTTCTCCTGTCCCGGTTCTCGCTCCTTCCTTTCTTTCCCCATTTCTTTTTCCTTCTCCGCATCCTCCTTTCTTCCCTTCTCTCACTATATCCCTTTATTATATCCCTCTCTCCCTGTATCCCACTTTTCCTCCCTTCTTCCTCTGTTGCGTGTCTTTTGGAAAGCTGCGGAGGGAACCCCATCACTCCGGCCAGACAGGTAGTGAAGGGCGCGAGGTATTAGTCAAGGCCAGTATCCTACTCCCAGGCCTTGTCACTCACTCACTGCCCATGGGGACGTTGGCAGCTGTCTCCCTTCCACGGCCCTCCCCTCTCCCTTCTGTTCCTTTCATTTTCATCCCTTTCCTTTTCTTGTCTTTCTCTTTTATTTCATTTCCTTACTTCCCCTCTCTTTTGCCTTTTCTCCTTCCCCTCCCTTCCCCTTCCCTTCTCTTCTCATCCCTCCCCTCCCTTTCCCTTCCCTTCTCTTCTCATCCCTCCCCTCCCCTCCCTTCCCTTCCCCTCCCCTCCCTTCCCTTCCCCTCCCCTCCTCTCCCCTTCTCTCCCCCACTCATCCCATTCCTCCTCTTTTCTCTTCTCTTCTCTTCTCATCTATCCTTCCCTTTCCCATGTCCCACCCCGTCTCCCTTTCTCTGTAGCGTGTCCACAGAGCCTGCCGTCGGCCGCGCCCTTGTGTAGAGCCGTCCCTGAGGCCGAGACGCCGGACGGAGGCACTTCAGAGGCAGGAACTGTTTCCTTCTGCGTGACATTTTCCGAATGTGTTAAAGAAACGCACGGCTGTATTTTGGAGAGGTTACAAATTTGCCTTTTGAGATGCCAGTAGTAAAGGAGAAATTGTCGACAGGAAAGCAAGGAAAAGAACCCGCCGGCGGCCCAGGACAGGAGAGTGTGTTGACCTTGTCCGTGAGTCTTCCTTCCCTCCTGCCCCGCCCGCCATTCACACCGTGTGCGCGTGTACACCGTCCGTCTGGATGTGTGTGCCTGCGCGCGTCTGTCTCTGTGTAGAAGTGCGCGTAAGATACCTTGTTTATTTCTAGTTCGTTGTTGTTGTTTGAAGAAGGGTATTCTGTTGTCTTCTGCTTGGACTTCCTGCCAGTCTGGTTGGAAAGGGATGTTCGCAGGCTCGGTTGGCCCCGGTGGCACGGCCCACAGGTGTGCTGGGGGAACAGGTGCGGGGAAGGTGCTCCAGCGCCGGGTCACGGAGAGGGTCGGAGGCCCGGCGGGACCAGCGTGCTCTAAATCATGGCCAGGTGACGGGCCGTATTTACTCGGCGGAGAGGGGGAGGGGAGGGGAGGGGGAAGAGCATGGGAGGGAGTGGGGGAAGACTGGGATTTTTCTTACGAGTTTGCGGTGCTTGGACTCTCTCTCTCTCTCTCTCTCTCTCTCTCTCTCTCTCTCTCTCTCTCTCTCTCTCTCTCTCTCTCTCTCTCTCTCTCTCTCTCTCTCTCTCTCTCTCTCTCTCTAAATATATGTGTGTGTGTGTGTGTGTGTGTGTGAGTGTGTGTGTGTGTGTGTGTGTGTGTATGTGTGTGTGTGTGTGTGTGTGTCTATATGTATATATATCCATCCAACCCACCCACTCACCCACCCACCCACCCAAAACCCACCCACCCATCCATCCATTTATCTATCTATTTGTGTGCGTCTGTATATCTATCCTTCTATCCATCCGTCTATCTTACTCCCTCTCTCATTGTCTCACTCTTGTGTATCCCCGTAACAAGTACCCCCCCCCCCCCCCCGCAGCTAGGGCGAGGGGCGCCGCGTGCAATGCCACACACAAAGGGCATGCAAATGAAGCGGCCGGACGGGAGGCGCCCATTGATTGCGGTCGCCCGGTGTGGCCTCGTTGTTGTTTGTGCGCGGGTCGGCTGCTCTCGCTGGCACTCCTAAGGGAGCTGCACGTTCGCACGCAGGCACACACGCACGCCTCGGCATTGGCACTCCGTGAAGGGGACGCTGAGACGCCTTTGACAGGGCGCTTCGGGTCACGGGGCAGTGGGAGTGCCATTCGAAAAAGAGGCAAATACCTGGCGCTTATCTGACCGCTCCCTTTCACTCGGCGCCTCCCCGCCCCCCGCGCCCCCGCCGAGGGTCCCCGTCCGCTCAGGGAATTAATTCGGTGATGTGTTGGTCGCGGGAGATGGAGTCACGGCGCGCCATTGTTCTGCGCCCGGCCGGAAGGGGTCGCGTCGCATGCCACGGTGCCCTCCCGTCGCGAGGTCGATTTCCAGCTCGCGTAATCGATTCCCTGTCGCGATCACGCCCTCGTCCCGGGGCGTCGTTGTTTGCCGTCTCGCACAGCGGGGTCTCGCCGTAGGAGTCTCGCAGCGTCACGCGTGGGGCCGAAAGGACGAAAGCGATCGCGGATGCTCGGCGATGTGACCTGGACCTAGGTCTCCAGGTTGACTTGGATTCATTTACTTTTTACACACTTGACATCGGCATTTGTCGTGCACGACCGCGTGTATTCATTTGTTGATTTATTTATGAATAGCTTTAGTGATCGTGTAGGTCAGGGGCATTCTTCTTCTCTGAACACAAAGCCATCGGGATATTTATCGGCGATTAAAGTGTTCTGTGGAAGTCGGCCGCGTGAAGAAGATATACTTCATTCGTTATCCTTTATCCCAGAGATGTGTAATTTATCCTGCAGCGACGGCCTGCCTTATACCGCTTGACCTCGCCTCGCCTCCTTGTTATTACGCGCTCGTATTTCTTCCCCTTGTCCGCATGTCGTTTAGAGCGTAGGCCTGCCCCTTTCAGTGGTCGTGGTAGGCCTATCTGCCGGGGCGATTTTCAGGGTGATTTCTGCTTGGCGGTTGGTGAGGAAGAGGGCGAGGGGGGGAGACGAGGGAGGTGGTGTAGAGTAATGAAAGAGGGGGCAGGAGGAGAGAGAAAGAGGGTGGGGGAGCTAAAGAAGAAGGGAAAAGGCAAGATTATAAAAATAACTGATTGGCAATAGAGAAAGAGAAGGAAAAGTGTAGAGGTGTTAAATCTTTTAAACAAAAATATAGAGGAAGTAGAGGGCAAGAAAAAAATACGAAAGGGTGATAAGAATAGTTGTAGAGATTGTAGAAGTACAGCGAGAAAAAAATAGAAAGAACAAGAAAATGAAAATCACACAACGTTCACAAAGTAGCGGAGAAGAGAACAAGGAAGGAAGATGCTGGGGCGCCTCGGAGCAGCGTCGCGGCGCGGAAGGCTCGGTGGTTTGTGCCATCTCGAAGGGAGAGAGATGGCTTTTTCGCCAAATAAAGCCGGGGAGGCCGCGCTTATGAGGTGGGGGGAGGGAGAGGGAGAAGGGAGAGGGAGAGGGGAGAGGGGGAAGAGAGAGGGAGTTAGGGGGGAGGGAGAGGAGGGGGCCTGGCGGCATGTTCTTCGTTGAGTTAGTATTACTGCTGTCCTTGGCGTTGCCTTTTAATGGTGTAAGTGTGATTTCTCAAGACAAGAATGATAGTTTGAAGACTGAGAATGATGATGATACCTGGAGTAATAATAGTACCGATGATAATGTTTCTCTGTATTTGTATACTGATATACGTGTGTGTGTGTGTGTGTGTGTGTGTGTGTGTCCATGTGGGTGTATGCGAACGTGCGCTCGTGCGAGTGTCTGTGTGCGTTTATTGGAAAGTGAGAGAGAGGACGTAGTGGTAAACGTCACTTACGTATGCAGGGTATGATCTGACCTGTTTTGCGCCACAGCATCATCCGTCTTTGTGCTGTGGCGGGGCACTGCGGTGGTGTAACGCCTTTATCAGAGGCTACAGTGGGGGGGCACTGCACTGTTGTGATATATATGCACCGTATCCCACAGGCAGTCGCCATATTGCGGCGTGGATATACGAGTACGGTACAGGTCAGTTCAATACAGCGGAGGGAGGCCAGTATATTACAGGTTAGTGCTATGTAGCGGGGTTTGTTACCAGTACGCTACAGGCCAGCGGAGTTCCCGTGGCGAGCAGGGCGAGGGGCGACAGTAGTTGTGTGAGCAGGCTGATAGACCCACCAGGAAGCGGCCAGCGTATAAGGGGAAAATTGGTAGGGCTCTTAATGGTAGGTTTGGGTAATGGTTCGTTTTCGCTGCAATAGCCCCCTCCTCTCTCTCTCTCTCTCTCTCTCTCTCTCTCTCTCTCTCTCTCTCTCTCTCTCTCTCTCTCTCTCTCTCTCTCTCTCTCTCTCCCTCCCTCTCTCTCTCTCTCTCTCTCTCCCCCTCCCTCCCTCTCTCCCTCCCTCCCTCCCTCCCTCCCTCCCTCCCTCCCTCCCTCCCATTCTCTCTCTCTCCCCCCCCCCCTCTCTCTCTCTCTCTCTCTCTCTCTCTCTCTCTCTCTCTCTCTCTCTCTCTCTCTCTCTCTCTCTCTCTCTCTCTCTCTCTCTCTCTCTCTCTCTCTCTCTCTCTCTCTCTCTCTCTCTCTCTCTCTCTCTCCTCTCTCTCTCTCTCTCTCTCTCTCTCTCTCTCTCTCTCTCTCTCTCTCTCTCTCTCTCTCTCTCTCTCTCTCTCTCTCTCTCTCTCTCTCTCTCTCTCTCTCTCTCTCTCTCGTTCTCTCTCTCTCTTTCTCTTTCTCTTTCTCTCTCTCTGCCTCTCCACCCCTCTCCATCTCCCCCTCGCCCTCTCTAAACTCCCTCTCTCTTCCTTCCTTCCTTCCTTCTTTCATGTTTTTTTCTTTCTTTCTTCCACCCTTTCCTTCCTTCTTTCCTTCCTTCCTTCCTGCCTTCCTGCCTTCCTTCCTTCCTTCCTTCCTTCCTTCCTTCCTTCCTTCCTTCCTGTTTTTAATTCCCCTCCCCAATATATCGCCCCGCCCCCCCTCTTTCCTCCCCCCTCCCCCCGCCCACAGCTGTTAACGATCCGTGTTCGAAGGCAAGCGTTGTTCCCGGGTTTCAGATGTGATGTTGCTATGCGCCGTGCTGGCTTCGGCTGCTGCGGCTCCGGCTTCGGCTTCAAGATCTGGGCTCGGCTGCGGATGTGTTTGGTTGGAAGATAGGTGGATAGATAGATGAGGGGAAAAGGAGAATGAGATGAGAGGGAGGGATGCTGCTGCGGAAGATGATGACGATGAAAGTAGATATGGAACACCACATGTGAAGGGAGTGAGTGAGTGAATGAGTGAAAGAGATAGGAAATGAGAAAGAGAGAGAGAGAGAAATTGGAGAGAGGGAGAGGGAGAGCGAGAAAGAGAGAGGGAGAATGACGGAGGCGGCGGGGAGTGTCATGTGGGTCAGCCTCTCCCGGTGCCCAGGTGGCTCGCAGGTGTCAAACAAGCGCAGAGTTACTATGCAAATCACCCCAGGGGGAGAGAATAATGCCGAATATCAAAATACGCGCACGTCAGCGAAGTAATCAGCCCTTTCATAACCTAAAATGAGCGAAATTTAACATGAGGATTATGTACTGTAATGAACATGCAGGGCGGCCGCCGTGCAGGTCGGTGTTGTGTGAAAGGTCCGGCTGGTGG
>NC_061851.1:29555052-29557552 GCF_019202785.1 Penaeus chinensis | reverse complement strand
ATGCCAATGTTTTAGACTTCGAGGAGGGAATTGCGCATCGCTCGTTAGGGAGGGGAGGAGGGGGCGTTCGAGTGGGGGGGAAGGGGGGGCGGGGGTTGCGTACTCTCCCGCGTATCTCCGACAGCAATTGCGTTTGGAGCGCGTCGGTGCGTCGGAAGGGCTGGGGAGAGAGATTTCTGTTGTTGCTGAAGGGAAGGTTTCAGGAAGGGGGGTGGGGGGAGGAGAGAGACTGAGGGAGAGGGAGAATGAGGGACGGACGGACTGAGATAAGGGAGGGAGAGAGAGGGAGAAGTGGTTAGCGACAGACAGACCAAGTGAGTGAGTGAGAGTGCCCAGTGTCCGTGAATGTCGCCTAGAGGAGGTCAGCTTTCGTCACGATTTTTTAGGGGAAGAGCGAGAGCGAGAGACACAGGAAGGAAGGAAGGAAGGAAGGAAGGACGGAGAGCGAGGCAGACGGCGCACGGGCGAAGATTTTAACGCTGCCGCAACTACCGATCTCGGCGCGTTGATGGCGGCTCGGATTACTTTTTCCGGGATTTTTTTCCCTTCATTTTTCTAATTGTTTTCCCCGACTTCCTTGCCAGTGTGTGTCAAGGTCCGTTGATGATGCATTGTCGCCGGCGGAGTGCGCGGAGGAAGAAACAAATGGAAGGTCGGCTTGCGTGAGTGTTTATGTACTCTCGTGCGAATTTTACGAGAGAGAAAGAAGAAAACTAATAATTGCGGCGGGAGGTCAGCCTGCGTCTGTGTTCATGTGCGTGTGTGTATTCTGTGCATCTCCTTAAAAAAAAAGAAAAAAAAAAAGACAATGGCACTGGAAAGTCGGTTGTGCGTATTTATATGTGTACTCGCGCGCGCTCTCGTCGCGTAGAAAGAGAGAGAGGGAGAGAGAGAAAAGAACAAACACACACACACCTTTCTGAATGGGCGGAGGTTATGAATGAATGAACCGCCGTTGAACTGTGAGGCTGGGGAGCCTGAGGGTGTGGGGTAGGGATGGGAGGGGAGGGGGGATGGAAGGGAGGGAGGAGAAAGGCAGGCGGCGATAGCGGTGTTGCTGATGCCTCGGCCTGCAGACGCGCGCACACCCACGCCCGTACATGGCGATGCGGTGGTTTGTGCTGGCGTGTGCCATGACCTTGTAGGAAGGGGCGCCGCTGTCTCGCCCAGCCGCTCTTGAGGCTCATGAGCCGCCTGGGCTTCGTGTGCGGTTGTCGCTGTGTGCGAGTGCGTGCGGGTGCGTACGCGTGTGTGTTTGTGTGTATGTTTATGTATGTGCGGGCGGGCGTGCGAGAGTGCGTGCGTGTGTGTGTGTGGGCATGTGTGTGTGTGGGCGTGTGTGTGTGTGGGCGTGTGTGTGTGTGGGCGTGTGTGTGTGTGTGTGGGCGTGTGTGTGTGTGTGGGCGTGTGTGTGTGTGTGGGCGTGTGTGTGTGTGTGTGGGCGTGTGTGTGTGTGTGTGTGTGTGTGTGTGTGTGTGTGTGTGTGTGTGTGTGTGTGTGTGCGTGTGTGCGTGTGTGCGTGTGTGTGCGCGTGCGCGAATGTGTGTGCATGCGTGTTTGTGTGTGTATGTTACTGTGTATGTAAGCTTACCACCTCAAGAACGCTAGGGGAGGGAGGAAGGGAGGAGTGGGGTGGAAGGCCCGAGTTGTAGGCGATCGATCAGGGGCGCGAGCGAGGGTGACAGCCACACTGCAAATGGAGGAGTGGAAAGAGCCGTAGGAGCAAGAGTTGAGGTAGAAAGGGAGTAGGATTGGGGGCGGCGTTGGTCAAGCGAAGGAATGGAGGCGTGGAGGGGGGGGGGGCGAAGGGAGGAGTGGGAGTCAAGGAACCCATTTTTAGGGATTGGCGGCTGTTATGGGCGGGCGGGGCGAGGGAGGTCAAGACTGGATGTTACAGGTCACAGCGCTAACGGGTCGTAGAGGAGGGCCCTGGAGGAGAAGAGCAAGCCCTTCTTCGGGTACATTTCCATTTTCTCGATTTATTTACAGCCTTATAGGGATTTCATTCATTCCACTCGTGTGCTGTTTTCGGATTATCGCTTGTTTCTCACGCCTTTCCTCTCTCTTCCCTCACAGACTTACGTCCGGGAGAACAGCGCCGCCCACAAGGAGAATGCCCGCCCGCTCCCCACGTCCCCGCCCACGACGCCCGTGTCCCCGCTGTCGCCGCCCACGCCTCAGGGCTCGGTCAGCACCACCTCGGCCACCATCACGCCCGGGGTCGCCCACAACGCCCACCCCGCCCCCGGCTCCCCCGTGGGCGTCGTGCCCTCGGCCCCCGCGCCCCTGCAGTCCCCGAGGGCCACCAACACCATCCGCCGCCACACGAAGGCCACCAAGAACCTCCTCATACCCAGGTAAGAAGGCGAGAGCGCGCGGGCGTGAGGGCGCCAGTCCTCCCGCGCACTGGGAGGGGGGCTCTTCTGCCGGAAGGGAGGGAGGGGGGGGGGGAGTAGGAGGCGAAAGGGGGCTGAGGAGATGAGGATACAGGAAGGATGAC
>NC_061851.1:29492552-29545052 GCF_019202785.1 Penaeus chinensis | reverse complement strand
TGGTACTTCACAATCTTATTGCTTTGATATTTATTATTTTATGAATGTTATTCACTTTTTATTTACTTTGAAATTTAGTAACCATATTTTTTTCCTTTTACAGGTCATAGCAAGAATATATTATTGTGTAAATAGATCCTGGTCTGGTAGAATAACAGTTCCAGAACTTAGGAGATCAAACTTGTTACAAGTAAGTTATTTGAAAATGTCAGTTAACCTTGTTACAACTAGATAGTGATATTTCTGCCTTGACCACTTTGTTGTTCTAAAACCCATGGTAAACATTTTATGCTGTTCTTTTTACAGTAATTTGCTTGTTTGTTCTCTCTCTTTTAATTTCAGCTATTTTCTTTTCTTTTCTTTTATATAGATATAGATGTAAGCAGCTTATGCATTTGTAGTATAGGGTTGATTTTAAGAAAGGAAAATGGAAGTTCTAATACATGACCTTGTTGCTTTCAGGTTATAAGCTATTTAGAGGAAGAAGAAGATATTAATCAAATCACTGATTACTTCAGCTATGAGCATTTTTATGTTATTTATTGCAAGTTCTGGGAATTGGACACAGATCATGACCTGTTCATTGACAAGCATGATCTTGCAAAACACAATGAAAGAGGTGAGTGAGGAAGAAGATACCTGGTGTTTTTTGTTGTATGTTGTGCTTTTGATAATTGTGTCTTTCAGTGAATGAAACCATGAAACAATTCAGTATTATATGAATGTACTGGTTTATGAGATGGTACTTGTGAGGTGTTTTTAAAATTTTAAAAAGTTGTTAGATGTGTGATTCTCCATCAGGTTGCAAAATTTTACCTTCCATAATTTCTGTAATTCTGTCACATGGTAATTTTTTTGTGTAGTCATTCATTTTATCATTTCTTCTAGCGCTGTCATGGCGCATGATTGAGCGAATATTCAGCGGCGCAGTCACCAGAGGAAGGCTGCAGAAGCAGGACCGCATGGGCTACCAAGAGTTTGTCTGGTTCCTGATATCTGAGGAGGACAAGCGGCATCCCACAGCCATTGAATATTGGTTCAGGTGTGTTTGGAGACTTGGTTTTGGTGATGGTGACAGTTGCTCTAGTATTGCTGTTTATTGATTTATTCCTTTATTAGGTATTGGCATTGTTAATGTTATCAACTGTTCTGTTATTAATGTTATTGTGGTGATCATGTTTGAGATTGTTAATATCCTGTTTTTGATTATCATATTACTGTCATTACTATGAAGGCATTTATTCTTTAGATAAAAGTTTTAAGTATGAAATTTGAATCATTAGGTTACACACAGTCATTGATCCTTAGAGAAACATCACACACACAAATACTCATCTCTCTATTCTTTGCCCTAGGTGCATGGACCTGGATGGGGATGGCTATCTGTCCATGTATGAGTTAGAATACTTTTATGAGGAGCAGCTGCAGCGCATGGAGGCCCTCGGCATCGAGACTCTTCCCTTCCATGACTGCCTCTGTCAGGTGAGATGCCATTTGCCAATTCTAAAAAGCTGTTTTCTTTGTATCAGTTTCAGAATCTATACTAAGAAAGTCTGGATATATGTGATTTTTTACTCTCTCCCAATTTTTATTTTCTGTTTGTCTTGCTTTCTTATATATATTTTTTGTATCACATTAGATGTTGGATATGGTGCGTCCAGAAATGGATGACAAGATATCCCTAAGGGATCTGAAGCGCTGCCGCATGACACCCATATTCTTCGATACGTTCTTCAATCTCGAGAAATACCTAGATCATGAGCAGCGTGATCCCTTCGCATCACACAGAGCCGAGGATGATGGGCCCGAGGTATGCGGATAAAAGACCATTCATTATTCAGTATACTATTCAGGATAATACAAACTGTTGGGACATTTATTTATGTATTAATTAGTGTTTTTTTGTTTTTTTTGTTTTTTTCTTCTTTTTGCTTCTGAAACAGTTCTCTTTGTTGTCTAATGATGCCTGGATTTTATCTAAACATCCTAGCTTTCTTGCAAGGAAAACGAAGGTAAAAGCTGTTACGGGATGGCAGGAATCTCAACTTTCCAAAGCATCAATGTATAATAGGTCTAATGATTTTCATTTTTTCTTAAAATAGGTCTTAATAGTCCTTAGTTTAGTACACATTTAAATATATGTACCTTAAAAACATAACCACTTACAGCCTGTTGACACAGAGCTAGTTTACTGGCTGCAAGTGTTAGCAGCCTGTAAACTGCCCTTGCAAATGAAAGGTTAGCATACTTGCTACTTGCTGGAGAGTTGAGTTGAAGTCATGGCTACTTTGGTTGTTCCTTTCCAGTTACGTGGCCCACTAGCAGCCTGTGCTGCGTAATAGTTGATATTAGATATCCTGAATGCAGTTATGCAAGAAGCAAAATGCTTAGGGAAGTTTTAAAAAATACAGGAATATGATATAAGACAATCCTATTACATGAATAAGAACCTGTGACATGACTATAAATAGGTTAAAAAATGCTTTAGTTAAGGAAAGCCTATTGAGTTTTTGAGAAAGGAATTAAATTCTATAAAACATGTGTATGTGACTCATGAAATTAAATTCAAAGATTGGTGGAGCAAGCGTAGATGAAAATTACCAGCCCATATTGTGTGTTATTTTGTTACTTTCTTTTCCTTCACAATAATTTCTGTTGGTCTTGTGAAGACAGCTAATGCAACATTAAGCACTACATCATTATCTTGACCACCTAATCTGTAAATACATTCATTCTATTCTAGTATGAACAGTTGCAACCAGTAACCCTACTCTGTGTCAACAAGCTTTTAGTCACAAAAAAGTGGCAAGTGCTTGTGTAATGCACCCCTTTTTCAAGTTTTCTAATTGTCTAATGTATATATTGATAACATATGTGTAATTTTGGGGATGAGTTTAGCTAGAGACTTTAAACTGAACAATTAATCCACTGCACATTGTCTAATCATAGCAACACATGCAAGGATTAGCTGTTAGTGAGGCACAGAGTCAGCACAGTAAGTCTAGGATTGGATTTGAAGGAAGGGAAGAATTTCGTAGTTACCCTCTTTAATGACATCCTATTATGAGAAGTAACACCAAAAGCTTGCTATCAAGTTGTTTTGTCCCTCTTAATGTAGTTTTACAGTGATAGGGCCATAATGTCGAGGATTTTACATGAAAAATGTATATATGCAGTTACCTCAGAATCATTATTATTGTTTCCTTTCAATTTTGAATGATGATAGCAGTTTGGAAAAAATATATATGCCATTGATGAATGTGAATGACTTGATATTATCATCATCATTCCACTTTTCAATGAACAATAATGATAATATTTAAACTAAAGGATGTTAATGACCAAAATTTACTGCACTGTGGCTGACTGTTCCTAGTTCCTGCAGGTATCGGAGTGGGATCGGTATGCGGCTGAGGAGTACGAGCTGCTGGTGGCAGAGGAGGGTGGAGCTGATCACCAGGATGATATGTAGGTTCATTTTGTTTTTTTCAGTTTTTTTCTTCTTTTTTTATGTTGATTTCTTTTCCATTGATTCTTGTGTTATTCATTGATTTTATTTTTGGGTGTTCTGAAGGTTCTCTTCATGAATATAGGATTGTAAGTGTTTTTACTTGGGTGTTTTATTTTAACTACTTTCCCTGCTCATATTTTCTTAATAAGCGAGGAAAAAAGATCTGCCATTGTGTGTGTTTTTTTAAAGGAAGCAACTTCCTCCGAATTCTGTTTTTTTAGAGTTGTTTTTCTTCATCTTAAGGAATCTGAAGATAGATATTTATTGCTGTACTTTAGTTGGAGAAATTCAGAATTAGGTTCTAAGCAAATGATATAAAACTAGAATAGGAAACCAGTATATCACTGCTAAAAGAGTGTCATTAAAGAAAATTAATCATTTTCACAGTTACCTCAACCTTTCATGTGGGTTTCTCTTTTTTCAGCAAAATTTAATAAAAAAAAAGAAAAAGAAAAAGAAAATTGTTGTCAAGGTTTACTGTAATTCTTAGAGTGCTAATAAAGGCGAGTACCTCTCCTTGTTGGCATGAGTGTAAACGTCTTCTTATGGTAGATTTTCATGAATATTTTTTTTGTCCATTGCTTTATATATTTTTTTTTTCATTATTTATTGAGTTTTCTTTCTTTATTTTTTTTGCATTGTCGGTGTCACTTTACCTATGGCTTTTTGACATGACCTTCAGTAAGAAGGGAAGTAGAGGCAAAATATGTGTGTGTCATTTGAAGTAGATGGTTCTGTCATCATATAGCTCAGATGTTTTCTATAACTACCTGTTACTGTTATTTTTGGATATATTTTTTTCATAGGTATTGATTCTCTTTATCTGTTATGGCAGAGTAGTGTCACTGGTATTCCTTTATTCTCCTTATTCTTTCAGCAATTAATGACCTCCAAGCCCTGTGATTGTGTCTGTTAAGGTTATGAACATTTTATGATCTTTTCTCACTGATTCTCAGTGTATAGAATTTAGTGGTGTTTATTGTATCTCAAGATTGTTTTATTATATATTTCAACATCTCTTTCTTATTCTCCCTCCTTTTCTTGTACATACATATACAGATGCTTAAATATATCTACATTTACACCTACATCTACATCTGAATCTAAACCTATACCTACACCTACATCTACATCTGAACCTATATCTACATCTACATCTAAATCTATGCCTACATCTACATTTACATCTAAACATACATTTACATCTACATCTAAACCTATACCTACACCTCAATCACTCACTCACTCCTTCTCTTCTTGGCTTTTTCTCAATAATGGTATTGATATACTCTTATTTACAAAAAGTTACTTTTATGCAATTGTGGGAAAAGTACCTATAGCGTGGTTTATTTTTGTAAAGTTAATTTCTGATCATGCAATCCAGGGAATAAAGAATTTGTTCTTAGCAATTCTCTTGTTTTTGATTTGAGATCATCAAACCCTCCCTATCCCCTTCCCTTATTTGAACTGCTCCAGAAAATAAAACACCCAGTAGCTAAAAAAGGAAAGATTTGATATCACTCCAAGTCTAGTCAACAGTGACCATCCCCAACTCCCTTGTTTCCTCACTACGAGGACGATGATAAACGTAGGTGCCCTGGATTCTTTCCATATAGGTTCTTCTTGGGTGGAACTTTAGATGAAGGTGCAGGCAATAGTGGTGGAGAAACTTAAGTGCACTGTGCACCTTGCAGGATTGTGGAGGAGAGTCTGTGAGGATGATGTGCACTTGACAGGTGGGAAGCCAGTGTGCCTTGGGGAGATTGAGGGGGCCAGGGGGGGACTTGGAGGACAAGAGGTAGGCGGTAGAATGGCAGGGGATAGGGCAGAGGGGAGGGGTATTTGCTGACCCACCCACTCTCCCCTCCCTTTCCTCCCCTACCCCTCCTCTCCTCTTTCCTCCTGCTTTCGTTCCCTCTGCCCCCTCTACCCTTTGTCACTTGCATGGCGAGTGCTTTTCTTATGCTGTGTGTGCACTTTTGCTGCAGTTCCTGTGCACACATTAATGTTTCCATGTTGTATTTTTATACATTTTGCCAGTACATGTTTTTCTTCCTTTGTACCAAATCACTTTACCCTTTTCTTTCTCCTCTCTCTCTTTCTCTTTGCTCTCTAAAGAAAGCCTACTAGATTGATAGGCATACAATATATTTGGAGTTTTTTTTTTTTTTTTTAGTTCTCATCTGCTTCTTTGCATTAAAAACAAAACAAAAGATGCAGCATGTAGATGTTAGATTAAAAGAGTGGATTTTTTCTCCTGTAGAATATGTTATATACCTGTTGCTTAAAAAAAATTATATCCCTGCTTTCACCAAAAAATTTAATTTACAAATTTAAAAAAAGGATTCAAATACTTTGCTGAATATTATATAAAAACACTGCTTATTGCACTTTGGGTATTAAAGGATGATTGTTTAATTTATAGATAGTTTGTCACTCACTGATCTGTTTATTAGAGCTTCTGTAAAATGCTATAGAATTATGGATATATATATATATATCAGCAAAGTACCAAATTTTTTCTTTTAAATTTCTTTTTAAAGAATAAAGATTGTCATGAACTAATAATGATAAAGAGCAAAAAAGATGTTGCTAAAAGAAGACATGTTTGAAATTAATTAATCATTAAGAATTGATCCTGTTTAATGTAGATTGATGTTTTTGTTGTTATTGATATTGTAGATTTCCCATCCCTAAGTACATTTGTTTTTATTCATGTTGATACAAGAAACTGCAGAAGGATTTTTTTCCCCCATATTTCAATTTCTTTGTTGTGAGAGATCAAGATGTCAAGAATAGGTACTTGTATACCCTCTTTTTTCTGTCTTATTTCTTGAATACTACTTTTTGTTAGTCACTACTGAGTGTGACATTTATCATATCTCTTTCTGTCTCTCATGTTCTGAGGAAGCTGGAAACCTTCTGTAGTTTCTTTGGTAATGAGTATCTGTTTTTCTCTCAGTTCAATTATTGTTTTCTCAGATTATTTTTTATTTACTTCTGCTCAAAACTTGTTGTCTCTTAAATGATGATTGGAGTCTGCTGTAATTTTCGTATCTGGGACTGGGTCTTGCCTACATTCATTCATGGGAAGCATATAATTTCTTTTTTAAAATAACTTCTTTAAAAAACTTTGCTCACTAACTCATGTCTTGCAGGTTCTACGGTGATGAAGATGAGCTGTCGATGGGTTGTGATGATGCCTTAGACTCCAGTCCGGGAGGTGGCCGAACCCTGACTGGGGGTGTGGTGGGTGGTGGTAGTGTAGGGGGAGGTCTCAACAAGCACTCGCCCCTCTCAGCCACCGTCACCAACCTTGCGGCCGACTCCATGGACGTGGATGATGACTACCCAGATTATGCAGACTCAGATGACTACCAGTACTAGAACACACCACTGACAACCACCCTCATCATTGCCATAGATGTAAAAGAAGCTGACTGATGAACCGATTCTCAACTCCTACAAACAACGGTTCTTGCTGTAGCTCCTGTAATGGGAACACGTGCAACGCCCCCCAAAGATTGGATTAGGGTCCTGGATGTCACGCGCGCTCTCTTTCTTTCTCTCCCACTATCCCTCTTGATGGTTTTCTTCGCAGGGACATTGGTTAGCCAGAGCAATAGAAAGAGGTTGATTTCTATGAGGTTTATAGAATATTTTATATATGTATATATATATAAAGATATTTGGGTTCTGTTACATGATCTTGTTACAGTTGTTGACATTAATGTGAATGAGAAATAACTAAAGTGTGTGATTGATCCACAAGATTTTCAAGGAGCCGAGTTATTTTTATGTTTTTCTGGCAAAAGGGAAGAAGAGGGCATGTGAAGGCTCTCCTGCCCTTCCCTATGAATGTGGCCTTTACGTAGATATTAAAGAAAAATAGCTTTTCCTCAAAATTTTAGGCTGATGGCACAGCCTCCCATGTATTGATAATTCTTGAATTATATCTAAGCATTTTTTCTTGTTATTTCTTCTTTTTTTAATTTATATTTATTTTTGGCCTTTTTCAATCACTAATCCAGTACAGACACTAGACTTTTTCAGACAGATTTTATAGTGTATGTGAAGATACACCCTAAAAGCTGCAGTCTGAGTAAATTAAAAACAAAAATTCAAGAATGGCAGTTATTTATGACGAAGTGCACCTTCGTTCAACAGTGTTTACAGAAAGACTTCAAAAAAAGGATTATAGGAATTGGTCATATATATATATACACTTTCTTTCCAGTTTTTGATGTTAGGCAGATTTTCTTGTAGTACGCATAGCAGCTTTGTATGCAAGATATCTGATAAGATGAATCCAGTGAACCTGCTCCTCCAACAGTGTAATGCAGCGATGACATTCTTCATCATGAAACTCCTAACTTATGTGAAACAAGTACCCCAACCTCACCGCATGACCCTAACCCCATCCCTCATGTGCCAAGAAGCATGCAAAGCCCTCTATTGCTTGTGGATGCTGAACTGTTCTGTGCAGTATTGAACACTTCTTGAAAGGGCAAAGAACATGTTCTCCCTAAGTGTAATGTGCATGAATGTCTGAAACCTTGAACCAAAGATGTACCCAACAGTGAATCTTACAAGATTGCAGCAAAGAATTATAGTGACTGTGCATGGATAGCATTTGCAACCAACCCTGTTTGTTTCTCATATTTCATGAGACTACTGATCTGTGAGTGTGTGGCTTAACAGGGGAAAATGATCACAAAGTGGCACATGCTGTTTATGTGTGCGCCTGCAGTGTCAGTGCTAGATATTTTGAAACTTTTTTCTCTTTCTTTTCCTTTTTTTTTTCTTTTTTTTTACGAACTTACAAAGTAATTTTAGAAAAGATTCCCAAACACTGTGATGCACCAACCATTGTGTGGTGCTTGCAACCCTCTTTACCTTGTAATGCTAAGGACAAGTTTAACAAGTTTTCTAGTGAATGAGCAACTTTGAATAAAAAAACTTGAAAGAATGTGATCAATAACACTGTTCTGTGTAGATGGTGATAATCCAGAGATAAAGAATTATTCAGTGCTTTAATTTGAACTGCATTGTGGGTGTCATTCTCCCAGAACTAAAAAGATGGATAATGAGGTATCTGCACAGGTGACTTTTGCCTCAGAAATTTGGTCTTCCTTACCTACTCACTGAAGTCCCTCCGTGAAGTGCCTCTTTATGTATTAAAAAATAATGTTAATGTAAAAAAAAAAATGGATACCAGTTGAACTCTTGGTAGACTTTGCTTACATATTATCTATCAGTATGCGTAGTAGTGAGAATGAGGAGATCGTCACGAAACCTTGAGTGGGAGTGGAACAGGTATGCTGTGTGTGTTATTCAGCCTGTCCTGTTATAGCCTAAGGTGAAGTAAGGTGATGTAAAATTATCCTATGTAGCTCTGCCTGCAATTTTACAACTTTGTGGATATACAAGTAACCTATATACTCCTATACCATGTACATTTGTTAACAAGGTTATTCACCAGGCTGAGTTCCTTACAGTAAAGCACAAAAAAAAAGAAAAAAAAGTTGGTAAATAAATTATATTTATCATATAAACCTGGTGATTTTCCTAACCCTGTCCAAGTGGAGTAAACAGCTCTGGTAGTTGGATTTTCCCCTCACAAAAGAGAAATGAAATGAAATGTGATTCCTTGTGCTTTGAAGTGCCATTCTTTCTGCCCGGTGCAGAAGGAAAGAGTGAGGATTATAACACTATTTTTATTACACTCACCCCCTTGTCCCTTTGCTGTATCGTAGAACAGTAATTGTGAATTATTAAAATGATGATAATATAGATATTTTAGCTGATTTCACTGGTTAAGAATGTCTTCTTTCATAGTCCGATGAAAAACTGGCACCATCTGAATAACATCTGAAAGTTGGTTTTTATTCAGGAGACTTGTAAACATTTTTACTGCTCACTCTCTTGTACTCATATGTCATTAGTTGTTGAAATATCTGTAATATATTTATTTTATTCAACCACTCCGTAGCTGATTCATATTAGGCAAATTACAAGTAGAATACAAGTGGCCTTTTTTCTCTTGATTTTTTTTTTTTTTCTTTTTTTGTAAGTGATTTACAGTTATGAAAATTTCTCTCTCTTTTTTGTGTAAAGTGAATTAGTAATTTTTAGTAATTCTTTGAGACTGTTTTTGATAATTAGAAAAATTTTCCTGTACTTTTCCTTTTTTTTTAATTCTTATTTTGTGTTGTGCAATGATAGATTTGTGGCAGCAGCATTATATAACTTGAGTGCTCATTTTGTGCACCTTTTTCAATATCATTCTGTGGAAATTTGAAGTAATACAATTGTTTTCAAGTTTACTTTTATGATTTTTTTTTTCATTGTAATTTTTACTGTACACTTGTATTATGATAGTTCAACTCTCAGTCACTGAATAACAAAATGCAAATCAGTAATCTCAGGACATGATGTGTAGCTGGAAGCTGTGACGAGGGATTCTTATCAGCCGACTGGATCCTTAGGGTAGAGATATACTGATGATGGGTAATTTGAGGATAATTCAATTAGTAATGAGAAATTTTATGTAGCTTCTCGGAGATTTTTTTTTTTTTTTTCTTTTCCTGTTTTTCTATTTTGTTTTCTTTTTTCTCTATTTTCTCTATTTATTATTATTATTATTATTATTTTTTTTTTTTTTTTTTTATAAACTAGAAGAAGATGGTGGAGTAGAGGAAGCCAAACTCATGATGATGATGATAATAATAATAATAATGATAAAAAAAAGTATTAAAAATAAAATAAAATAAACAGCCTGTCCCCCCTATCCCTTCTTCCCTCTCAGTCACGCTCCAAACTAGTCAGGATGTCAAGTTATATACATTTCCTCAGTTCATCGCGTTTTTAATGTCCGCTGCTGCAAAGTGCAACACATCACCAGCAACTCCCAATTGGGTCATGAAGTTCTATTGATCCCCAGTGTTTTTGTGAAGTGAAAAAAAAATGTAAATGGTGTTGGTATCACCTTGTTTGTATGTTTAGTGTATTTGTAATATGTTGTATAAAGGAGTTAACGTTCATTTTGCATAATAATTGTCTTTTAATTTCCTTCCAAAGGGTTTTACTTAGACTATCAGGAAGTGAGTGTGATATCCTACTCTCTGTCTCTTTCTCTCTCATTTTATCTATTGGTTATAATTATCCCATACATTGCATTCCTTTTCCTTTGGTGGACTTTTTCGTGACACAAACACACATGCACATTTAGTTATATGAGAAATATGCACAATACTATTTCTTTTACATAGACAATATCTATGGTGTTGAACTCAAAGAATTTAATGAATTTAGTGTGTATATCAGCACGTTTTTTCCAGGATGGTAATGTGTTTTTGTGTAAAAGGAGCCAATTACTACTTTTTCTTGCTGACCCTAACCATATACCCAAAACCAACCAGTATTTAAATCAGTATTTACATAAACATGCCAAATAACTCGCTGCTATTCATGAAGAACCACAATACTTTATTTTAGTACATTTACTAATGGAACTGCTAAAAGTATTTTATACATCTATATTAAGAAAGAACATGTCTATAATCACCAAGGATGATAAACTCTACAGACATTAACATGGTCCAAAGAAGAGGGAAAAAAGAAGGAAACAAGTAATGCCAGGAATCTTTTAGCATATACATTGTTCTGATGTTCTTTCTCCATAGCTATGGTTAATTTTTCTACAAATATTGTTAGAGCAAAAGTTGTTAGATATTGTATGTATATTATTGATTTGCTCAAAATATTATGCATTTTACCTTATATTGCTTCTCTGTATAATTATTCGTAGTATTATATACTTGGTGCTTTGCTATCTCTTTAAACCAAATACCATTTAGATATTAACTTCTGTTACCACAGTGTATTTTTGTGTTAGTAATTTGTTATACTGATTTTTAAAAATCTTTCTTTCTCTCCATCTTTATGCATAATTGAGTGCTTTATCTTTTCTTTGAACTTAAGTCTTCACAATGATTAGATCATTCCTTAAGCTATTAAGAGGATGGGAGTGAGCATAAGTGAACACTGTCAGAAAATTTGTTCTCAGTGATTCATACATTGATATACTTTATCTGGAGAGATGAAAATATAGGAATATAGTGCAAATGTCAGCCATTGGAATTAACTTTACTTTTGCTGTGCGTGTGTGTGTGTGTGCGTGTGCGCGTGCATGTGTGCGTGCGTGAGGGGGTGCATGTGTGCGTGAGTGGGTGCATTTGTCTGCCTTAATCAAAGATACCTACACCAACTACCAGATACACCAGTGAATAAGATACAAACAACAGCCGCTGATACATGACTGAAGAATACAAATGACCCTATATATGTTATCAGAGGTACCTCTTGCTTCCACTTTTGTTTTTTATTTATTATTATTTTTGAAGAGACTTTTTGTTTTTGTTTTGTGATTGTTTCTAAAATTTCAGATGTGTTACTTTTGTCATCTTTCCAATTAGTTTTGGCTAGGGTAGATGTTCCATCTATCATTGAGCTTAATATTCTACATGTTAGGAAGCAGAAGAAAACAACAGCAAAGTCTTGCAATGTATAACACTTTTATTAAATATATACTCCTAAGATATGTACAGTGTATATTGTTACTATAACATTCACTGTCATCACACAGTGGTATTGTGAACAAGAAGTTGAAACTGTAGTTATAATACTGCCCCTTGGCTAATGGTAATCACTATAGATTATCACCAGCCATTATTCAAGCCTTTCATTCAAGTATTTAAAAAATGGGCAAACCACAACTAATGATAATTATAACAATAATAAAAAATAACTAAAATTTTGGGAATAGAAAAATCTGTAGAATACATGCAGTTTTGAATAAAATTTATAACAAAAGTGATAAATAGAATTATGAAAACACAATTTCTATAAGAAAAATAAAATTGATAATAATAATAATACATTCATTGTCTGTACCACTGACCAGGTCTGTTTGTCCTCTAATGATTATATGTTTAATAAAATGTTAAGCAACTGCATCCCACCTAGGTAATCAAAGTCTTGTTTCCCTAATGATGCTAATGGCTTTACTACTGTTCTGTATATGCTTACAACTTCCAACTAGAGCACATCACACACTGCATTGTAATCACACATTATTTCTTGTTTCTTGCACGAAGCACATTCAAGGTGAAAATATGGATATTAATGTGTATAGAAACAACCTTTCAAATGTTTTGTAAAATGTGAAAATATCATTGTTGATGTGACACATCTTACAAACAAAAGATTGGTGGGCTGGAGTTAATAAGAAAATCCATATAAACATTGGAGGGTGACAATGTCATGTATTACCAATAATCCAAAAAGAAATGATAATGAAACAGTGATAATCAACTTACTGTGCAACTTCTTGTCATTGAGATGCTAGTCACAGAAAACTTTAGTTTTCATCAGTGAAATCACAACTTCACAAGTGTTCTTTCCCATAGATTGCTTGTCAATTTTGTTACCATATAATACAAAATAATAGTGTTGCTCTTATATAACAGTCAGTAAAATTACAAAATATTCCCTAAATTAAAATATCAATGATATTAATTCATTGACAGTCTTTGATGACTATTCTCATTAACTTTGGATACCAATGACTCCCTAGCAGGTACTAGGTTATGAAATCTAACCTCTGTAAGAAATACCTATACTGTATTATGAAATCTTATTTAGTAACTACTTATCCCTTTGCATAATTTATTTAATTTTTCTTACTTATACACAGAGAAACTGCTCTTATTGGTTTAGATTTCAGCTAGAATACCTATTCATGTTTGTCAGAAAATATAAGACCGAGATGACTTGATGTTTGCTATGTTGTAATCAAATATACTTTTGGATTCGGCAAACAGAGAAAGTACTATCAATTACTTATATATAATCAGTCTTGATTTACAAGTAACCTTCTCTGGGCAGCCTGTAAGACGACTTTCTATTCAAGTTTAACCCAAAGGTTATTTGTGCCATTATTTTACCACAATATTTCTGGGATAAATAATATCCATGCTTATGTAATCTCATAAAAATCTTCTAGGTCTTCAAGTTAGTAATTTTGTTTGAGTTCCAGTCTGCCTTGAACTTTCAGACTTCTTTACCATTGAATGCACCCACCTTCTAACTATGGGGCTGATAATGTCCCTCTCCCTTAGCTTGTGCACAAAATGGCAAAAATGTTCAGCATGATTTGCATGACAATGCCCTCATCACCTATAAATAAATATAGTAGAGCGTGTAGTGTTAAGTCGCAAGTGAGACCTGCAACTACTTTTCGATATGTGACTGCTTATCTGCAGGTCATTCACTATTTATTAACTAAACTCCATATCAAAGCCTTACTTAAATATGATAGATGTTAGTGCGGATTCTTTTTGATTAATAATAAAAGAAGAAATGATCAAGTCAATAAACTTCATATGATAGATTCATTGTAGTTACAAGTGAAAAATCATCCCCAAAAATTACTTTGCTTATATGCTTATTTTCTATGGTTACATTTCATCCCATTTATCTATTTTTTTTTATACAAAAAGCTAAAAACATTTCAAGTAATGCAAGAAAAAACAGCATATTAAGGAGATATACCTACTGCTGTCTCTGGCATTAGTTATTCTGACAGTAATGACTAGTTAACTAAGTCAAAATGCAAACCTTCAATATCATCATAGTCAAAGGTTTCCCAAGCTGCTTTAAATCACATCTTTTGGGCTAACATGACAATGTGTCTGGGACCTGGAAAAAAGTGATATGCTCTTTCTCTATAATTCATTAGTGACGGATAGCCTGTAATCATCAGAATGTTTACAAACATGATAGTAACAATGGACGACCTTTAAAGATGGTTAACATATACCAACAAAATGCTGTGTTGTATTAGAATCACTTACATAGGGACTTCTTTGTTGGACTCACTCAATATTTTCTTATCTTTGCTCTCAATGAAGTAATCCTAAATGACACATATTTTTACATATTTTTTTCACATTCACTATGCATGCATAATGTACAATATTTACCATATCACTGAAAATCTCATAAGATTACTAAATTTACAAAAAGTGAGTATTGCACACTGCACAACAGAATAATAATAATTCTGAAAAAAAAAAATAAATAAAATAAAAAAGGGATAATTTCTAGCACATAATCTTGACATAGTGACAGTTCAACCTTTCTGCATTGTACATATGAAAAGAAGAGGCATGCACCTTTGACAACCAATGTGGAGTTTACACTAAATGCTTCAGTCTAAGCCTACTTTGCTGAAATTTAAACTTTTTTGTGAAACCACGTATTCTAAATATGTAACTGTTTGAAATTATTGTTCTTAAGGATTTTAACCACTATGACAAGGATTATGATTCTCCAGTTCCAAATACTTTTTTAAAAAACTGTTTTTCTTTTCTTGGGAAAAAATCAGAAAAATGAGATTGGCAAGCATTATCACAATATTTTAGTTTTTTCCTTTTCAAAATGAAATAATGGGGAAGACATTTCACAAAATATCTCAACAAAATTATTATAGTTTTAATCAGATTGAAGAGGGAACACAACTCATTTACAGGGTAACATGGCTATTACACGGACATAATCAATAACATGGGCAATATAAAAAGACTAACTACATTTATTCATTAAGGCCACCCTATCACAAGGCATTATGTCCTTGTTTGTGACATTATGAAGTATATTTTATATAATTTATGGCACCACAATCATCAAACTCAATGTATCTTTGTGACCCCTTGATTGAGCACTTTACTGACTCCTCTCTGTGAATGACTAAAAACGTCTGCTTTTCCTGAGAGAATAACTTATCAGAGCAGGGTTATCTTCTATATACATAGTGACAAACTTAGTAAAAAAAAATATGAACAAAAAAAAAAAAAAAAAAAAAATCTGCTGAATAATCTTATGGAAAAAAGGGATTTTTCTGTTTGCAGGTTCTAATGCATATCTTAACAAGGATTTCATTGGATAATTTTGTTTTCTAACTGAATTAAAGGAAGATTTGTTTTAACTTCTGTCTCATTCATAATATTTTGGAACATTGTTGAACTGCCTTTGAACCACTGAAACCCCCTCCCTTGAAACACCAGCTTTATCCCTCCTTATCTCAAGAAGAATTACCTTAATCTAAAAGCAGAAATATATCAGGATCACAAGAGTTGCTCTCTTTTTTTTTTTTTCACAAACATCACCTTCTAGAGTATCAGATCAGCAGTTTCAATATCTTATCACTGCTTGCTTTGAAGATCAGGCAATTAGCACTAGAGTGAAAAGAACAAGTTTAGACCTTTGGTGGAAGAAAGTGATACTTGCTTAAAAGAACATTTTTCTGAAGTATTTCGTTGACCTATACTGAAACGCTGTACGTGAAATATCTGTGAACAAGGTTTCTCATCAGAGCCGTCACATATGTGGGGCTGTCACTCTGACTAGACTAGGCCCTCCTTGTGTCATCGGTATAGAGCTGCATTAACATTTTCATGAACACCAATGTCTGACCAGAACGAAAGGGTCAGTCTGTGTGAGTTTGAAGATGTGGTCCTTGATTTTCATATAGAAATTATGTGGCACACTTATGCCCAATATTGTATCACATCAGTAAGTATTTAGCATTGCAACAGCACCATACTTCATTCCAATATCAAAAAGGGGGGGTGGGGGGAAGAAATTCACTTATAAAATATGTCTATCGGCAACTTCATATCTATACACACTGATTTGTTTCCTTTTTTAATGTACTGGATATACACAAAGCATAATACCCAATACACAAACTCAAAATAATGCAATATAAAATATAAAAATTAGAGCTATAAAATGTTTTTCATTTGTATTAGTAATACTAACAATAATAATGTGGTCCAACCATAATCAATGGTAATCTATAATTAAGTTTTGAGGTGGGTGACATTCTCCAGTCATTGACTAAATATTCTTATCATTCTGAGGTAAACCTTACTCTGTAGACAGGACTTCCCTATAAAAAAGTAAATAATTTTCTTTACTTGTTTAAATGACTTGTGATCAGGCCACACATACACCGAAAAAAGAAGAAAATAAGCACTTTTACATCAAAATTCTTCAAGTTGGAACAAACAGAAAAGAGATGAAGGACACATTCACACTTGCACTAAATCTCTCCCGGTCACCACAAAACTTTGCACAATATTATTAGAAATACTAACACACAATTCCCCCATGTTTCGTAAACTGTAATGTCTTTTATTTTCTTACTTTTTTTTCTTCTTTTCTCTTACTAAAAGGTGCAGCTAAAACACATTCTGAGAGGTACTCTACATAAGGAAATTAATTATCAACCAGGGAGAAAAGGGACATTTTTAAGGGTCAAAAATAAAGTAAAATATATGGCTATAAATCCTTGATTTGTTTTCTTCTCTTTCTTTGACTATTAGACTGTGTGAAATGAGCAACAAGCTTACCTCAGAATTTAAATATTCAAGTATTAAAAGCTATAACCATAAATAAATTTATATGTGTGATATGTTTGCCATCATTTTTATATGCCATTTCCAATTTTCTTTTTTCTTTGCGGTACCAATATATCATTACACAACATTGTTTTCTTTATAGTCATGGTGCCCCAATACCTCTACAATTATTTCCCTATATATTTATGTATATATAAAAAAAATATTATTGATAAAAAAGATGATATGACATATAATAAATAAAACATCTCACATTCAAGACCTATGCATTACTTCTGCTTCTCCCACTCTTCCACGAACTTTGACCTGAGGATCAATTAAGTATTTCTCTAACTATGAGCCGAGACTATCAGTAGCGTCATTTTGCTGCTGGTTCTGAGCATATTCCAAAAAAAGCAATTCTCCTTGCAAACAATTTTTCTTTCTGTCTCGTTTTGCACCATAGTTCACTCTCTCCTCTAGAGGAAGGCCACCTTAAGTTTTCATGTATAGTAGTTCATTCTCTCTCTCGTCCTCTGAATCTTCCTCCGTGTAAGGGGTAAGAGTGAGTGAAACGCGTTCAGACATATTCCCATTCTTGAGGGCACTGTAGTCATAGTCACTTCTCCAACAAAGGGAACCTGTTGATCTGGCCTGCAAGATGTATAGGGAAATCAATGTAGAAATAAATTGCTTAAAGACATTAACATAACTAAACATTTTTGGTGATGATAAAAGTTATATCATATCTACAAGAATATGATATTCTCATATATATCATAAGTTCTCATGTAGTGTTCTGAATAATTAATTTTGCTACCCTCTGAGGGTTAAGCAAGACATCTAATAATATCACAAAAAATATCATATCATATCCTCTAAATGCATATCATTACACTTTCTAGATCCCTAAACCATACAAAAAACCTCGACTCACCTGAAGCACAGTGAAAACAGCACCAAATATTAACAAATTCACAGAACAAATAACAACCACTAAATATGTGACAGACGAGAAGTATGTCTCTACAGGAGGAGATTGATGGAGACCAGTCTTCAAGCTTAAGGCAATTCTTCTCTTGTCAGCAGACACTGCGCCATAACATTGGGCTGCCAAAGAAGAGAGTATATTCAAGATAGTACATATTAAATTAAAATTAAAGAAACTATTAAATAAAAGCATATGTATTTGAATGGAGAAGCCAAACTTGTGTTTTAACATACTACTAAGAATCAATGTTTACTAAATTCAAACCAAATATTCACTAAAGACAGACAATCAATAAATAAACTAGATGAACCACTTGGATGACAACGCCAGCTAGCCTTACATAAGCAGCCTCAGAAATGGTGTATTAACATTTAGTAAATTCAACTTCAAGTATCTCTTGTGGTTTCCAGCTCAAGCCTGTATTTCAACAAACCTGTTAAGGGATCACAAGAACAGCAGGCGTCATGTTCCTCCTCAAAGATGCCTGGTGGACAGCAGATGCGGCACGTGCCTGAGGCTGTGTGCAGGGACTTGGGTGACTGGCAGGAGGTGCAGCTGTTCTCCCCTCCTGATGAGCAGGTCAAGCAGGATGGATTGCATGCCTCACACCTCTGAGTGGAGAGGTTATAGTACCTGCCTGAGCGGCACTCAATGCACATGCCGCCATCAAGGGTGAGGTAGTCACGGCAGGAGGTGCAGTCGTTTAGACCCGAGCCTGTGTAAGGAAGACATAAAAAGCACAGGCCTTCAACCAAAGAGGCAAAACCAAGTAGACAAGAAAAGAGAAAGAGCTTAAAAAATATGTATAACAACAAAGCAAGAATTGAATAAAATAATAACAATGCCATGAATTTAATACACACAAAAAATGATAACATAATAATCATAACAAATGAATGATTTCAAAAATATAAAAATCAGAAAGTCCCCATGACTTCCTATCTGAGAACTCACCTCTACATGTCTTGCAGTTGTGGTAACATGGGAGACATTCACTCTCTTGCGGATAATGAGATTCTGGGCAGGTCTGGTGACAAGTGCCGTCAAGCAGGAAGGATCCATTCTGGCATGATGCACACTGGTCAACTCTGGGCCCATAGCATGTCTTACAGGAGGCATCACATGAAGAACAAACTCCTCTGTCACTGATGGTTCTAAAATGGGTATAAAAAATAGCTGTTAGAGATTGCCTAAATTATTCCACCTATCACAAAATGAGTAATGAATAGGAGAAAAAGTTAGAAAATATATATCATAATAGCATAATAGCAAATTTTAAACAAGCACAAAATCAAAGCCTTCATCCTTTTTCCAAGTCCTCTGACACTCACCCATCAGGGCAGGAGGCAATACACTGATCCACATGCAGGTAGAATCGCGGTGAACAGGAGGTGCATGAGGAGTATGAGGAACAGGTCTCACAGCCGTGAGCGCAGGGCAAACAACGGCCACGCTGGGCAAAGAAACCACTGGGACAGGTCTGGACACACTGGGAATTCATCAGGAACCGTTGTTGTGCACAATGTAGGCACTGGTCCTCCCTGGTGCCAATACAGGCTAGGCATGATGAATGGCAAGCCTCACATGTACCAGAGGGGCTGGCATACTCATCTAGGTGCAGGAATAAATTGATTTTGTTATATTACGGAACTGAGATTTCTAAAAGGGGAGAGCTGGCTCCTCATATCAAGAAGGAAGAGAAAATTCAAATGCACCTAAAAATAATTTTTTGTTGAATGTACTTTACAACTACTCAAATAAATATAAATGTACCATTACTTATAGAAAGCATATACACAATTTTCTCATTATAATATTTTTTAAAGTAGTCTTAGTAATGAAAAAAAAAACATTATATTAAAGTGATTACACAATCAAGGCAATTTTCTTGGTGACTTACTGAGGTGACAATGGTTGGATCGAGCAACACAACGCCCAGACTTGGTCCTCCAGCCCTCGATGCAAGAGGTGCAGGAGTCACTGGTACAGCTTGCACAGCCAGAGGGGCAAGGGAGGCATTCTTGTGTTGTTACATCACCGTATGTTCCTGCAACAAGCAACATTAACTACGAGGTCTTCACAGTGAAAAATTCTTTAATAAAATCATCAGAAATATTAATGACTTTAATTTTTATTCTGAAGTACAATCCCTGTTATAACTTCTAAAAGTGAGAACAAATTTTTGATAAGACATAATTTTCAGAAGTAAGCTTTGACTCAAAACAATGGTATCTCGGATTTCTAGAAAAACGTCTCTTGTCACATTACCTTTAGGACAACGATAAACGCATTTCCCACGATGAAGGAAGGAGTTAGCTCTACAGGCAGCGCAATCCGCGTTGGTGCCTCCAACACAAGTCAGGCACTGTGGATAACAAGATCCACATCTGCAACAGACATTAGTAATTCATTAGTATTTATGATTTCCACTAAATACCTGTTTTAATACAGCTAGCTCCTGACCTATGAAGATTTGAAAGTGGTAAGCATTCAGTGGAAATTGTTCTTTATATTTTGAATTTTGATCTTTTCTAAGCTAGTGATATATGGTATAACAATTTCTCATTAATGGTAAGTACCCATGCAACCAAACATCTAAACATTTTACTATAAAGTGGCCCTTGAATTTGTTCAACTGTAAGTGAATGCAGCTGTTCTAGGCAAGATTAATGTAAGCTTGATGTACTACGAATTTTGGTCTGTTCATTGTAAACAAATGCATTTCTCACTTAGTATTTTTCAACTTAGGTTATATATATACCCTCCTCATTCTGTGATATACAGAAAAAATATGTGACCAGTATTGTACTACAACTTACGAATTGTTGTCAGTCTCAAAGTAGCCATCAGGACATCTTGTTGTGCAGGTCCCATTGCTGAGCAAGAGATTATGGCTACATCTGTTACACTGTCCTGGGCCAGTACAGTCAGTGCAATGACCCCCACAGTTTACACAGGTTCCATTCACTGAAAAAAAAATATATATATATTTTAAACCAATACCTAATTTTTTTCTTCATTTGTCCATGCTTAACATTTACTAATGGAATCTAATATCAGACCAAATATAGTAAGACAAAAAATGCGTATAAATTAAGTATGGTGGAAAAATACAAATTAATACACCTACCTGGATAATATCCCTCTGGGCAAGTTTCAACACAGATCCCAAGATGGAGAACATATAACATGCTAGGATGACAAGCTACGCACTGGTTCTGAGCTGGTCCACTGCACAGAGCACAGGATGAATCGCAACCCAGACATTCTCTGTCCTCTGACCCATAAGTTCCTTCAGGACAACTACCAACACATTCCCTGGAGATGTATTAGAAGTGAGTTTAGAGGAGCAGAGAGATGTTATCTAATGCAACTCTTAAATCTGAACAAAATGAATCAGATAATACATAACACAGATAAACTATATTTTTCTTACCCTTCAAGACTATAATGATGACAGGCTTTACACTTATCAGGTCCTGGCCCAGAGCAGCCCCCAAGACACTGGCTGTGGCACACCTCTGACTCAAAATACTTATTATCAGCATTGTCGTTATTCTCAGCTGCAGGCACTTGGTTTGGCCCAGGTATAATTTTCCCATCAGCTGTGGCGTATGTGGCATCTGGGGTTGACCCTGCGAGGATCTGGTCTAAAATACTGTTGACAGAAAAAGTAATAAGGTTTTACAAATGTTGCAATAGAAATATATAAAAATATACATTACTTATCATCTACCTTTACAGTTGTGAATCATGATACTATATCAGAATTGGTCTATGCTTTATAAAAATGTCACAGATACCACTGTTTTCTCCCACTACTAAGAAAACTGATGACCATGAAAGCTCAACGTTCATTCCAACAAATGTTCTGTCCCATAAGGATCCTTGTTAAGGAACGAGCAACTAAGAAATCTTCAAGTATCCAAGGGATATACAATGTGAGGCAAATAAGTCCACCAAAAGGATATCCTATATAAAAGTCTAACAAATGACTACTGAAATTTCCCTTAGGGACAATCCTACTATCTGACATATGACCACCAGAAGGTTTGCAAGTACCTGATGGTCAAAGGACTGTGGGAGGGTCTTCGAGAGGGGAAGAGGGGTGCTGAGGACTGGGTGGGACGGGCCTGGGGGAAGGAAAAGGAATCTGACCCCTGGGGTTGCTCGGAGCGAAGGCGGCCTGGTGGCTCCCTCGTGCCGTGAAGGATGAGCTGCCACTGCGTCAAGACACCTGCCACAACAATCAAAAAACACAAAAAAATAATAACAGAGGAGTACTTGGTAAGATATAAGACGTGATGATGTAACTTTTCTATTGACAAATATTGTGAGTATTCTTACCCATTCATCTTTATTACATCACAGAAAATGCACTGCAAATTCCTTTACTGCCAAAGAAAAAGAGAACAGGACACTGACCTGGGTGATGAACCTGTCTTGTTCCTGCATTGGTCACAATAAGCCTCCAAGTTCCAGCTGCTTTCTCTCCCCAGAAGTGGACAGACAAGAAGGGCCAGTCATCAAACTTCTCCGAGTAGACATCTCGAGGTCTCTCAAAGAGAAGTGTGGATGTTGTCCCTGTTGAGATTCAGTCAGTAAGGAAACTCCAATGCCAGTGCCCAAATAACTTATTGATTTATAAATGAAGGGGAAATGGTACATATCAATAGAAATACATTTTGTAAATGTATATATAAGCAAAAGAAGGCAATCAGATTTTAAAATATCATGGTTAGAATAAGAAAAATAAATCACCCATGTAACTTCGAGAAAAATGAAAAGACAGAGAGAAAAAGCATTCAATACTTCACATCACATGTACATCCAAGAGCATAAAAATTTACCTGAGGGAGACACAAGCCTAATATTGATATTTCCTCTGGGCAGGAAGCGCAAGGACACTCTTGCTTGCACATGCTCCAAGTACCGCACTTCAGCTGAAGTTCCAGCACATCCATCTGTAGTGATTTCAGCAACCACAGACTCCCCCGTAATGGTTGGTATTGTCCTGCAAATATGAAAATATATGAATATTTGGATGACAAACATAATATATTGATAAGTATAGCAAAAGACAATAAGACTAATGAAAATATAATAGCAGATATTATCTATTATCTTCAAATCAAATACAAATATAACAAAACAGCATAAAATCTAGTGACAATTGGCTTATATAAAGACATTTTGTAACTACATTCATTGACCATGTTCGCATCAGCATTATTATATAACAACCAATGAAACAAGCCACATACTGCTTAGTTCTATCCTTTACGCTCTGACACACGTGCTGAGGGGGAACTGTTGTCCATTTTTCTGCCAGCTCCACCAGCTTGCCAGCATCCATCAAACCGTAGCCGAATTTGTGACTCACTGTTCAAAGGGGGAGGGGAAATGTGAGCTATATTTAAACCAGTGAATTCAAGAATCTTATAATTAAAGTGTCAAGTAAAAGTACCAATATGACAAAAATACTGTCTTTTGCACATAAAGAAACAAACATAAAAAGGTTGTCGTTCCAGTGTGGTTGACCGTTGTATGCATGCTTTGCTCTCTTTATATAATGCTCTAATAATCACAAAACTAAAAGCAGGCTAAGCAGTTAGACTGAAATGATGAGACAGCATACCGCTTCCTCCATTCAGTTATACTCTGATAATAGCACACTCATCTAATCCATGCTATTTAAGTGATACATGTGTATATCATGTACATAAAACAAGCAACAAAATTCTAAGCTAAAAATTCTGGTAGGCAGTGCATACTTACTGTATGTTGCTGGTATTACTCTAAGGTATTCTTGAGCTCTAAAGAAAGTTCTATGTATTTACTATTACATCCTGCTATCACTTGAAGTCATCTTTGTAATCTTTTTATAGCTTTTTTTCTTTTGAAAGTTCTTTGACTAGTATTTCTTTGCCTAAAAATCAAATCATAATGCATTCTGCAAAAACTTAAAACAAACAAAAAGAAATGGGGAAAAAAATATATATATACATATACATACATACATACATATATATATATATATATATATATATATATATATATATATATATAAAAATCAATGTCATTACAGCTCAAAAGTCTTCCTATCATGTCAGAAGATACACACACACACACACACACACACACACACACACACACACACACACACACACACACACACACTCACACACTAGCATGCATGTACACACCACACATACACACACACAAGAATGCATGTACACGTACGTGCACACACGCGTGCACACACACACACACACACACACACACACACACACACACACACACACACACACACACACACACACACACACACACACACACACACACACACATGCACGCACGCACACGCACACACACGCACACACACGCACACACACACACACACAAAGTCTCATAACAAACTTTTACTTTACCTTCTTCCAGCTGGCAGTCTTTTTTTGTATCTCTAAGGCAGTAGCTCTGTCCTTTGCTTGAGATTCAGGGACGTGTTACACTCAACTTGTGTCTGTCTGTCTACCTCAAGATTGTCTCGAGTCTGGTGTTGATTGGTAGGAGGTTCATCATGCATGGGACACATTCTACAACTTGCTATTCATCTCTTGCTATGTCAGAAAAGCAACACTGATCAGGCTACAGTTGCATTATCTCACAAATGCAAGCAAAGGCATGCTTCTTTATGCTTAACTAGACCCACTGTTCAACTTCCCTTGGCTGAAACATCTCATTCCTGTTCAGTAACGTGTAATAATCTCCAGTAATGACTTGTTAACAAAAAAAAATCAAACATGTAATACAACTTCAGCCAACTTTTGCTAAAACAAAAATCAGAAAAAAGTATACATCTGAAACTCTACACAAAGACAATACGTACAGTATTTCAACATTAAATTAACTAATGAAACTAATTTCTTACTTAGATATATATAATGTACTATTAACAAATTATACCACAACAAAACCATGAAGTCATGCAAAAAAGAACTGAAAGTCATGCTAATTGTCCCAATTCATCGACCAAATCCTCTCTTTTTAGAATATGGATCCACAGTGAATGAAAACATAACCAGGAGAAAGTCTACTCAATTTAGGAATGAGTTATTTCTTTCACACAAAGCCTTCCCTGCTTCTCCAACTTGAGTTGTTCAGTGTTATCAGTGTATCTACCTTAACTCTGCACTCCTTGGCAAAACTCCAGAATTCAATGTTTTAACAAGATAGTGTTATACTTTAAAGGTTAGGTCTAACCAAGTTTCTGGGCCTTGGTTGATCACCAAAAAACTGGTCTGAATCAGTCTGCCATTATACCAGAAATATGGCTGTGGGAATATAATCCTAAATTTTCACTTCTGAGGTCTATAAAAAACTAGTGTAGTAAAGAGTTCAGTTCAAGTACTAATATGCTGATATTAACATGCCACTCAAGATTTGATTCATCTCTGACATTACATTGCTCTCCAAATAATGAAGCCATGTAGGCCTGTTCTCCTATTTTAATTACATTGACCAGATGCATCTATGTTGACCTTGAAAAGTTTTTAATCCCATAATTTTATAAATTCCTAATCTAAGATAATCAATGCCCATGGAGAAACAATCAATACCCAGGCAAAGAATGTCCCAGGCCTGGCCAAAGCGGCGATAATCTCTGATTTCAGTCTGGTTCCCGAGTCAGATGAGCTGGAACCCTGACTTAATGCTCTTTTGACTTCCCTGGATATCCTACTCTTCTTGGAGTGTGATGACCTTGCACAAATGGAGTACAGAGTTCAGGCAGAGAGCATGTCAGGTTCTCCTTGTGATTATTGAAATGCAGTCAACTATGAGATCCAATGGGCCAAGTTTTGAAGAGGAAGAAACGAATTATGAATCAACAAGCATAAATACAAAGACCTGCATAAGAAGCAAAGCAGAAATGTAATTAATTTTCAAGAGGCCAAGACAACATTTTCTTTTTTCTTCCCACCAGGTACATTATGCAGTGACCATTAGTATGGATTATAGGCCAGCTGAATATCATCTTAATATCTCCGAGGAACAAGAGAGGTCAAATGTGCAGAAAATTAACCATTCATTTCCATAATCTCAAAATAGAGAAGAAAGAAAAGACACAAAAATTAGTAGCAAAGCCCAGTATCATCGGATCCGTCAGTGAGTAAAGAAGCACGCATCTCTGCCAGTCAGCTAAATATTAGTATGCTCTGCCATTAATCACAAATAAAATAAACAAAATGCCAAGTAAATACAAAGCTACTTAGAAACCTACAAGACAAAGTTGCAGACCAAAATTCCAAACTTACCTCTTCGCCCAATGCCATTCACAAACCAGCCGTCCTCTTGGCTGAGTGGTTCGTAGCGGGATGACATGACCACCAGGTGTTGCATGTCACGCCAGGTCAGGTCAGGGTTGGCTTCGAGACCTAGGGCGCACACTCCAGCTGCGAGGGGGGCTGAGGCACTTGTACCTGCAGGTGAAGGAGTTGTGCAAGACTTATTAAGTATTCCTGGGATGTTATATCCGAAAGGGCATTTTGAACTGATAGAGATACAATTTTTCTATATTATGTGGTTATCTTTCTTTATATATTTATGGCTATATCTATCTATCTATATTCATGTCTACGGTTTATATGTGTGTGTGTGTGTGTGTGTGTGTGTGTGTGTGTGTGTGTGTGTGTGTGTGTGTGTGTGTGTGTGTGTGTGTGTGTGTGTGTGTGTGTGTGTCTGTACATATATATATATATATATATATATATATATATATATATATATATATATATATATGTATACATATATGTATATATAATATATATGTATATATAATATATATATATAATAATATAATTATATATATACATATAATATATATATATATATATATATATATAATAAATAATTATATATATACATATATATATATATATATATATATAAACTGTAGATATGAATATATATATGTATATGTGTGTATGTATATATATGTATATATATATGTATATGTGTGTATGTATATATATGTATATATATGTATACATATATATACATATATATACACACACAAGCATAAATACATGGACAGAGTGTATAAATTCACACACATATATATACATATATATACACACATATGTATATATACATATATATACATATACATATACATATACATATATATACATATACATATACATATATATACATATACATATATATATACATATGCATATATATACATATGCATATATATACCTATGCACACATATACATATGCATATATATATACACACATATACATATGCATATATATATACACACATATACATATGCATATATATATATATATATATATATATATATATATATATATATACATATATATATATATATATATATATATATATATATACATACATACATACATACATACATACATACATACATACATACATACATACATACACACACACACACACACACACATACACACACAAATATATACATATTTAAATAATAATAATAATAATAATAATAATAATAATATCAAACACATGATATCAAAATTCTCCCACACCAAAATCTGAAGAAATGTAAAAGAAAATGGATTTATAGCAAACAAGTTCCATTCCATTGGCTCTGACCTGTGTGTTCCACCGTGCATATGTGTTCCGATCTCAGGTTGCCATCCATGTCGACTGTGGCAACGCTGCGATCTAGGCCTGGGGTGCCAGAGCTATACGTCGTGGCTAAAGTTGATGAACATTCCTCGAGGTACCACGGCTTGTACCTAAAAATAAATAAATGAATAAGTAAATAAAACCACAAGATGAGATATTACTCCGAATAAGAAGAGAAGAAAAAAACGATCATCCAGACAGAATATCTATATCCACTATCTTTTCTCAATCCTTCCTTCTTCCTTCCTTTCCCCTTCCTTTATCAGGCTCGTCCACTCACCCTCTTTGCGACGCGGACGAAATGGACAGAGTGAAAATGGAATTGGTGTATCCGTCGCAGTTGCAGTTGTCTGTGTGTCTCCCGCCGTTGCCCGAAGCCCACACGAAGATGGACCCTTTGCCGTGGCGACCCTGCGGAGTGGTGGATGGTAAGCCTCTTTCTTGGAGGGAGTCGAGATAAAGAGTGGATTTGGTGTCATTGATAAGATTACCTTTCGTCGATTCTGCTGGGGCGACTCCAGAGATCCCGGGTTGTGAGGGAGGGTATGGAGGCTGATGTCGAGTTTGGCGATGATTTTACAATGGTTTTTATGACAGCATGTATGGACAAAGCTTACCATGTGCAAGTATATACAAGGGCACTCACCCCCCCCCCCCCCACACACACACACTCACACACTCACTCACTCACTCGCCGCTAATGACCTTAGCTGTTGACGCGGCAGATAATTTTAAATAATCACTCACTCACTCACTCACTCACTCACACACACACACACACACCCAAATCCCCCCCAGACCCCCCTCCCCTCCTCCCCCCCCCCCAACAGACGCCACCCTGCCCACCTTGATGACGCCGTTAATGAAGGCCCTCTTGGCCAGGGGTCCGGGCCCGTCCACCGTCTTGCCGTCGTCCTCCGGCCCCCACGACGCCGAGTAGATGTCGATGTGGGAAGGGTTGAGCGAGATGGCCCGCGCCTCCACCGCGTCGTTCACGGTGCCGTCCAGCATGCGCACGCCTGGGGGGGGGGGGGGGGTAATTAAATAGTAATAATAGTAATATAAAAATTGAATGATTCATTTAGAACTCCTTTAAAATTGGAGATTTCGTGGGAGTTCTAAGTGTATTGCCTTTTAAGATGTCTTAGTGTGTGAGGTTAAGTGACTATTTATTTACCTATTCATTCATTTATTGTTGTTACTATATTCAAAATTGCATGGTCATACGAAATTGTAAATTGCACGAATTATAAATTACAGAATATGAAAAAAATAGCGGTAATAAAAAGAACCATAATCAACAAGGCAAATAAAAAAAAAAATATTTATCACGATAATAACAATAACTTGAAGAAACACCAAGAAACCAAGACAGAACTAAAGCCATTTTATCGAAGAATCCTAAATGACGAATAGACGCAATTAAACCCATTTAATTCCATCTAACTTCAGAAACTTCAGGAACGCATATCATTTCAGAAACTTCATTATCGAATAGCCTGAACTCGAAGGTATATTTTCCGAAACTTCAATAGCTAACAGACTGAAACAAATTCCAAACAGCAATACTAACAAATCATAAATATAAAAAATGATAGAGAATAAAATGTAACACGATTCACGAAAAAAAGGGAAAAAAAAAGTTTAAAACAGGTGGAGAATTTTCTGTCAATATGGAGTTATTTCGACAGCAGAATCAAGTGGTTTATGTTGAAAACTGATAGTAATGGTGGAGATAGTAACAATCTTAAAAAAATAATATTAATAATGACAATAATCGTAAAAAAAAAAAAAAAAAAAAAACAAACGTAAAAGACATTTTCGTATTTTTGTCAGTGACGTCATGCGTGACCTGGTAAGAGTTGTGACGTAATACGAACCCGGAAGCACAGTAAAGAGGTTTAAAAAGCGTAACTTTTACGACTTGAAGACGAAAAAAACAACAACAAACAAAAACACTTTGGTAACATCTGACGGGAAAGAAAATAAGAAAAAAAAAACGTACACAAATATTATAATAAGTTACTAAAAACAACAACAACTACGAATAACAACATAAACGACAACAACAACATCAAAAACAAAACAAAAATGAAAATAAACGAAGAAAACAGAGAAATCTACAATGAAGCAATGGCCAGAAAAACCCGATCAGAAGAGGCCAAAATATATACTAAAATATCAAGTATTTTCCTCTCTCCTGATCTAAGCGCTTGTGTAAGACACCTTAACATCTTATGACAGCTGCGGCAGAAATATACGACGGAATCAATGAAAAAAATAAAAGGAAGGAGAAGAAGAAAGAGGAGGAGGTGGAGGAGGTGGAGGAGGAGGTGGAGGAGGAGGAGGAGGAGGAGGAGGAGGAGGAGGAGGAGGAGGAGGTGGTGGTGTAAGGAGACAAAAAATAAATAAATAAATAAATAAAAGGAAGGAGAAGAAGCAGAAGAAGGTGAAATAGAAAGAGGAGGTGTAGGGAGAAAAAAAGAAAAGAAACAAATACAATAAAAAGAAGGAGAAGAAGGAGTAAAAGAAGAAGAAGGAGGTGTAAGGAGACAGAAAAGAAAAAAAAAAATACAACTGGGTTATCTCTTTCACTCGGTTATGTTCAGTCACCGCGCGTGTGAAGCAACACTTGTCTCTCACTCCGCGTATTTCTTTTGTGCTCGCGGTCTCTTCAACGCAAAACCGATTTCTTCTCCTCTCTCGGAAGGGAAAAAAAAGAAGTAAATGTTTTCCTTTCCTTTTTCCTTTTCTGTCTGCGCTCCCAAAAGAGAGATTAAAGAAAGATGCGAGAGAGAAGAAAAAGACGAGAAAACGGAGTAGTGCAGACTGAAAAGGCATAACCTGCTTGTGTGTTTCTGGTAGAGTTGATATAACCACGCTGCATTGTCCGTAATTGGACTTTGCAAGACGAAAGAAGAAAAAAAAAATAAAAAAAATCGTTCATACAACGAGCGGGGCATTTCGACATTTGATAACTTTACTGCGACCTTTAAAGTGGATATTTCTACCCGGTAAATGTAATCAAAAAGGCAACATTGACCTGTACAAACACTACGAGAGAATTTGAAGCGGAGACAAAGGATAGCAAAAGGAATATTTTTCTTTCCATCTAACATTTTAACCAAATGAATATACAGCTATTCATCCAAGCTACCATTTTTTCCAACCATTCCATCCCCACAAACGCCAAAAATCGGTCTTTAAATACGCATTCCTCGGCCCAATCATGCGTTAAATTCCCGACACTTGAAAGGATTTCGTGGCTAAGACTTGGTACTGCCATTTGGTCGCTTATTCTCCGAGTTCGTCCTCCTTGAGATAAAGAAAAATGGAGTAACGAAAATGGCGAATAAGAGAGTAAGATTGATAAGAAACAGATGGAGGAAATCGTGTTAGACTGGTAGGAAGAGAGATTTAGATGAAAAAAAAAACGAAGAAAAGTGAGAAGAAATTGTTGGATCGAGATAAAGGAGATAAAGAGATACAAGAAAAAGGAGAGAACGAAGAACACGAATAGAGAGCGTTTGATAAAAGCGGGGAATGAGGTTGAGCGAGGTCAAGTGACGATGATTTGCCAGAAGTGTGCGTCCAGGCATGTGAGGGAGAAGAAGCCACAGCAAGAAGCATTGAGTAAGGTAAGCACAAGCAACAGAAAGGCCAGCACGCACGCACGCACGCAGGCACGCACGCACGCACACATACAATACACACACACACACATACAACACACACACAAATACACACACACACATAAACCACACGCACGCACCCAATCACCTTTTACACCCAAACAATCGCACACAAGCATACACAACGCCCACAGTGCCGAATGACTGGCACTTTTAATCCTACGTTTGTCATATTACACAAGAGTGCCAGGTAAGTCCCTGCTCTTGGGATCAGGTGGGCTTTGGGTGCGACCAGGGGAGGGGGGAGGGAAAGGGGGCGGGGAGGAGGGGAGAGAAGTAGGAAGGGGGGAGAGGGAAGGGAAAGAGGGAGGGGAGAGAGGTTGGAAAGGGAAGGGGAAGAGGAGGAAGGGAGAGAGGTAGGAAGGGAGAAGAGGGAAGGCAAAGAGGGATGGGGGAGGAGCGGAGAGAGGTTGGAAGGGGAAGGGGGAGGGGAAAGAGGAGGGGAAGGAGGAGGGGAAGGGGGCGGGGAAGGGGGAGGGGAAGGGGGGAGGGGGAAGGGGCCGAGAGGAGAGAGGAGTAAAGTGGAAAGGGGTTAGGGAGGTACGAGGGGGAAGAGGGAAGAGATGAAGAGGGAACAGAAGAAGAGGGAGGAGAGGAAAAGGGAAGAGGGGAAGAGGGGAAGAGGGAAGGGGGGGGGGGAGGTCCTGTGACACAACAGATTTGATGCTCAGTTTGTTGCGGTTCCAATATCGTCAAGGTTAGGACAAGTTTACCACAAAAGCCTGGTCCCTTTTCTAGGCCTCATTTCCCCGTTTTCTATCTCGTTTTCCCTCTCAACTCCTTATTCCAATTCTCCTTTATGTCCTTCCAATTCTTCCTTCCTTTATTTATTTTTTCTCTTCTATCTCTCTTGCTCTCCCCTTTCTCTTTCTATCCCTCCTTCCTCCGTTCCCAATCCTTCTTCCCTTATCTCCTTCCACCCCACCTTCCCTTCCTCCTTGTCTCCCAACCCCGCGAATCTCCCGTGGAAACCGTATGCATATTTCTTCACAGCGGAACGCCTACAGATGGCGGTGACGAGCGCTGAATCTCCAAAAAGTCTCCGCTGTATATAAAGCAGGCGGCGGAACGGCAGTTGTGCGAATTGTGACCGTCTGCTACGCGCACAGCCGCCCATTCGCCTCTCTCCCAGCGTGTCTTCGGGTTTCCTTCTCGGATAGTCGGATGTCTTTATTTTTTTTGTGGCGTTCTCTTTCTCTGTCTCTGCCTCTCGAGCTTTATTTTTGTCTTCCTCCTGTTCCTTCTATCCCCGTTCCTTCTTTTACTTTCTATCTCTCCCTCTCTCTCTCTTTCTCTTTCCCCTTCTCTCTCGCCTTTCGCCCTTCTACCTCATTACCTTTCTCTATCTCTCTTCCTCCCTTTCCATTTTCCTCTCCCTCTTTCTTGAAGCAGACAAAGACGACGGAAAGTTGTTACCAAACGCGAGAGAGAGAGAGAGAGAGAGAGAGAGAGAGAGAGAGAGAGAGAGAGAGAGAGAGAGAGAGAGAGAGAGAGAGAGAGAGAAAGAGAGAGAGAGAGAGAGAGAGAGAGAGAGAGAGAGAGAGAGAGAGAGAGAGAGAGAGAGAGAGAGAGAGAGAGAGAGAGAGAGAGAGAGAGAGAGAGAGAGAGAGAGAAGAGAGAAGAGAGAGAAGAGAGAGAAGAGAGAGAAGAGTGAGAAGAGAGAGAAGAGTGAGAAGAGTGAGAAGAGTGAGAAGAGAGAGAAGAGAGAGAAGAGAGAGAAGAGAGAGAAGAGAGAAGAAGAGAGAGAAGAGAGAGAAGAGAAAGAAGAGAAAGAAGAGAAAGAAGAGAGAGAGAAGAGAAAGAAGAGAAGAGAGAGAAGAGAAAGAAGAGAGAGATGAGAGAAGAGAGAAGAGAGAGAAGAGAGAGAAGAGAGAGAAGAGAGAGAAGAGAGAGAAGAGAGAGAAGAGAGAGAAAAGAGAAAAGAGAGAAGAGAAGGACAAAACGTCATCCAGACAACCTCAAACCACAAAAGAGGGCGAAGAAAGAAGTACGATAAAGGAAAAAAACGACAAACGACCGAGCAACGCAACACATAGCTCCGGCGTCGACCTGGCCAGCCGCTCCGATTCAATGACCTGTCTTGCCCGCCTGTAATTCACATTCCAAGCAACCTGCCTGCAACGGGGGAGAGTGGGGGGGGGGGGAGAGGGGGGGAGGGGAAGAAATGGGGTCTGCTGAGATTGCCAACAAATCTTTCCGACAACTTACCTACATGCTCGCCTGCTTACCTGCCTGCCTGTTAGCTTACCCACTTGCCTACTGACCAACTTATCCATCTCCCTACGCAACTTATCTACCTAATAACCACTTACTTACCCATCGGCCTGCCTAACAGCCAACTGTCTTACCCACAGACCTACTTACCTAGCTGCCAACACTCCTTTAATGCTTCCCTCCTTATCCTCCTATCTACCTACTTACCTTCTTATCTACTTAACCCTTTCGTCTGGCTTACCTGTCTACCCTACCACCAAGATAGTGACAAAAGGCAAACAAGGGGGGGCGGGTGAAGGGGATGCTGGTCATGAACAGACGAATTGAGAAAACGAGCGAATAGGAGGATGAGAGGAGAGAGGAGATGAGGAGATACGAGGAGTGAGATGAGAAGAGAAGATGAGGAGGAAAGAGGAGGAGGAAGAAGAAGAAGAGAAGAGAAAGAGGAAGAAGGAGGAGGAGGGGAGAGGTGAGGAGTAGGAGATAAGAGGAGAGGAGAGGAGGAGGAGAAGAGAGGATGAAGAAGAAGAGAGGAAGGAGGAGAAAGAGGAGGAGAAGAGGAGATGAGAGAAGAAGAAGATGAGTAAGGAGAAATAGGAGAGGAGAGGAGAGGAGGAGGAGAGAAGAGAGAGGAGGAGAGAAGAAATGAGAGGAGGAGGAAGAGGAGTGGAAGAGGAGAGGAGGAAATGAGGAAGAAGAAGATAGGAGAGACGGAGGATGAAGATAGAAGAGAGAGAAAATGGAAGAAGGAGAGAGAAGAAAAGATGAGAGGAGAAAAGAGAGAGAGGAGGAAGAGAGAGAGGAATTGAGAAGAGGAGGAGGAGAAGAGAGGAAAGGAGGAAAAGAACAGGAGAAGGAAAAAAGAGAGAGAAAGAGGAGAAGAAAAGGAGGTGAGAAGAGGAGAGGATGAAAAGGAGAGAAAAAGAAGGGAGAGAAAGGGAAAAGGAAGTGGGAGTGCGGGGTGAGAGGTTGAAGTCGGGGTCGGTGATTGCGTCCCCCCCCCCGGGTTCCTTTGCGCCGTGTTGGGTCTGCGTAGTCGTCTGCGTCCCCTGTCTTCTTCCCCTGTCTGCCTCGCTGCTTCGCTTCGGCTTCGTCTGTCCGCCCTTCTTCGGCTTCTTCTCCCGTTGCTTCCCCAGGTCTCTTCCGTCTTCCTCGCTATCCCCCCTTTCCTATTTTAAACTTCACTTACCTACTTTCTTCGTCTTTTTTTCCCCTTTCGTTGCTTCCTCTTCTTCTGCATCCTCGTGCTTTTTGCGCAACCTCTTCTTTCGTTTCCTCCTCTTCTCCTCGTCCGTTCTATCCATTACCCTTTTCTTTTTTTTTTTCTCTCTCTTTTTAGTGTTGAGGGGGAGGGAAAAAAAAAGGATGGTGGAGGGGGGGAGGCGTTTCTCTTCCCAAAACCACCCCCCACAACAATTCTTTCCTTTCCTTTTTTTTCTCCCCCACCACCCCTCAACCGTCTTGCTACGCCCTCCAGTCGCGGTACCTCTTCGCGTGTTGGGTCACTTTTGCTTGGGTGATGGTGTGTTTTTTTTGATTGTTCTTATGGTGCCGGGTTTTTCTCTTTGCTGCGGCTCGCCTACGCCCCCCCTGACACCCGTCCCTTCCGCCCCTACCCTCATACTTCGCTTCCCCTGTTCTTGCTTCTTTCCTTCGGCTGTTTCTTCCTCCTCTCCCCTCTCTTCTTCCCCCTCATCGTCTTCTTCTTTTTCCCCCTTCTTCATTCTTCTTCCTTTCGTGGCAGTCCCCATGTTGTTTCCCCCCCCTTCATATCTGATACCTGCTCCCCCTCCGCCCCCCCTCTCCCTCCTACTCTCCTTCTGCCTTACCCCGCCCAATTCCACCGCCCCTCCCACCCTCTCCCCCTCCCTCTTCCTTCCCCTCCCCTCCCCCCCCTACCCCTATGCCCCGACACGCCAGCATTGCCGCTTCCCCATCATTTGCCCGTTTCCTCACCCACCCACGCTTCGCCCTAAACGTCCCCATCCCCCAATGTCCCCGCGCCGTTTCCTCGCCGTGTCCATTCCTGCTCTCCTCTCTCGCTCGCTCGCGCTCTCATCTCTCTCTCGCTCTTCTCTCGTTCCTCTCGCTCTCTCTATCTCTCTAGCCCTCACTATCACATCACAGCCTCGCTCCCCTCCGCCGCTCTCATTCCCCTCCCTCACCCACGCCCCCCCCCACAATCCAGCAACTACCCGCTCTCTCCTCCTCTCTCTTTTCTCTCTCTCCCCCCCCCCCCCCCTTTCATCCCAACCAAAACCCATCCTCCTACCCTCCCCCACCCCCCCCCCCCCCACCCCCACCCCCACCCCCACCACCCACCCCCCCATGCCCACCACCACCAAACCCCCCCACCCCACAGCGGCCCGTAGCACCACCACAGCCACCCTGCCGGACCCATGCCTCTCACTACCCGCTCAAGCATCAATCAGCATCAACCCCCCCCTCACCCGCCCCCCCGCCCCCCCCCACCCACACACCACCACCCCACACCACCCCTACTCGCCCACACCCCCCCCCCCCCTGCACACATCCCCCCCCCCCCCACACCACTCATCTCCCACCCTCCCCCATCCTTTTACATAATAAAACTTCTAATAATAAAAATAATTATTAAACTATTAACACACTCCCACCCCCCACTCTCACACTCTCGCCCCTCCCATACTCACTCACTATCTCTTCGACCCAAATCCCTTTCATTTCCAAATACTCTTTCTCATTCACATACTCTAACCTATCTCTATCTCTCACTTTCACACTCACTCACTTCGAAAAGAACCCTTAGCCCGAAGCAACCAATACAGAAATAAAGCAATACGAAAGTGGTCGTACACAACACACACGGTCGTTCTCTTCGGGCTATGTAGGGAAATACGACGTCGGAATGTGTGCATGTAAATGTAAAGTGGGTCAGCGAGTTAGTACGCGTGCAGCGTGCTGTATCGTGTCATGTGCGCGCAGAGGAGTCAACCCGATTCCTCAAAAAGTCATATTCACGTTCACTCCGCGACGGATTCATTGCAACCGCAGTCGAATAAAACAAGACGAAAAAAAAAAAGAAGTCTGAAATCAGCTGGCGTGCAACCGAGACCGCGGCCGCGCACTCACCTACGCGAGCGGCACGGGAGCGTGGGAAAGGCGTCGCCGCACTTTTGCAAGAGGCCGCAACCAGCGTCCCCGCGGTTGGCGAAACGTCCCTCCCTCTCCTCCTCCTCCTCCTCCAGCGCCGTTTAGTAACAGGACCCGCCCACGCTCGCCTAAAACAACGGCCCTCGCGGCGATGCGTCCGACAGCAACATCTCCCCCCTCCCCCCTCCCGCCCACGCCCTCGGACTCCGTCGGTTACTTAGCAACCAGTCTATTCATCCTTGGAGTTACGCTAGGGCCCTCGAGGCGGCGGCGCTGCGTTTCCTCCGCGCCTGAAACAGCGTCCAGGGCGGTGGGCAGGGAAGCCGGGGGTAGGGGTAGGGAGAGGGAAGGCGAAGGGTAGAGGAGGGGGACCGATGGTGGGGGGAGGGGGGCCGTAGGGCAGGCGGAGAAGGCAGTACCTGGTCGTCAAAGGCTTGCATAAGGGCCGGAGGAGGTGCGGTCGCGTTCCCGGCACGAGGCACGGAGGCCGCCTCCGTGCCTCGTGCTGCCGACGCCGCCCGCCCGAGCCTCCTGCTGGGCCTCCCTTCGTTTCTCCTTTCCATTCATCTGCTTCCTGCTCATCCTCCTTCTCTATCTCGTTATTTTTCTTCTTCTTCTTCTTCTTCTTCTCCTCCTTCTCCACAAAAGAGATAGATAGATAGATAGATAGATAGAGCTAAATAGAGAGAGATTGAGAGGGGGGAGAGAGAGAGAGAGGAGTGAGAGAGGGAGAGGAGAGGGAGTGAGAGAAGGGAGAGAGAGGGAAGAGAGAGAGAGAGAGAGAGAGAGAGAGAAGAGAAGAAGAGAGAGATAGAGAGAGAGAGAGAGAGAGAGAGAGAGAGGAAAGTAGAGAGGCGAGAAGAGAAAGGGAAGACCTAGAGCAGGTGAGACATAACCCTACCCATGTTGCAATAGTTTCCGTTGCACATGTCAATGCTACGCCTCCGCAATGCATACCCCCTCCCCCTCCTCCTCCTCCTTTTTTTCTCTGCACACTTCTTCATCGTCTTCTTCTTCTTCTTTTTTTTTTTTTCTTCTCATCTACGCCTAATTTTCAGCACCACACAAACAACACAAAACCACTACCACCTCCTTCTTTTTCTCCTCCTTTTCCTTTTTCCCCTTCTCCTCCTCCGTTTCCTCCTCCTCTTCGCTATCTTCTCCTTCTCCTTTTCTATCTGTTCTTCTTGTTCTTGTTCTTGTTCTTGTTCCGTCTTCCCTCCTTCCTCTTCCATCTTTCCCTCTTTTCCCTCTTCCTTTTACCCCCCCCCCCTCTCCACCCCATCCTCACATTTTCCTTTCCCTCCCCCCCCTCCTCCTTCCCCCCTCTTATTTCCCTCCTTTCCCTCCCCCCTCCTCCGTCCTCCTCCTCCCTCTTCTTCTCCACCTCCCCTCCTCCTCCTCCTCCTTAACTCACCTCTTCTTTTCTTCTTCTTCTACTTTTCTTTTCCCACTTCTGCATCTTCTTTCTTACCTTCTTCTTCTTCTTCTTCATATCTTCATTCTTTCATCTTTCTTCATCTTCTTCTTCTTCTTCATCTTCTTACTTCATCTTCTTCTTCTTCTTTCTTCTTCTTTCTTCTTCTTATCTTCCTCCCTCCTTCCACTCCTTCCTTTTTCCTCCTCCTCCTCCTCCTCCTCCTCCGCCCCTCCTTCCTCCTCCTCTTCCTCTTCCTCTCTTCCTCTTTCCTCTTCCTCATCACCTTCCTCTTCCACTTCTTCTTCCACTTCCTCTTCCTCTTCCTCATCCTCTTCCTCTTCCTCTCCTCTTCCTCTTCCTCTTCCCTCTTCCTCTACCTCCCTCCTCCTCCTCACCTCCACCTCCTCCTCCTCCCCCTCCTCCCCTCCTCTCCTCTTCCTCTCTCCCTCCTCTACCTCCTCTCCCTCCCTTCCTCCTCCTCCTCCTCCTCACTCCTCCTCCTCCTCCTCCCCTCCTCCTCCTCCTTCTCCTGCATAACCTCTATGTACTTCCACATCTTCCTCTTCTCTCTCCCACTTCACTTCTTTCCCTACGCCTATTCTTCTCCGTCATCATCTCCTCTCCTTCCTCTCCTATCTATCGCGGATCCGAGTGTGATCGGTGGGTCTCGTATCTCATCCTTGACGTCCCGTTCCGAGAATATTCGAGAACAGAACAAGATCCGAGGGTCTAACCTATCGCCCGCCGCGGGAGTGAAGTTGTTGATAAAAGCCTTTCTCTCTCTCTGTCTCTGCCTCTCTGCCTCACTCTCTCTCTCTCTCTCTCTCTGTCTCTGTCTCTCTCTCTTGCTCTCTCGTTCTTACTATCCTCCTTTTGTTCTTGTTGCTGTCTCTCTCTCTCTTTCTCTTTCTCTCGTTTTTTCTCCCCTTCCCTCTGTCTCCCTCTCTCCCTCCCTCCCTTTCTCCCTCTCTCTCTCCCTCCCTCCCTTTCTCTTTTTACCCCTCTTTCCCTCTCTTTCTCCCCACCTCTCTCCCTCTCCCCTTCCCCCTCTGCACCAGAGAGCGCCCACACCAGGAGCCTCCGTCAAACAGAAGGAACTCTTGACAGCTGAGGCGCGGGGGGTAGGGGTGGGAAGGGGTCAGAGTTACCAAGTTCCACCGCCAACAGATGGCTCTCAACCCCATCGTCTGGAAGCCTTCGTCTCTTTCTGGCTTTTGGCTGTCATTAGGCAGAGTGGGAACAGGCACTGCGAGAGGGAAGGGAAGGTGAGAGGGGAAGGAGGAGTTAAATGAATGACAAGGAGAAGGGAGAGGGGTAAAGAGAAGAGAAGAGAAGGGAAAGGGATAAGGAGAAGGGAAAAGGAGCAGGTTAGAGAAGGGAGAGAGTAGGGAAAAGAGAGACGGGGGTTAAATGGAGAAAGGGAGTGAGAAGGAGAAAATAACGAATTGGGAGAAGAAAAAGGGAAGAGGGAGAAGGAAGATCGAATAAGATAGGGACATGGGAAGCGGGAAATAAGGAAATGGAGAGCAGGATAGACAGCGAGAAAAGAAGAGAGATAAGGAGAGAGGGAAGGCCAAGGAGATAAGAACAGAAGGAGGGGAAGGAGAAGAGAGACATGGGAATAAAAAATAAGTGTGAAGAACAGGATAGGGGAAAGTAAATAACAGGCAGGTACATATCGAGACGAAAAATAAGGGAACAAAAGACAAACTCTTCAAGAAGAATGTAACCACTACTAAAAAAATCAACAAAAAATAACACCTAAGAGCAAAGGAAAATGCAGCGATAATAACACCAATAACAATGACAATAACACATCAAAAAATAACAACTCAACTACCACTACTATTCAACCAACTCGACCGCCCCCCCAACCACAAGCCCCCAACACCCCCCAGCCCCCTCTTCCTCCTATCTTGAAGCCCCATCCCCCCGCCCTCCCACCCACCCCCACGTACCTCCGATGCTGCTGTTGTAGGCGACGCCGACGCCGCAGTAGTCGTTGAAGGCGACGGCCGCGACCTCGCCGGCGCAGCGCGTTCCGTGTCGGTTGTCGCCGTTGTCACGCGGCATCGGGTCGGGGTCGTTGTCGTTGATGTCCGTCGATGCCTGGGGGTCCTGGGGGGAGGGGAGGGGTTAGGGGGTTTAGGGGGGGGGGCGACGGTGGCGCTGATGATGATGATAACGACAACAATGACGATAATGATGATGATGATAATAATAATAACAATAATAATAATAATAATAATAATAATAACAACATTAATAATAATAATGAAGATAGTGAGGATAATGATAATGATACTTATAATGATAATGATAACAACAACAAAAACAACAACAATAATAATAATAACAATAATAATAGTAAAAGCTACTACAACTATTAATACGACTACATGCACTACTGATAAAGATTTAATAGCAACGCCAACGATAACAGCGGAAAGTTTAGTAATAACAAATAACAACTGCTATTGTCATCAATAAATCTTATAGTGCTTAAATTATCTGGAAAGTTATCAGATGTTATAATCTGTATAAACATATATACATACATATATAAATAAAATATAATATATATAAATATAGACACACACACACACAAAACACCACAACACACACACCACACACACACACACACACACACACACACACACACAACACACTACATAACGCTGGAAACGTTTCAAACAAAAAGATGCACATAAAATACATACATACATACGTGTAAATGATGGTGAGTATACATATATACATACATACATAAATACCAAACACACCCTACCCCCACAGACACAAAATATATAATATATATATAATATATATAATATATTTTAAATCCACATAGAAAAGCGAGATGACCAAATCTTTTAACAATCCCTAATAAGGCCGTAAATTTTACTCCCACAAGGCCACCGAACCGCGACCAGCGCCGGCGACCGCAGCGGAACGAGGCACTGAACCGTGGCACTGCTATGGCACCCTGAATCCAATCCGCCCCGACGCCCCCGCCCATAAAAAAACAGTTTGTGCCGAGGACAAATCGAAAGGAAATAAATTTTTCACGCGGAGGGAGGGGAGGGAGAGGGGGGGAGGGGGGGAGGGAGGGAAGGGGGAGGGGAAGGGGAGGGGGAATGGGGAGTGAGGAGTTGGGAGGGGGGAGAGATGAAAGGAGACAGAAAGGAGGAAGAAGAAGAAAAGAAGAAGAAGAAGAAGAAGAAGAAGAAGAAGAAAGAGAAAGACAGCGAGAGAGAAAGAGAAAAAGAAAGAGAGAAAGAGAGAGAGAGAAGAAGAGAGAGAGAGAGAGAGAGAGAAAGAGAGAGAGAAAAGAGAGAAAGAGAGAGAAGAGAGAGAGAGAAGTCCTTTGAAAAGAGAGATTACATACCGTCACGGCTCTGTACAGAGAGGGGGGAGGGAAAAGGGGGGAGGGAAGAAGAGGGAGAAAAGAGGAGGAGGGATTCGAAATTTCACTACTAACAAGAAAGGGTAAAGGCACAAAGGGAAAACGGAGCAAGGGGGTGTAGTGGGGGAAGGAAGGGGTTGGAGGGGGAGGCAAGGGGGTGGAGGGGGAGGAAAAGGGGGGGTAGAGGGGGATCAAAAAAGCAATAAAATCAGGAATGTTGTTGGAGCGACACTCGGCGTGAGAGGATGGAGGGGGCAGGGTTGGTGGGGCAGAGGTGGGGGGCAGGGGTGGGGCCACACTACCTGGGGGACGTAGAATGGAGGCGAGGAAGGTCAGATCATAAAATAGAAAGGGAGAAAAAAGATGTTTATATTTACCCTTTAGTGCGTTCATAAAGTTTCTGCATTAATGCCTTGCAACTATGTCTAAATTTCGTATATATACACGTACAATACATTTCATCCATATCTTTAGCTATATGAACGAATGACTGTAAGTATTTATCAAAACGGGTTTTTCTTGTGTATTTGCCTTTAAAGCTAAGTATGCAAAGTTGTTGTTTTATGTATATATGTATGTTTGGACACTTACACACATATATATCTCTATATATCTATTTACCTACCCACCTATGTATCTTGTCTCTCTATCTTTCAATCCTTTTCTTTGTATCTATCTATCTATAAATCTATCTATCTACCTACCTGATTCTCAACCTATCTACCTATAATCTCTATCTATCTACCTATAATCTCTATCTATCTACCTATCAATCTATCTATCTAAACATGTACACGAAATGAAAACGCCGTACTCGGAACAAACAGTACGTGCATGTAAACTCCTGTGTGTACGTGGAGACCAAGTGATCTGCCCGAGCAACAAGGGCAAGGGCCATCCTGACAGACCATAGATCTTGGCTGACACGTACCCTCCCTCCCTCCCTCCCTCCCTCCCCCGGACAATGCTCTCACGAGGAAGTTCAGAAAGGAGAACGAAGAAGGAGAAAGAAAAAAGAAAGGAGAGAGAGAGAGGGAGAGAGAGAGAACAAAGGAAAAGTTTAAACTTTAATCGGCAACGCTTTGTAACTCCATATTTCAACCCTCTCACCCCCTGGCGAGAAAAAGCGCAGACGAGATGTGGATAAAGGAGAAAGAGGAGGAGGGAAGGAGGAGGAGGGAAGGAGGAGGAGGAGGGAAGGAGGGGGGTGAGGGAGAGGGGGGGATTAAGGAGTGAGATAGAGTGGGGAAAGAAAGAGTGGAGAGAGAAAGAAATAGTGAGAAAGAGAAAGAGAAAGAGAAAGAGACCTCAAGGGGAGGGGGTGATGGAATGCATAGACGACACTCATGAATTCTGCACTAAAATTTGCACAACATTCTAATGAAACGAACACAAGAGAAGTGGAGGAAGGGGAGGAGGGGGTGAATAAAAGAGGGGGAGAAGGGTATGTAGGAATGGAGGAAGGACCATCGGACAGTCAAACAAGGCCCATCCTCCCCTACTCCCATCCCCCCTCCCCCCCCCCCCTGATCCACCCGCCGCCTGTACAGATGCAGGTGTAATGAAGCGAAAACCACAAGCAAGAAAGGGAAAAGGGAAGAGGGAAGAGGAGGGTTAACTACCGGAAGAGGCGAAGGGGGAGAGGAGAGGAAGAGGGGGGGGGGGCAGAGGAGAGGAAGAGGGGGGGGTGAGGAAACAAGGGGAAACACTCGAGCAGAAACGGATATTTGAAAGGAAGGAAAGACTATGATAATGGCGTAAAGAGAGTAAAATGGGCCAAAAAATAAATGAGTTCGGAAATATGCACGAAGAAATTAATAGAATTTTCTATTTGGTTTGGCGAGCGAGCGAGAGAGAGAGAGAGAGAGATAGAGAGAGAGAGAGAGAGAGAGAGAGAGGAGAAGAGAGTGAGAGAAAGGGAAAGAAAGAAAGAAAGAAAAAAGAAAGAAGAGAGAGAGAGAAGATAGAGAAGAGAGAGAGAGAGAGAGAGAGAGAGAGAAGAGAAAAGAAAGGAAAAGAAAAAGAAAAGAATAAAGAAGAGAGAGAGAGAGGGAGGGAGAGAGAGGAGAAAGAAATATAGAGAAAGATAAGGATATTCGAAGATTGAGGTAAAGATACTGAAAAAAATAAGACAAAATGGAAACAGAAGACCAGATAAGGTAAGGAAAGAAAAAAAGAAAAGAAAAAAAAACAGAAAAAAATAAACCAAACGAAAAAAAGAGGGAAAAAAAACTAAAAAAAGGGGGAAGAAGATGGAATGACAGGAAATGAAGACGGCGAAGAGAATTGGAAGCTGACTTTTCGCTTTCTCGTCGACACTTTTTGCTGATTTCCTTTCAATTTCCAGCTTCCACTTCCCGCTCTCCTTCTCTCTCTCTCTCTCTCTCTCTCTCTTTCTCTCTCTCCCCCCCCCCCCCTCTCTCTCTCTCTCTCTCTCTCTCTCTCTCTCTCTCTCTCTCTCTCTCTCTCTCTCTCTCTCTCTCTCTCTCTCTCTCTCTCTCTCTCTCTCTCGGTTTCATCCTTATGCTTCCCATTCCATTTGACAAGTCTTTTCACTTCTCTCTCCCGCGATCTGTTTCTGTCTCTCCCTCTTTCCATCTCTCTCTCATTCTTGCTTTCCTTTTTCTTTCGCTCCTGCTCTTGCTCCTCCTTCTCTCTCTCTCTCCCTCTCTCTCTCTCTCTCTCTCTCTCTCTCTCTCTCTCTCTCTCTCTCTCTCTCTCTCTCTCTCTCTCTCTCTCTCTCTCTCTCTCTCTCTTTCTCTCTCTCCCCCCCCCCTCCCTCTCTCTCTCTCTCTCTCTCTCTCTCTCTCTCTCTCTCTCTCTCTCTCTCTCTCTCTCTCTCTCTCTCTCTCTCTCTCTCTCCCCTTTCTCTCCCTCCCTCCCTCAAAGCCTCCTCCGCCTCTTCAACCTTACAACCCCCCTTCCCCCTATTCCTCCCCCTCCCTCCCCCCCACTCCAACCGAGATGGTCCTCTGGGATAGGAGAGTCCGTGCACACTCCAGGAGTGCCAATATCAATCACTGCGGCACTCCTCCCATATTCAACTCTCGCTTTGTTGCACAAATTGACTCACGTGGTCTGTCAACCTCCCCGGGCCCTGCTAACACTCCAGCAATTCTTCAATACACCGGTGAGCATTTCTATTTCATACCTCCCCCCCCCCCCTTTTTTTTTTTCCCGTCTTTTGATCACAACGTTTCTTGGACTTTCCGACAAAAGATTTCTAAGCAGTATCACCCGTTCTAACCATATTGCCAAACGACGCACACAAACAACAACAGCATAAACAACAAAACAACAACAGCATAAACAACAAAAACAACAACAGCAGCATCAACATCTCTTCCAATAAACCATCATACCCTTCCCCTTCTCCTCCTTCCTCCCCCTCCCCCCACACCCCTTCCTTCCCGCCTACTAACGCGGAAGAGAGTCAACCAAGCAGGAAATTAAAGTGACTCCCTGACCCAATAAGTGATTGTTTTACTCTCGGACAATTTGTCTCGTGTTTGCCAAGGCGGCTAAGCCCTAACAAAGGAATTTCGGCCAGAAGTGAGCGCGATCTGTTAAGCTGTCCTGTTATTCCTTCCTAACGGCGTGTTTCCTCGCTCGTTAGTGATATCCGAATATTCACTCGCACCATCATTCCTATCGCAAATCGCCCGTGACTTAAACCGAAGGGTCGTTTTCGAAATCATCTTCCGATATATAATCTTCCACAGCGGGGACGTTTGGTATTAAGTAAAGTAAGTTGATAGTGAAATGTGGCAAGTCGTCCCCGTAGACTTTCTCCCCTCTTAATTCAGCCGTGCATGTCCTGGCTTCAGCTCAAAGGGTTGGGAGGACACTACGTTTGCATTTAGCATAATTTGCATATCGTAAGGACATTCTGTAATTCCAAAGACTATTCTCAGAGTGCAGACTGTACGTTCTTCCTCTCGCACGCGTCCCAAAGCCATTGCATTCGCCGAAAGCACCTAATGTCCTGGGTAATGAAAGGGTTCGCTATACAGACATACAATTGCACTAAGGGAGGCACAAAAAACAAAAACAAAAACAAAAACACTACCAGAAACACAACAAAATCGCTCTCCACGTTCCCTCCCGCCTTGCACGACCGAACACACTGCTTGCAACCGTGAGCAATAACAGGAAGCCGAACTCGCAATTGATTCGGCGGTGATGTTATTACCACCGGATCACCCTTTACCCAAACCAAGGATGCATCCTCCAGCATCATCATCATCATCTTCATTATCATCATCCTCACCATCCCGACGCACGAGGAGAGCGCTACATCTTCACTGCCATCGATTCTCAAGAGGATCTCGTCTATATTGCTTTCGGAATACAAGAGAGGGGCGCTTGGCGGGCGAAGCTGGGCTGCAGTGGCACGGCGCCCCAACACTGTGCCACGCCACATTCATGACACCACCGTGCCCTGAGGGTGCGCAGATTCTTCCACACAGACGAGCACTCCCCCCTAAACGAGCGAAGGACCGCCTCGGCCTTCAAGATGCCTCGGACTATTCACCTCCACCTTAGCGGGGTTTTGTCGCTGCCAAGGTTATGTGCCTCCGCCCGTTCGGTCTTGTGCTTCCGCGTTCTGGTGCTTCGCGTCATCGTAACAATGCAAAGTGCAGCCGATGAGTAAGCCTACATTAGTGTTTTAAGTACAGGAAGTTTTGCGTGTTTCCGTGCAATGCATGCTTTGTGTCTTTAAGTATTTAAGTGTTATTGTGTTTCCGTGTTTGGTGTTCCCCAGTGTTTTATCCTTCTGACATTTCGTAAACGTTTTCTTGTTCGTATTTTGCATTGCTATTTTCACTGTGTCCACGTGTTTTCGTTTTTTTAAAGTATGTATTTAATTTGTTTTAGTACACGTGTTTAGGTAGTTGTCTGTCTTTCTTCTTCCTTGTTTTAAATGTTATAGATAAAAGATGAGTAAGCATTCTGTGGCCCGTAATACCTCGCATGAGGTATGCGGTGCAGGAAGTAACACAGTATGGAAGAGACACGAAGAGTAAGATACACAGAGAAAAATGAAATATCCCATATGAGTAACGAAAAGGAAAGGAAAGACAGAGTATGAAAAAAAAACGAAAAAAAAAAAAAAAACGCATACGGAGAAAGGAAAGCAAGTAACGTGAAGGCAGCCGATCATATGCTGGATAACACCACATAGCTGAGATGCAACATAAGATAAGGATATATAAGAGACACGGGTGAATAGCGTGTTTTCCTTCCATCTCTGTGACCGAATAGTCTGAAAACAACACGTCAATCGCTCTGTGTTGGGCTTCCACGATTCTACCCAATTTTACCTTCATTACTTTCCGTTTTAAACCTTTTCCGTTTTGTATTCTTTCTTTGCGCAGAAAATCCAACCACTTCTACATCGAAAAACAAAAACAAAAAACATCGCGGTAAAGCATAAGAAAACAAAAGAAAAATGATGAAGTCAGCCAAACGAAGAGCGCCCGCGTGTGTTGGCGCGTCTCCAAGTTTAATTTCTTAATTAAATAAAGCAATTTAATGGCGACAATAAATCTATTAGGCAAAGAGAGAGAGAGGGAGGGAGGGAGGGAGGGAGGGAGGGAGGGAGGGAGGGAGGGAGGAGGGAGTGAGGGAGGGAGGGAGGGAGGGAGGGAGGGAGGAGGGAGGTGAGAGAGGAGAGGGAGGGAGAGAGGGAGGTAGGGGGGAGGAAGGAAGGGAGTGAGTGAGAGAGAGAGAGAGAGAGAGAGAGAGAGAGAGAGAGAGAGAGAGAGAGAGAGAGAGAGAGAGAGAGAGAGAGAGAGAGAAAACAAATAACATCCCGTGACAATAATTACCAGAATTAAGTCTAATTAACCCGACCTCTAAACGGCGAAAGAGCAACGATCTGCGGAATTTATGTTGGCGATGATAGTGACGTCTGTGGGGATGGTGAAGTATGGTGAGGATTTATTATGTGACGAACACTTAGCGGTGATAGACAAGTATACGCTAATAGTGACGTGACCGTAAATGAGTGAATTCTGCAGTGATCGTGAGTTCTGCGGTGAAAACGAATTCTGCAGTGATAGTGAATGTCCCCGTGATGATGACATATAAAGGATTTTATTTTAACACTGCCGGTCATGATCACGTACCGGAGAAACTAAACCGAAGGTGTGATAATAACGCTTAACTCGATGACCAAGAACGAACGAGGTTATAACGAAAGAAACAAGCGAGTGACGTCAGCACGGAAGAAACGAACGAGGTCACAACGGAAGAAACGAACGAGGTCACAACGGAGGAAATAAACAACGGGGAAAAAAACGAAGTCACAGTGGAACGAATGAAACCTAAGCGGAAGAAAACGAATGCATTTACAACCAAAGAAACGAACGAGGACGCAACAGAAAGAGTAAACGAAAGAAAGGGAAGAGGGTATTGGAGGAGGAAGTGGAGGATCTACCCAAAGGTGGGGGGTGGGGGAGTGGGTATGAATAGGGAGGAGGGACGTGGGGGTAATAAAAGAAGAAAAAAAGAAGAGGAAAAGGAGAGGGCACTGGAGGAGTGGGTATTAAAATAAACAGGTATTCAAAGAGAAATAAACTTTATCAAAGGAAAGGTATGTAAAAAGAAGACAGAGTGGGGATACAAAATAATAATAATAGATGAAATAACACACCGCAGACTTACTCCCGATGTGGTTCGTCTGTCGCGCTCGGGAAACTAACTAACTCTGTAACCGAAGCCCATAATAAATGTTCAAGTCAAAAGGATTAATCTCCATGACAACGGGCGGTCACGTCTGTCCGGCCTGCCCACCGGACAAACGCCACCCACGACGCCCGCAACGCGTCCTCGCCCCTGCCAACACCTCGAGCCCTGCCACCTTTCCCTCCCCTCTCCTATTAACCCCTTCCCCTTTTCCACTCCTCCCTTACACCTTCTTCCTCCCTCCATATCCTCCCTCCCTTTCTCCTTCCCGCTCTCCTCTTCCTCTTTCCTTTTTCCCCTTTTCCCTTTCCCCTCTTCCTCCCTCCTTTTTCCTTCTCCTTTTCCCTTCCCCGTCTCCTATTCCCCTTCTCCTTTCCTCTCTCCTCCTCCCCCGTTTCCCTCCTTTTCCCTTCTCCTATGCCCCTTTTCCCTCCCTTCTTCCTCCCTCCCTTTCCCCTCTCCCCTTCCCCCTTCCCGCTGGCCGTTGCACTGAATGGCACTTTATGGCATGGCACGGCAGGGGCGACGAGCAGGGCGGAGATGGACGGCAATTGCCAGAAATATGGAGGATGTGGACGTGAATGGCGGCTACAGGAAGGGTTCAATTTCATTCACTTTCATACTCTCTCTCTTTGCTCTCTGTCTCTCTCTCGCTCTCTCTCTTTCTCGCTCTCTCGCTCTCTCGCTCTCTCGCTCTCTCGCTCTCTCGCTCTCTCTCTTTCTCGCTCTCTCGCTCTCTCGCTCTCTCTCTTTCTCGCTCTCTCTCTTTCTCGCTCTCTCGCTCTCTCGCTCTCTCTCTTTCTCGCTCTCTCGCTCTCTCTCTTTCTCGCTCTCTCGCTCTCTCGCTCTCTCGCTCTCTCGTATCTCTTCTCGCTCTCTCTCTCTCTTCTCGCTCTCTCGCTCTCTCTCTACTCGCTTCTCTCGCTCTCTCGCTCTCTCTCTTTCTCGCTCTCTCGCTCTCTCGCTCTCTCTCTCTTTCTCGCTCTCTCGTCTCTGCTCTCTCTCTCTCTCTCTGCTTCTCGCTCTCTCGCTCTCTCTCTTTCTCGCTCTCTCCTTCTCTTCTGTCTCTCGCTCTCTCGCTCTCTCGCCCCTCTCGCTCTCTCTTCTCGCTCTCTCCTTCTTTGCTCTCTCCTCTATCTCTTCTCGCTCTCTCGCTCTCCTTCTCTTTCTCCCCTCTCGCCTTCGCTCTCTTTTCTCCTTCTCCTCTCGCTCTCTCTCTTTCTCGCTCTCCCCTCTGCTCTCTCGCTCTCTCGTTTTCTCCCTTTCTGCTCCCCTTCCTCTCTCCTCTTCTCCCCTCCACCCCCCTCCCCATCTATCCCCCCACCCCACCCCCCTCCCATTTTATCCCCCCCCCCCCACCCCATCCATCTCTTTCCCCCCCACCCCCACCTCATCCCATCTTTCCCCCCCCCCCCAACCCCCTCCCCATCTCTATCCCCACCCAACCCTCTCCCCATCTCTACCCCCCCCCCACCCCCACCTCATCCCCTCTCTATCCCCCCCCCCCACCCCCTCCCCATTTTCTCCCCCCACCCCACCCTCTTCCCCATCTCTTTTCCCCCCACCCCCACCCACCCACCCTCATCCCCATCTCTATCCCCCGCCAACCCCACTCATCCCCATCCCCACCCCCCCTCCCCCGCCCATCTCTTTTCTTTCCCACTGAAATATATTTGTGTCACGATTGGCTTCGTCTTCCGAGCCGTGGGATTAGTCTTGCCAATCGCCGAGGGAAATCCCCAAGTAAATCCCACTGACATATATGATGCTAGGTTGCCCCCCCCCATCGTATCATGCCTTTCGAGAGCGTATGCAACATTGCAAGATCTACGAACCGCCCCCGTCCCCTTTGCAACAAAAGGTCCTTGCACGTTAAGCTCTCAACAATGGTGCAACTCTCGGTAAGAAGACTGACCAGAGCACAGCCGGTTTCCTGCTCAACAACCGCCATTATACCAGCTCCCCCTCCTTCTCCCCCACCTCCTCCAATTCCCCCACCCCCCTCCCCCCTCCTTCTTCCCCTCCTCCTCCATTTCCCCGTCCCCCTCCCCCCTCCTTCTCCCCATCCTCTTCCACTTCCCCGCCCCCCTCCCCCTCTTTCTCCCCTCCTCCTCCCCTTCCCCGCCCTCCTCCCCCTCTTTCTGACGTCAACAAAGATAGGAAGAGAGATAAAAAAGGCAAAGGAAAAGGGAAGGAGAAAATATCACTTCCTTTCTCCAAAATGGGGAACGAAAGGACCAGTGAAATAAAGTTCTAACTCGACAATACATAAAACAATGGGCGGGCAGGGAAAACGCTGCTATAACACTATCATATATAAAAAGATGGGCAGACGTAAAAAAAAACAAAAAAACTATCACGTAAAAGAAATGCATGACGGAGAGGTCACAGCTATGATACTTCCCTTTCAAAAAAAAAAAAAAAAAAAAAAAAAAAAAAAAAAAAGTAAGAAAACTGACTGTATTTGTCGCTAGCTTACGGAACTTCGTGTCCCTAAAAAAAATAACTAGCTGAAAAATATATTAAAACCGCACGACCTTCCCCTCATATCACTTCCACCACAAAATCCCCACAGCTTTCGATCCTAATCTCTGCCTCCCCCCCCCCCCTCCCAAGTAAAAACGACCGATCACCAGCGAAACCAGCGGGTTATCAGCGGGTTTAGCTTGTACGAAACGTGTTTACAACAGGATCGATGGCGGTGCGTGGCTTCTCCCCAGCGCGATTAAGGGAAGCCAGGCTATAATGAACGCAATCGGACGCTCTTTTGATGGCCTGTTGCCGGTCGTAATGTTTTTGACCTGCGTTCGGTGTTCGTTCCGGTGGATGGAGATGGCGGAGGCAAGCTTCAGTCTGCGTATCTTGCTTTGATTTCATATTTGCGTCCACGAGGAAAAGGGTTGAGCGAACCTTGGTAAAGCAGACTGACAATCACTTACACGCATGAACACGGGTAAACACATATTCATAGGCTTTTATCCTTTTTTTTCTTTTTTTCTGACACAAGTATGTTTCATTGATCCTGATCAATGTCATTCTTTCTTTCTTTCTTTTTTTTTTTCTCCATCCCCCGCTCTCTCTCTCTCTCTCTCTCTCTCTCTCTCTCTCTCTCTCTCTCTCTCTCTCTCTCTCTCTCTTTTTCCCTCCCCTATTCCTCTTTCTCCCTCGCCCTCTCCATCTCTCTCCCCTCGCTCTTCTCCCACTCCCTCTCCCTCAACATCAACATCCCTTCCCCATTTCTCCCGCAGCTTCCCCCCCCCCCCCGGCCCCCGAGTCACGTCCCCCGCACGCCTCATCGCCTGCCTAATCAACTGCACTTGCACAATGGATTGCAACGACTCCCTCTGCATTACAGTCACGGTCCATTGGCTCTCCTCCTCATCCCCTTCCGGCGTTCACTCCCTCTTTTATCACCCTGTGTCCATCCCCCTCTTTACCGCCTTATAATAGCTTGTTCTCCCCCCCCCCACCCCCGAGGCCAAATGCGGCGTGCGACCCCGTAGACTTTCACACACGCGAGCTTTTTTCTACTCCGTATTATACACTAAGCAAGATAATGTTTGTATATTTCATGATGTTTTAGCGAGGCCATGAAAATCATAAGTCATAAGTCATAATTTCTATCGGTAACCAAAACTGACAAATGTAAAAAAAAAAAAAGCTTAGAAAAACAACTAATAATGGCATTCTTACGTTGAAAGACTCGTCAAACTACGCTAAAGGTCGGTTCATCGATCGACCCCCAGCAATTAACAGCCAATGAAGATGAAATGGCCAATTTAATATCCAAATATTGGTTTCTTGTTCCCTCGCTCTGTCCTTCTGTCTGCCCCCCTCTAACTCCCTATCTCTCTCTCTCTCTCGCTCTCTCTCTCTCTCTCTCTCTCTCTCTCTCTCTCTCTCTCTCTCTCTCGCTCTCTCGCTCTCTCGCTCTCTCGCTCTCTCGCTCTCTCGCTCTCTCTGTCTCTCTCTCTCTCTCTCTCTCTCTCTCTCTCTCTCTCTCTCTCTCTCTCTCTCTCTCTCTCTCTCTCTCTCTCTCTCTCTCTCTCTCTCTCCTCTGTAAAATTGTTTGTCGTCCACTGGACGTAAAAAAAATATCAAATAAAAAATCTCTCTCTCTCTCTCTCTCTCTCTCTCTCTCTCTCTCCTCTCTCTCTCTCTCTCTCTCTCGCTCTCTCGCTCTCTCGCTCTCTCGCTCTCTCTCTCTCTCTCTCTCTCTCTCTCTCTCTCTCTCTCTCTCTCTCTCTCTCCTCTGTAAAATTGTTTGTCGTCCACTGGACGTAAAAAAAATA
>NC_061851.1:29485052-29490052 GCF_019202785.1 Penaeus chinensis | reverse complement strand
AGACTTAATAAAGGCAAATGAGTAAGGACGGGAATAAGAAGAAAAAAAAAAAAAAATACGGCCAAGCATGTTTCTCTCGACTAACTTACTTCTCCCCCCCCCCCCCCCCGCCCACACGCCCCCACGCCCTCTTCCTCGCATATCTCCCGCACCCACAAAGCTTCTCCGTAAATCCACGCGGGGAAAATGACGTCGCGAAGCCAGACATAAATCACAGATTAATAAACCGAAGGCGGGTGATTAATGGTATCTGGCAACGACAATTAAAATGTCAATTAAAAACCGTATATCAGAATTAAAATGGGGAAACTCTACGCTAATTAAAGCTGTGATTTCAAGTTGTATCGTTATCATCATACTTTGTAATAACAATTATATATTTTCAAAATGTCAGTTATAAATAAAACATTAAAAGTCATGATAATACTGATGTTGATAATTATGATAATGATGGTGATATAATTAATACTATTACTACTAATACTACTAATATTAATACTATTATTCATAATAATAACATTAATAATAAAATTAATACCAGCATTAATGATAATAAAAGGATGAGCCGATAAAAAAATCTGACAATAACATCATACAGACGATGATAAAGATGCCAATAACGATAAACTAAACGTACCTTAACTTTAAAAAAAAACATCATAAATGCGCCAAATAAACTCGTAACACCGAACAAGCAAAGGCAATTGAAAAGGGTCACTGCAATCTCAACCTCAACGCAAATACCCTGCAACCTGACACCCGCATGACACTTCTGACACGTGCCATGTGCCCCGGCCTTCGGCACCACATCACGTCTGGCCATAACACCGTCATCCTATCACAGCTTTTCCCTTATTTGATCATCATCACCATAAAAAACGCCATATGCCTTTCGTATATGCTCACTATCACTCTTCGAACAGCTAGTTAAACTCACCAAAAAACACCACGATTTTTCTTTTCCTTCTTTTTCTTTTCATAAAAAAAAAAAAAAAATACAATAATTATCAATTTCACTACACTCTCATTATCACCATGCCTCACCATAGCACCATAACACTCTCACAGCTCTCACCTGTCGCACTAAACTCGCCACCAACGCCTTGGTCGCCTCACCATCACCACCATCAGCGCACCATACGCACGGTGGCGGGAGCGGCGACCCTCCACATTTAGCTAATAGCTCTCGCTGCTTCACAATTTGTTTGAAATTCATTAGTCCGAGCACCGCTAAGTGTAATTAGCAGCGGACGTGGGATGGCGGGTGCAAGGAGGGGAGAGGGAGGGGGGGGGGTGAGGGGGGTAAGAGGGAGGGAGAGAGAGGCGAGGGGGAGAGGGGGCAGGCTTAACTAATGCTATAAAAGAGTGATACAAAACTTGTTAATATGTACCGGAATTCGCGTTTGCGTGTCTGCGGGCCTTTTTCCAGCGACTACGCGCTTTTTCGACAGTATATATATATATATATATATATATATATATATATATATATATATATGTATATATATATATATTTGTATGTATACATACATATATATATATATATATATATATATATATATACATAAGTAGCAAAGGTATGAATGAGAATGAATATCTTCACAATACAAGAGATGTATTTGACCGGTTTCGATTCTATCTTCGACGATGATAGAATCGAAACCGGTCAAATACATCTCTTGTATTGTGAAGATACCTTTCTACATTTGTCAACATGAATGCAGTTCATATATATATATATATATATATATATATATATATATAGATATGCGTATGTATGTGTATATATATATATATATATATATATATATATATATATATATATATATATACATATAGAGGAAGGAGGATAACAATAAGGATAAGGAAAAAAGAGGTGGCTAAAGAGTAGGAGGAGGAGGAGGAGGCGCGAGGGGAAGAGGAGGGGCCGTTTATTGAGGTCACCTGATATTAACATCCTGGACCACGATGCCGGCCCCTCTCACGGCACTCTGGCCCCGCGCCCGGCACTGTCTGTCTGCCGCGCCTGTAGCTCCCTCGACCCTCGGGGCGTGAAAAGGGCACCTTACCCTCCCTTTCACCCCTTTTCCCTATCTCCCTTTCCCTCCCTCTTCCCTTTCCTCCCCTTCCCTTCTTACTCCCCCCTTTTACTCCCTCTTCCTCCTGCCCCCATTTCTCTTCCTCTTTCTCCCTTTCCATCCCTCCTCCCCTTTATCCTATTCTCTCCCTCCTACCCTTTCTCCCTTTCTCTCCCTCTTCCCTTTCCTCCCTTTCCATCCCTCTTTCCCTTTCCCCTATTTCCTCCCTAATCCTCTTTCTCCCATTTCCTCCCTCCACCCTTTATCCCTCTTCCTCTTTTAGCCTTTCCTTCCCTCTTTCCCTTTCTCCTATTCCCTCCCTCCAACCCTTTTCCCCCCTCCCTCTTTCTCCCTTTCCTTCACCCCTTCCCTTTCTCCTATTCCCTCCCTCTTCCCCTTTCACCTTTTCTCTCCCTCTTCCTCCTTCTCCCTTTACCCTCCTCGCCCTCTACAAATCAGGAGAGAGAGGGATAAAAGGGAGGAAGAGGAGAAGAGGAGAGGAGCGCGTGAGAGCAGAGAGTATATTTGAGGGGAAGGAGGGGATGGGGGTGAGGGTTGGGGAGGGGGGGACGGGGGGTTCACAAAGGCTCTAGGCATCCTCGGCTCCGCTTTGATCTAGGACGCTAAAAATTGGCGTCGAGGTGAACACTCAATATGTCGGTCACACACAGCCCCCCTCCCCCCCTCTCCCCAAAAGTGTCCCCCTCTACCCCTCCCATCAAGTACTCCCCTCTTGTCCCCTCCACGTGCACTTCCCCCTCACTCCTCCATCCACGTGTGGGGCACACCTTCTCCTCCCTCCACGCGCACCTCCCAAACAGACGCTTAATACACAGGTGAACCCCAACGAGAGACTAACTAAAAAACGAGCAGAGATAGACAAATCCGACGATAGACAAACTGCATTATGACATATCAGAAACGCCGATAACCCCCTACCGTACGGACAGACAGACAGACAAGCAGACAGACAGCCAGCCAGCCAGACAGACAGACAGCCAGACAGGTACGCATACAGGCAAACATACATACATACATACAGACAGACAGACATACAGAGATACAGACATTCAGACAGGCATACAGAAGCACACTCCGCGCCCTAACACACCTACACCGGCATACGCTCTATGCTTACAAAGCGAAAGTCAACACAATTTTTCCAAAGGGAATCTCAAACCTAATTTCGCAACGCGCATTATCGCGAGAAAAGGAAAGTCAATTCGTTCCGCCTCGCACGCACTCTATTTTTTTCGCCTTCCTTTTTTTCTATTTTATTTCTAAACCATCGATTAAAAAAAAAATATATATATTAATTCAATTATCACATTTACCGAACTCTATTATCAATTGAACGGACCAGCCATAAAGGTCCGTTCAATTTATGTTCCATCCAGCACTTGCCAGTCCAGCGAGTAGGCTTTGTTCCAATTTGTTCATCTTTCGAACACGCAAAAAGAGTCCTTCTAGCATTGTGTGTTTATTTGCAAAAACATGTCTATGTATATATATATATATATATATATATGTATGTATATATGTATGTATATATGTATGTATGTATGTATGTATGTATGTATGTATATGTACTCCACATAGGAGAAAAGGGGGGAGGAAGGGGAGGAAGGGGAGGAAGGGGAGGAAGAGGAGGCGAAGGAGGAGGAGGAGGAGGAGAATATGGAAATTGAAACTGAAACTAAAAAAAAAAAACAAAAAAAAAAACGGTACATATTATATACAAGGGAACAAAATTATCTTGATAGAGAATATGAGGAACGAGAAAGGGAAGAAGGAGGGGAATGAATCAGAAAATAAAAAAGAGCAAAAAAAAAAAAAAAAAAACAGAAAAAAAACTGAGGATGAGGAGTAGAAACAGAAACACGGGAAAGGACAAAGGAGTAAGAGGGAGAAGGATTACGAACAGGAAGAGGAAAAGAAGGAAATGTTCAAGAGAAAGTCTATCAAACGCACATCAAATATTCAAACTCTGCTCTTGACAAGCTCTCCAAATTTATTTCCAACAATAATATCCAGACCCGGTGCGCTTTTTTTGGGAAGAGAGAGAAAGAGAGAGAGAGAGAGAGAGAGAGAGAGAGAGAGAGAGAGAGAGAGAGAGAGAGAGAGAGAGAGAGAGAGAGAGAGAGAGAGAGAGAGAGAGAGAGAGAGAGAGAGAGAGAGAGAGAGAGAGAGAGAGAGAGAGAGAGAGAAAGAAAAAGAGAAAGAAAAACAGAAAGAGAGAGAGAGAGAGAAAGCGAACGAGAGAGAGAAAGCGAACGAGAGAGAAAAAGCGAACGAGAGAGAGAAAGAGAGAGAGAAAGCGAACGAGAGGGAGAATCCGAAAAGCGAATAACACGGCCCGGTCACTCTCCCACCGTAACAACAGGCTCTCCGGTCACATGATATTGTCGGCGAGGGAGTGAGGGGAGGGGGAGTGAGGGGAGGGGGAGTGAGGGGAGGGGGAGTGAGGGGAGGGGGAGGGAAAGGAGGGGGAGTGAGGGGAGGCGGGATGAGTGAGGGGAGGCGGAGTGAGTGAGGGGAGGGGAGGTGAGGGTAGTTTACTCCGTCCAGTCCACACTACTCCGCACACTTCCCACTCCCCTGCTCCATCTCAGAATCCCCTGCCTCAAGAAAAAAAAAAAAAAAAATCACCCCTACAGGCTTCCATGTCCCCCCCTCCTTCCCCCCTTCCCCCCCTTTCCAGCACAAAGGTCATCCGCATCGCTATATTACTCGCGTAAACGAAGTCAACCCCCCCTCCTCTCCCCCTGTCCTCCCTATCCCCTCCCTCCCTCCCTGTCACGGCCAATAGCTTCGATATCCTATTAAGAAAAAAAAAAAAAAAGCTTGGTTGAATATAGGGAGAAATTTCCACTTCCTCTTTCCACCTTCACTTGCTCTTTCTTCACCTCCCTTGCCCCCTCC
>NC_061851.1:29469634-29472134 GCF_019202785.1 Penaeus chinensis | reverse complement strand
TTTTTTTTTTTTTTTTTTTAGTGAGAGTGAGAGAGTGAGTGAGAGAGTGAGAGAGTGAGAGAGTGAGTGAGTGAGTGAGTATGTGAGTGAGTATGTGAGTATATGAGTGAGTGTGTAAGTGTTTTCCTACTTTTATTCTGATCTTGATTATTTTCTTTTCTTTTTTTTCCTATCTCTTTTTTCTGTTGCTCTCTCTTTCTCTTTCTCTCTTGCTCTGTCTCTCTCTCTCTGTCTCTCTCTCTCTCTCCCATTATATACCCCTTACTAAATGCCCGCTGTACTGAAACGCCGCACAGCAATTGCCAGCATAATTCACTCCTTAACGCCTCACTAGTCATGTTAACAGTGAAAATCATCGCGTTTAAAAAGAGATATCATTGTCCTATTTTTTATTCTTCTTTTAAAATAGCATTGCTGGACAATAATTTTCTTTAAAAAAAAAATCTTGGTCATGGAAAATAACTCTTATGCATAAATATCTGTACTTTAAAAAAATGGGTGGTTTTTGCTTTAAAAATATGAATATGAATAGAAAGCATGTGCTTCTTCTATAAGATGGTATCCAATGCCTTGAAAAAAACAAAAAACAAAACAAAAAACGAAGCAAAGGATGTGCCTTAAAATGAAAATCATTACCTTGTTTTGAAATTACTATGAAACTGATTATTATTCCCTCGAAAAAAATACATATATTTAAAAAAAAAAACGTTACCCTAGGAAAGTAATACCCATTGTCTTAAGTAATGGTAATAAAAGCAATTACCCAGCCCTGCCGCAATCAAGAGCCTTAATGAGGTCTTCAGGACTAAGAGTACGGCCGAGAGTTAAGAGTAAGAGTGTCTAGCGTTGGCTGTGGGTAATTTTGAAGTCCTTATTGGGTTTCTGTGGGTATCTGTTGGGGGAGGGAGGGAGGGAGGGAGGGAGGGTGGGAGGGTGGGTGGGTGGGTGGGTGGGTGGGTGGGTGGGTGGGTGGGTGGGTGGGAGGGAGGGAGGGAGGGAGGGAGGGAGGGAGGGTGGGAGGGAGGGAGGGAGGGAGGGAGGGAGGGAAGGAAGGAGGGAGGGAGGGAGGATGGGTGGGAAGGAGGGAGGATGGGTGGGAGGGAGGGAGGGAGGGAGGGAGGGAGGGAGGGAAGGAAGGAGGGAGGATGGATGGGAGGGAAGAAGGGAGGATGGGTGGGAGGGAAGGCGGGAGGGTGGGAGGGAGGGAAGGTGGGGTGAAGGCCTTCCTTCACCCCAGGGAGGGTGGGAGGGATTGTGAGAATAGGAGCGTAAGAATGAGAAGAACGAAATATCAAGAAAAAAAAAAAAAAACTTGATAATAAGAGTGTGAGGGAGAGGGAGAGCAGATATAGAGACAAAATGGAAAAAAAAAATATATATATATTACGGCCCCGATTAAAACCATAACCAAACTCCTGAAAAAAAAAAAAAAAAAATGGAACGCATAAGAAAAAAAAAAAAAAATGATAGGACTAGCGAGCGAAGAAAAGTTGAAATGAGAAAGAAAGAAGGAAAGAAGGGGAAAAAAAATATATAATCCGTAAGACGTCTCCTCGCCGGCCGGTCGCTCGGAACGATTGAACGGCCGTGAACGTCAATGGAATAACGCGTTTTTTTCGCTCTTTGCTCGGTTTCTTTTCTTTTTCTTATGTCTTCTGTCTTCTATTTTCTTTTTTCTATTTTCTATTTTCTATTTTCTTTTTTCTATTTTCGCGCTTCTCTCTTCTCTTCTCTTCTCTTCTCTTCTCTTCTCTTCTCTTCTCTTCTCTTCTCTTCTCTTCTCTTCTCTTCTCTTCTCTTCTCTTCTCTTCTCTTCTCTTCTCTTCTCTTCTCTTCTCTTCTCTTCTCTTCTCTCTCTCTCTCTCTTCTTTCTTATCTCTTCTTCTTTCTCTCTTACTCTTTTCTCTTATGTCTTCTCGATTATTACTTCTCTTGTCTTCCTTCTCACTACCTCCTCCCTCTTCCCTCTTCTCTCTTCTCACTTCTCTCTTATTTCTTCCTTCTCCCGTCTTCTTTTATCTCTCTTCCCTCTGCCCTCTTCCCTCTTTCCTCCTCTCCCTTCTCTCCTGCCGCGGGGACGGAAAGCCGGAGGTATTTACGGAGTAAGGCAAAGGTTGTCCCACTCGGCCGGAGTAGTTATTACATGATCGCGTCGCTGTGATGGGAAGAACAGGTAATTTAATTTTGAACTTCGCGAGCCTTTTCTGTCGGTCTGTTGTCGGTCGTTTTTTTCACGTAGCTTTCTTTATTTTGATTTTTTTTGGGGGATTCGTTTTTTTTTTGTTATTATTTCTTGGGGTGGATTTTGTTCTGTTTTGTGTGGGTTTATCTTTGTCCCTGTCGGTCTGTCGGTCTGTCTGTCGTATTTTTTTTTTCTCTCTGTCTCTGTTTCTCTCTCTCTGTCTCTGTTTCCTCTCTTGTCTTTTTCTCTCTCTTCTCTCTTTTCTCTTCTCTCTTCTCCTTTTCCTCATCTCTCTTCTCTCTCTCTCTCTCTCTCTCA
>NC_061851.1:29468087-29469534 GCF_019202785.1 Penaeus chinensis | reverse complement strand
ACAGCACAAACTCGCACGCGCCGCACGCCACACACACACACACACACACACCACACACACACACACACACATTAACGCCTCACGACAAACGACTCAGGCACACCCAATATAGGCCAACCACGACCCAGGCGCGTAAAAAAAAGCAGCTAGCACAAAATAAAACCAATTAGACGCGTATTTAAGGTCAAATAACACAACGATTATTGATGATGTATATCCCCGGGGCGAAAAGGCCGGGGGGGGGGGGGGGGTGGGGGGGGGGGGGGTGCGAGTGGTAGGAGCGAAGTTGAACGGGGGGGGGGGGGGTGATGGTGGTAATTACGTAACATTAAACAAATAAATATAATATTATTAGGGTCATTAAGTGATAAAATATCACAGTAATTCCCCCGAGCTAGACCTCCCCCCCCTCCTCTCCGTCCCTCCTGTCAACAGATCCGGGGAAGAAGGGCCTAAGTCTAACACGTTTGAACTTGTTACATTTTCCTTTAAAAATATGCCGTTTACCAATAAGCAGAATCTTTCTTTCTTTCTTTCTTTCTTTCTTGCTATCCCCCTGTATATATCTATATCTATCTATCTATCTATCTATCTATCTACAGGTGGATTCCGAAATTGTTGTCTCACTTTCAATAAACCTAGTGTTACAGTGTGGGTTTTTCTACCATAGTATCAACACGGTAGAGTGTTTTCTGCATTCATACACACACACACACACACACACACACACACACACACACACACACACACACATATATACACATACACACGTCTAACATCTTTCATTGATCAGTTTGTTTCTTTTTATCTTCCTCTTTCCTCTCTTTCTCTCTCTCTTTTCCTAATTTGGAATCGCTATGAATTTTAACGACTTAAAACGAGATAGGGAGGGGATGGGGGAAGAAGGGGGGGGGGGGTCCAAGGCTACACGGAAGACCATTGCGTTGAGCAGTTGACAAAAAAAAAAAAAAAAAAAAAAAAAAGGAGTGTTTCCTTGGGAACGAAAGACATCTGTAACAAACGTGGGAAAGGAACAACGGACTTTGAAAGAGAAAAAAAAAGAGAGAGAGAGAGAGAGAGAGAGAGAGAGAGAGAGAGAGAGAGAGAGAGAGAGAGAGAGAGAGAGAGAGAGAGAGAGAGAGAGAGAGAAAGAGAGAGAGAGAGAGAGAGGGGGGGGGCAAGAGGAGGTAGAGGAGGAAAATGAAGAGGAAGTGGAGGGGAAACAGGAGGAGGAGCAGCAGAAGGTGCGACAGGAGGAGAAAGACAAGTAGGAGGTGGAGCAGGAGAAGGATAAGGAGGAGGAGGAGGAGGAAGAGGAAGAAGAAGTAGAGGAAGGGGAGGAGGAGGAGGAGTAGGAAGAGAAGGAGAAGGAGGAAAATGAAGAGGAAGAAGAGTCGACGGAAATTAGGAAATTAGGACGAGGAAGGGGGGGAAAGGAGGAAGAAGC
>NC_061851.1:29458087-29463087 GCF_019202785.1 Penaeus chinensis | reverse complement strand
TCTATAGATATCATCATAATTAATATTCTTACAGTTCTCATACGAACATTATTGACAATAAGACTACCAAATTACAAAATAAATCTCATAATAAACACCGTAATATTAAAACAGCCAGTGCCCCCCCCCCCCCCTCCCCCGTCCGTAAATAAAAACACACGAACAGCCACCAATCGTTCCTAACACAAAGACCTTCAAAGTAAAAAGACAAAGAAAAGAAAGAAAGAAAGAAAAAAATCGTCGATTTCCAACTTAACATGACACGCTGCCAATACGCAGGCCTCGAGTGCCACTTGTTCGCGGGCCACCTGGCACCCGAGGCGGTCTGAAGAAAAGACATCCAGCCGAAGTTGCCGAGGAACAGGTACACAGAAAACGCAAGATTTAGAAATAATACAGCACGAGAAAGACTACGCATTCAATTGTGTCTCTTTTGTAAGCGGCGTGTTCTGCCTTTGTGCCTTTCGGTCTTTGTCTATTCGAAGTCTCGCTCTCTCTCATCCTTCTCTTTATAACCTTCTCTCTCACTTTCCCTCCTTTCTCCTTCTCTCTCTCTCTCTCCCGTCTCTCTATCTTCCTCTTTTCCCCCGTCTCTCTCTCTGTCTCTCTCTCTCTCTCTTTCTCTTTCTCTTTCTCTTTCTCTCTCTCTCCTCCCTCTCTCTTTCCCCCACTCCCTCCCTCTCTCTTTCCCCACTCCCTCCCTCTCTCTTTCCCCACTCCCTCCCTCTCTCTTCCCCCACTCCCTCCCTCTCTCTTTCCCCACTCCCTCCCTCTCTCTTTCCCCACTCCCTCCCTCTCTCTTTCCCCACTCCCTCCCTCTCTCTTCCCCCACTCCCTCCCTCTCTCTTTCCCCCACTCCCTCCCTCTCTCTTTCCCCACTCCCTCCCTCTCTCTTTCCCCACTCCCTCCCTCTCTCTTTCCCCACTCTCCTCCCTCCACTCCCCTCCCTCCACTTCCCTCTATCTCCCTTCCCTCTCTCTTCTCTCCCTCCCTGCATTTAACAAATTCCTAGAGAGAGCTGTCAAATTTTATAACTGCGACCTAGACCATCAATCAGAGAAGGGGGGGGGGGGGGGGGCATGGCATGCATTTTCAATTGCTTAGTCAACTTGCTTCCTCGCTTGCCCATCTGGTCTGTCTAGATTAGGGGGAGAGAAGATATGAAGGAGAAAGAGAGAAGGGAAAGACGGCATGAGGGAGGAAAAGAGGAAAGGAAGGCAAAGTATAAAGAAGGAAAAGAGGGAAGGAAGGTAAGATAGAAAGCAGGGGAAAGAGGAAAGGAAGGCAAGGTAGAAAAAAGGAAAAGAGGGAGGAAAGAAACGACACGGAGAAGGAGATACGGAAGGGAAATGGAGGAGAAAAGAGAGGAAAACGAAACAAAAGAAAACGGTAATTGGGGAGGGGAGGGGGAGGGGGTCTAAACACCACCAGACGCGAGTAAACACCGTGGAAGCTCCGTGCTAATCACCCTTTGGCTAAATAATGGGCAAAATCAGGCCTCGTGCTCTGCCTTCATGAGGAGCACATGACTTATCGCGGTCATCAAAGGCACAAATGAGCACATACATACACACACAAAACCAGGAGGAGAAGGGGTGGGATGGGGGTTTGAGAGGGGGAAGGAGGAGGGTGAGAGGGGAAGGAGGGAGGGTCAGACAGGAGGAGGGGAGTTGGAGGATAAGAGGGGGAGGGAGGGGGAAGAAGGAGGCGAAGGGTTTAAAGGGGAGAGAGAGAGGAAGAGCAAGTTTAGAAAGAGGGACTGAGAGGAGGGAGTTGAGAGGGAGGGGAAGGGAGGGGTGGGGGGGACGGGGGGGGGGGGGGAGGAGGGGGGGGAGGGGAGGGAGGGAGGGAGGGAGGGAGGGACGGGGGAGCGGAGAGAGGAGGAGGGGAGAGAGAGGAGAGAGAAGAGGAGAGTGAGGAGGAGATGAGAGAGGAGGGAGGTTGGAGAGAGAGGAGAAAAAGGAGGAGAGAGAAAGAGAGAGAAGAGAAGAGAGGGGAAGAGAGAGAGAGGAGAGAGAGAGAGGAGAGAGAGACGAGGAGGATGAGAGAGAGGAGAAGAGAGAGAGAGGTGAGAGAGGAGAGAAGGAGAGGAGAGAGAGAGAAGGAGAGTAGATGGAGGGGAGGAGGATGAGAGGAGAGAGGAGGAGAGGAAGAGGTGAGGATGAGGAGAGAGAGAAGGATGGGAGAATGGAGAGAAAAGTGAGCAGAGGAAGGAGAGAGTGAGAGAAGAGAGGAGTAGAGAGGCATATGAAAGTACATTGAGACAGAGGAGAGCAGGAGGGAGTAGAGAGGAAGAGGAGATGAGGTAAGGGAGAGTCGAGAATGAAGAGAAGAGAGAGATGAAGGACGAGAGAACATAGTCGGGTGAGAGGAGAAGGAATATCAGGAAGAGAAGATGAGAGAGAGAAGGATTGCAAGAGGCAATAAGCGATGAGACAGAGAGAGTGAGAGAGAGAGATGAGAGGAGGAGGAGAGATGGAGAGAGGAGAGGAGGAGAGCAGAGAGAGGAGGGAGGGGGAGGAGAGAAGAGTGAGAGAGAGGGGAGAGAGAGAGAGAGAGGAGAGAGGAGAGAGAAGAGAGGAGAGAGAAAAGGAGAAGGAGAGAGGGTGACGAGGGGAGATGGGGAGGAGATATGGGGTGGTAGCTGCAGGAGGTCCGGAGAGGAGCACGAGAGGGAGAGAATGATGAGGGGAGAAGTTGAGAGGAGTTAGAGTGATGAGGATGGGAACGAGAGTGGAGAGGGAGTTGGAGAGAGAGTGGGAGAGAGAGGAGAGAGGGAGAAGTTGGAGAGAGAGGTGGGAGGGGAGTGAGGGAGAGAGAGAGAGAGGGAGAGTGAGAGAGATGAGGGGGGATGGGAGGGGGGAGAAGGAGGGGTTAAGGGTTAAAAGGGGAAGAGAGAGGCGGTAAGAGAAAGGTTGAGAGTAGGGAAGAGAGAAGGATGAGAAGGAAGAGGGAGGGAGGGAGGGAGGAGGGAGGAGGAGGGTTGGTGAGAGAGAGTGAGGAAGGAGGGAGGGGTGGGAGTGAGAGAGAGAGAAGGAGGGAGGGTGGGGAGAGAGAGAGATGAGAGAAGAGAGAGGAGAAAGAGAGAGAAAGAGAGAGGAGGAGAGAGAAGAGAGAGAGGAGAGAGAGAGAGAGAGAGAAGAGAGAGAGAGGGAGAGAGAGTTGAGAGGAGGTAGAGAGAGAGAGGTAAAGAGAGAGAGAGAGAGAGAGAGAGAGAGAGGAGAGATGAGAGAGAGAGTAAGAGAGAGGGAGGAGGAGGAGAGAAGAGAGCGAGGGAAAGGAGAGAGAGAGAGAGGGGAGGAAAGAGAGGGGAGAGTCGGGAAGGAGAGGTCCAGAAAGTATAGTAAATGAGAGCGGGGAGAGAAGCATTGCCATAGTGCAAGGGAGATGAAATTGAGATAAGAAGAAAGGAACATTGGGGTAAAGGATAGAAAGAATGGAGAGGGTTGAAGATTAAGCGAGGGACAGAGAGAGAGAAGAGAAGAAGAGAGAGAGGAAGATGAGGGGAAAGGGGGGGAGATGAGAGGAGGGAGAGGAGAAGGAGATAGAGGAGAGAAGGAGAGAGAGAGAGAGAGGAAGAATGAGAGAGAGAGGAGAGAGTAGAGAGAGACGGAAGGAGAGAGAGAGGAGAGGGGAGGGGGAGAGAGGAGAGGAGAGAGAGAGAGAGAGAGGGAGAGAGAGATGGAGAGATGAGGAGAGAGAGAGAGGGAGAGAGATGAGGAGAGAGAGAGAAGAGAGAGAGAGGGGATGAGGAGAAAGAGAGAGACTGAGAGAGAGAGAGAGGAGGAGGAGATGAGAGAGAGGAGAGAGAGAGAGAGGAGAGAGAGAGAGAAGAGAGGAGGAGAGAGAAAGATAGTGAAAGGAGAGAGAAAGGAGAGAGAGTGAGAGGAGGAGAGAGAGAGAGAGATGAAGAGAGAGAGAGGAGAAGAGAGAGAGAGAGAGAGAGTGGAGAGAGAGAGAGAGAGGAGAAGAGAGAGACATAGAGAGAGAGAGAAAGGAGAGGTGGAGAAGAGAGAGAGAAGAGAGGAGAGAGGAAAGAGGAGATAAAGGAGGAGAGTGAGAGAGAGAGAGGAAGAAAGAGGACGGAGAGAGCGAGAGGAAAGAGAGAGAGAGAGAGAGTGAGAGGAGAGAGAGAGGATGAGAGAGAGAGGAGAGAGGAGAGTGATCGAGGAGAGGGGAGGTGAGAGAGAGAGAGAGAGAGGAGAGAGGAAAAAAAAAAAGAGAGAGGGGGGGGGTGGAAAGAGAGAAGGGAGTGGGGAGAGGGCGGAGTTTGATTAAAAGAGCTCTACAACTTTGATTGTAATTTGGACGCGAAAGTGGAAAATCCTTTCATCAAAATGAAACAAACTAATGGAATACTATATACTTTATATGTATTCCTCTTTGTGTGTGAGCATGTGACTATATACATACATATATATATACATACATACATACAAACATACATATATATAGAGAGAGACGCACACACGAACACACACACACAACTTGTATTATATATATATATATATATTATATATATTATATATATATATATATATTTATAGTGTGTGTGGTATATATATATAATATATATATATACACATATACATATATACACACATTCAGTATTACAGTATAAACAATAAATTGTGTTCCAAATTTTCTAACAGTCCTCCCTTCTAACTGTTAGGCAAAAAAAAAAAGAGTAAATATTCAATAAATTAAATGCAATGAAAAAGCCAGCCCTCTCAACGGAATTATTCATACACAACAGTCATGCAAAATGGACTGGATCACGCCTGGCAAAAGGGGGGGCGACGATGAAAGAGGGGATGGAAGGGAGGGAGAAAAAAAAGGGAGAGAGAAAGTACGTAGGAAGAGGGAGAAAAAAAGGGGTGAGAAAGTACGCAGGAAGAGGGAGAAAAAAGGGAGAGAGAAAGTACGCAAGAAGAGAGAGAGAAAGGAGGCAGGAAAAGGGAGGGAAGGAAAGGAGGAAGGGAAGGAAGGAGAACGTGGGA
>NC_061851.1:29447939-29450439 GCF_019202785.1 Penaeus chinensis | reverse complement strand
GGAACTAGGTAATAATTGTAATGATGATAATGATAGTAGTAGAGTAATAATAACTAAGTGTATAACAAAAGTAAAGTCAATGTATGACTATGACGATGGTGATGATTATAATGAAAATGAAAATGATAATGATAACGATAACAATAACAACACTAAGGACACCAGCAACAGCAACAACAACAACAACAACAACAACAACAACAACAACAACAACAACCACAACAACAATGACATCAACAATGAGAAATGATTCCCACGAAGATTAAACAAAGCTGAAAACCACTAAAAACCGATGGAAATAACAGCCCCATCGAGCCGAAAGACCAAAAACCGACCGACCGGATTCCACCCGCGTTCGGTGGCGTTGTCGCGAGCTCACTTCAGCCCGAGTTCGGTCAGTCTATAAAAGGTTGATCTTCCCGTGAGTTCTACTTAGGAGTGAGAGGAACTCGCGAAGGAGGAAAGGCAGAGTGGAGGAGGAGGAGGAGGAGGAGGAAAGGCAGAGTGGAGGAGGAGGAAGAGGAGGAGGAAAGGCAGAGTGGAGGAGGAGAGGCAGAGTGGAGGAGGAAGAGGAGGAGGAGGAGGAGGAGGAGGAGGAGGAGGAGGAGGAGGAGAGGGGGGAGGAGGAGGAGGAGAGGGAGGAGGAGGAGAGGGAGGAGGAGGAGAGGGAGGAGGAGGAGAGGGAGGAAGAAGAGGGGGGGGGGGAGGAGGAGGAGGAGGAGGAGGAGGAGGAGGAGGAGAGGCAGAGTGGTGGAGGAGGAGGAGGAGGAGGAGGAGGGGGAGGGAAGGGGAGAAGAGGAAAATCGCGAGGATGTGTGAATGGGACTATTTTTAAGCATGGAGAAAGGGAGGGTGGGAGGGAGGGAGGGAGGGAGGGAGAGGAGAGAGAGAGCGTAAAAAAAAACGTTACGGCATTTGTAAATGTGCCCTATCCCCTCTTTTCGTTGCCTCGCTGTCTACAGGCAGACATCAGCCTCCCCCACCCCCCCCCACACACACACACATAAACAAGTCGTGACAAGGCGACGCCACAAGAATTGTCACCTTCACCCTACAGCGCCAGAAGCAATGACAGACAACCCCCCCCCCCCCCAAAAAAAAAAAAAAAGAAGAAAAAAAAGAGAAAGAGAGAGAGAGAGAGAGAGAGAGAGAGAGAGAGAGAGAGAGAGAGAGAGAGAGAGAGAGAGAGAGAGAGAGAGAGAGAGAGAGAGAGAAGACTCCCAGCCAGGCGCATCACGCGATTGAGTGACGGACCGCGAGTGCACACGAACATGTCATGACGTGTCTGGGACCTGAGGCGACGGCGATCGATGCTTATCCAGAGATTTCAACATGAGTCCAAATTAAACCGTGGCTGACGCTCCGCCCTTCGCTCCTGAACCCCGCTCAGCCGTGCCTCCACATACGGCTACTAATAATGTGCAGGTCTGTGTCCGTAGGCGTGTACGTATGTATGCTTGTGCGTGGGTGTATGTCTGAAAACCTGAGACCCGAAGATGATATCTGTTGCTGTCTCATCTGATATATACATATTTGTGCAGTGTTGGCGTGCATATCTGAATGAATGAGAGAATTAATAGGTGCATAGACGGATTACTCAGTGAATGAATCAATGTGTATGGCATAAGCACACACACAGACGCGCACGCCCATACACACACGCAATACACACAAACACACACACGCACTCACACACACACACACACACACACACACACACACACACAAACACACACACACTATATAATATATTTACCAGAGTCGAGCAACAACATAGAGAGAAAAGTAACGAAATGCCCAAATTGCAAAAGTCGAAACCTGCAGGCGGAGGGCCCCTTGTCACGCACCGCTGGACCGACGGCCAACTCCAGCTCGAGAGGCTTCGTGGCTCCCTTAGTGCCAGCTCTCACGGTCGGCCTGGCACCCTGACCCCGGATGACCTTCGGCGGGAATGGGAAGCTGGATGTGGGTATGTGTGGGAGATGGGGGGGTGGGGGTTATGTGTGTGAGGGGGATGGGGTGGAGGTGGGGGGGGGGTATGGCTGAGGGCGTGTGTGTCAGATGGGGGGTGGGTCATAGTCAAGAGAGAACGGGATGGAGAGGAAGGGTGAGGGAAATGGAGACGAACAAGAGAGCTCACAGAGATCACTGAGGAAATGAAAAAAAGGACAATAAGAATTACTAGGAAAACTAGCAATAACTATGCCACTACTTTCTTCTCTCGTCTCCTCTGTCTGTACTTTACCTCCACCTTCTTCATCTCCTTCTCATCCTCTGCCTTAACCTTTACCTCATCTTCAACTTACACCACCAACAAAATCTCCACCACCACCACAACAACCATCTTCACCACCACCTCCATCACCACCGCCACCATCTCCATCACCGCCACCGCAGCTACCATCTTCACTACCACAACCACCATCTTCACCACCACCTCCATCAACACCGCCACCATCTCCACCACCGCCACCACAACCACCATCTTCACCACTACCCC
>NC_061851.1:29435439-29442939 GCF_019202785.1 Penaeus chinensis | reverse complement strand
CACAATCAATTCGATAGACGAAAACAAACAAAAAGAGTAAAGCGATATATATATAAAAGTATAAGTATATGTATATACTTAGACATATAATAATATGTATATGCATGAATGCCAAAAAAATGTATGAATACACACACACACACACACACACACACACACACACACACACATATATGTACATATATATATGAAGATATATGTATATGTATACATATGGATACATACATACATACATACATACATACACACACAAATATATACACTATGTGTGTGTGTGTGTGTGTGTGTGTGTGTGTGTGTGTGTGTGTGTGTGTGTGTGTGTGTGTGTGTGTGTGAGAGAGAGAGAGAGAGACAGAGAGAGACAGAGAGAGACAGAGAGAGACAGAGAGAGACAGAGACACAGAGAGAGAGAGAGACAGAGAGACAGGAAGAACGGACGCAGTTGCCATGGCGACGGGGAAGCGCTGTGCCTGGAAGGTGTGCAGGACCGGCTGTCTTATGCAGGCGCCTGTAATTTATCGGTTTTCAGAATGTTTCTACAAATCTGTTTGATGACCAAAGAAGTTTCCTTTATTCTTCTTATGATGGTAGCTAGCCATACGTACGTACATACGTACATACATACGTACATACATACACACATATACATACACAAATACAAATACACATACACATACAGGGAAGGAAAGGAAAGGAAAGGGAAGGGAAGGGAAGAGAGGGAGGGAGGGAAGGGAAGAGAGGGAGGGAGGGTGGAAGGGAAGGGAGAGAAGGAGGGAGTGAGGGAGGGAAGGGAGAGAGGGCCACTTACTTCACGAATTGCTGCTCCATCAAGGCCTCGCCCCTCATAACGTCTAGACTTAAGGAAGGACACTCACTTTATATCCCTGTTATCCCCACATAAGCTTTACCTAAGCAATTTCCAGATGTAAATATTCCCGGACACATCATCATAAACCCCCCCCCTCCAAAAAAAAAAAAAAAAAAAAAAAAAAGTGAAGATTTTAAACAATATCTCACGTCCTTTTGATATATCTCTTGACGCAACTGAAATTTTCATAATGTTAATTAGGCTTCAAATTCTTCTTGAGATTTTATCGTCTTTTGGATAAAGTTTGAATAAACCTTAGGGCGTTGTGGATGTCTCTTTCGTGGTTAATTCTTTTCCTAATAATAATTTAAACAAAACTACCTGGCTGATAGCAGTAATCAAAATAATAATAATAATAATATTTATACTACTACTACTACTACTACTACTACTACTACTACTACTACTAATAGTAATGATGATGACGGTGACGATGATAATAATGAGGAATGCGAATGCGATGACGATGATTGATGATGAGAGAGGAAGAGAGAGAAAAGAGGGAGAGAGAGAAAAGAGGGAGAGAGAGAAGAGAGGGAGAGAGAGAGAAAAGAGAGGGAAAGAGAGAAGAGAGGGAGAGAGAGAAGAGAGGGAGAGAGAGAGAAAAGAGAGGGAAAGAGAGAAGAGAGGGAGAGAGAGAAGAGAGGGAGAGAGAGAGAAAAGAGAGGGAAAGAGAGAAGAGAGGGAGAGAGAGAAGAGAGGGAGAGAGAGAAGAGAGGGAGAGAGAGAAGAGAGGGAGAGAGAAAAGAGAGGGAAAGAGAGAAGAGAGGGAGAGAGAGAAGAGAGGGAGAGAGAGAGAAAAGAGAGGGAGAGAGAAAAGAGAGGGAAAGAGAGAAGAGAGGGAGAGAGAGAAGAGAGGGAGAGAGAGAGAAAAGAGAGGGAGAGAGAAAGAGAGGGAAAGAGAGAAGAGAGGGAGAGAGAGAAGAGAGGGAGAGAGAGAGAAAAGAGAGGGAGAGAGAAAAGAGAGGGAGAGAGAAAAGAGAGGGAAAGAGAGAAGAGAGGGAGAGAGAGAGAAGAGAGGAGAGAGAGAGAAAAGAGAGGGAAGAGAGAAGAGAGGGAAGAAGAGAAGAGAGGGAGAGAGAGAAGAGAGGGAGAGAGAGAGAAAAGAGAGGGAAAGAGAGAAAGAGAGGGAAGAGAGAAGAGAGGGAGAGAGAGAAGAGAGGGAGAGAGAGAGAAAAGAGAGGGAAGAGAGAAAGAGAGGGAGAGAGAGAAGAGAGGGAGAGAGAGAAGAGAGGAGAGAGAGAGAAAAGAGAGGGAGAGAGAAAAGAGAGGGAAAGAGAGAAGAGAGGGAGAGAGAGAAGAGAGGGAGAGAGAGAGAAAAGAGAGGGAGAGAGAGAAGAGAGGGAGAGAGAGAAGAGAGGGAGAAAGAAAAGAGAGGGAGGGAGGGAGGGAGGGAGGGAGGGAGGGAGGGAGGGAGGGAAGAGGGAGGGAGGGAGGGAGGGAGAGAGAGGGAGGGAGGAGGAGGGAGGAGGAGGGAGGAGGGAGGGAGGAGGGAGGAGGGAAGAGAGAGAGGGAGAGAGGGAAGAGAGAGAGGGCGAAAGAGAGAGAGAGGAGAGAGAGAGGGGGGGAGAGAAAGAGAGAGAGAGAGAGAGAAGAGAGAGAGAGAGAAGAGACGAGAGAGAGAGAGAGAGAAGAGAGAGAGAGAGAGAGAGAGAGGGAGGAGAGAGGGAGAGAGAGAGAGAGAGAGAGAGGAGAGAGAGGGGAGAGAGAGAGAGAGAGAGAGAGAGAGAGAGAGAGAGAGAGAGAGAGAGAGAGAGAGAGAGAGAGAGAAGAGAGAGAGAGAGAGAGAGAAGAAATGAGAGCGTAATAGCGACGATAACTATGTTGGCAAATTAATGCTGTGTTGAGGCTTTTAAAGAAGATGCGCTCTCTCCCTCCCTCTCCCCCTCCCCCCCCCCCCCCCCCCCCCCTCTCTCTCTCTCTCTCTCTCTCTCTCTCTCTCTCTCTCTCTCTCTCTCTCTCTCTCTCTCTCTCTCTCTCTCTTTCTCTCTCTCTCTCTCTCTCTCTCTCTCTCTCTCTCTCTCTCTCTCTCTCTCATCTTGTTCAAAAGGTCAAGAGGTTAACGTAAGCTATACGCGGGGGAGGCACATGTGACGTCACACTAAACTACAGAAAGAAAAGTGAATAACAGCGAGTGAACGAGCTGGCTGGACGACCAGAGTCCAAGGGGCCCGTGAACGACTATTTGTCAGGAGGAATGAGAGGAAGAAGGAGGGGGAAGGGGAAGGAGGGAGGAGAAGGGGGCAAGAGGAAGGAGAAAGAAAAGGAATAGGAGGAGGAGGAAGAAGGGGAAGAGGAAGGGGAAGAGGAAGGGGAAGGTGGGAGGAAGGGGAAGGTGGGAGGAAGGGGAAGGTTGAAGAGAGGAGGAAGGGGAGGACGATGAGGAAGAAGAGGAATGGAAGGAGGAAGAGGAGGAAGAGGAAGAGGAAAGGGAGAAGGAGAAGACGGATGAGGGGGGTGGATGATCATGATGATGATGGTAATAATGATGATGATAATGAAGATGAAGAACAAGAAGAGGAAGGGGGACGATGAGGCGAATAATAGGCCTCGTCACCTGAGGTTTACGCCGAGAAGTTCTTCTAAGATGAAGTGAGAAAGGCGACTTCTGAGAACGCCAAAGTTAGTCTACGAAAGTGTGTGAACAGAGGGAGAGGGGGAGGAGGGGGGAGGAGGAGGAGGAGGGAGGAGGAGGGAGAGAAGGAGGCAGAGGAGGAGGAGGAGGAGGAAGAGGAGGAAGAGGGAGGAAGAGGGGGGAAGAGTGAGGAGGAGGGAGAGAAGGAGGAGGAGGGAGAGAAGGGGTTGGGGGAGGGAGAGAAGGGGTAAGGGGAGGGAGAGAAGGAGGAAGAGGAGGGAGAGAAGGAGGAGGAGGAAAGGGGAGGAGAAGGGAGAGAAGGAGGAGGAGGAGGAGGAGGAGGAGGAGGAGGAGGAAAGAAGGAATAGGAAGAAGAGGAGGATTAGGAGGAGCAGTAGAAAGAAGAGAAGCTGGATACAAATAGGGAGGCGGGATTGAAGTTGAAGCAAGACAAAGAAGATATGATGATTGACAGAGGAAGAGGAATGAGGATGAGGAGGAGCCGGAAAAGCAACAGATAAATCGATATTCAACCAACTCATTAAAAGTTCAAATGTATCGGAATACCTGAGTTTACATTTTATAATTACGGAATCATTCATTTACCAATATTTCCTTCACACGGTAAACATTCTGCCTCTTTCGGCCTTGGCATAAAGAGGAGGAGGAGGAGGAGGAGGGAGGGAGGGAGGGAGGGAGGGAGGGAGGGAGGGAGGGAGGGAGAGAGAGGGAGGGAGAGAGAGAGAGAGAGAGAGAGAGAGAGAGAGAGAGAGAGAGAGAGAGAGAGAGAGAGAGAGAGAGAGAGAGAGAGAGAGAGAGAGAGAGAGAGAGAAAGAGAAAGAGAAAGAGAAAGAGTAAGAGAGAGAGAAGAAAGGAGAAAGGGAGGGGAAGAGGGATAGAAAGAGAAGGAGAAACTGAGAGAGAGAGAGAGAGAGAGAGAGAGAGAGAGAGATAAACAAAGATAAACAAATATAAAGAAAAGAGATAAAAGTATTACATAGAGAGAGAAAAAAACACAGGACAAAAAAACAAAGAGAAAGACAGAAACAGAACAGAAATAAAAGAAAAACATCAAACGAAAGAAAAGACAAGAGAAAATACAGAAGGAAAAGAAGACAGAGCCCGAGAAATGGCCCGAACACGCCCATCCATACATCTCAATACATATGTAAAACTGCCCGCCTTGTTTACATGGAACATAAATCTAAGCCCCACTAACATACAAAGACACGGAACACACATATATAACACATGGGCAGGCGTACACACACAAACACAGGATATGGATGGCCTCACAGACACAGACACAGACACAGACACACGTAAATATAGATGGGCACATATGGAGACTCACTTCCTCCTCCTCAACTCAACTTTCTTTCTCTTTCTCTCTCTCTATCTCTTTCTTTCTTTCTGTTTTTCGTTCTTTATGTCTTTCACTTTCTTTTTTTTTCTCTCTCATTCTCATTCTCTGTCTCTGTCTCTGTCTCTGTCTCTGTCTCTGTCTCTGTCTCTGTCTCTGTCTCTGTCTCTGTCTCTGTCTCTGTCTCTCTGTCTGTCTGTCTGTCTGTCTGTCTGTCTGTCTGTCTGTCTCTTTTCCCCTCTCCCTCTCCCTCACTTTCACCCTTATCCTCACTCTCACTCTCACCCCCCCCCACTCTCCCCCCCCCCCCCCGCCCCCTTGTACACCGTCCCACAGCCAAAAACCTTGAACCCGAGATCGAAAGCCGCTCGTTAGACCCGCGGACGACACAAGCACAGCGGTTTCGACCGACAAACCCGCTATACAAGAGCGACGCCGCCCCCCCTCCCTCCCCTTCCTCTTCCCCAACTCTCACTCTTACCCCTGTTTCCCCCTATCTCCCGCCCCTGACCCTAGCCCCCCTCCCTCTCCTCCTTCCCCCGCTACCCCCGCCACCTAGGCAAAGATACACACGACATAAGTTTTTCGTGTTATTTTTTTTTTCTCCCGTCCTTTCGTATGCAAATTTTGGCAATGCGGTTTGCCATGATGCTACTGATGCTGATGATGATGACTAAGGATGGCTCATGATGATGGTGATAATGTTGAAGATAATGACGATGATACTGATAATGATGATGACTAATAATGAAGATACGGCTAAAACATAATGATGATGATGATGATGATGATGATGATGATGATGATGATGATGATGATGATGATGATGATGATGATGATGATGATGATGATGACCAACGATGCTGAAGACGATCGGCAACGACACTAATCGCTAACAAAGACGCTAATAATCCTCATGATAATTACCACTCTCCTTAATTACGAAAGAGGCCACGGGAGAGAGGGGAGAGAGGGAAAACCAGAGATAGCGTCAAAGGCGATCGCGAAACTAATTACCGGTGTTATTAGCGCAGGTTTGTTCTGTTTAATTGGCGGTGACAAGAGGAAAGAGGAGGGGGAGGGGGGGAGGGAGGGAGGGGAAGGGGGAGGGAGGGAGGGAAGGGGAGGGAGGGAGGGGAAGGGGGAGGGAGGAAGGGAGGGGAAGGGGGAAAGAGGGGGGATAAGGGGGAAAGAGGGGGGTCTGGGGGAAGTAGAGGGGGCGAAAGAAGGGGAGGGAAGGAAAGCAGAAGGGGAGAGGGAGGGTGAGGGGAGGAAAGAGGGGGAGAGGAGGGGGAAGAGGGAAAAGGGGAAGAGGGAAAAGGGGAAGAGGGAGAAAGGAAGCGGGGAAGAGAGCAAGGGATGAGAAGGGGAGTGAGAACAGAGGGGGAATAGGAAAAAGCAAGAGTGGGGGAGAAAGAAGGAAATGAAAAAACTTGATTAACAAAGTAAGGGAGCAAAGAGAACGAGAAGAGAAAGAAAGAAAGAAGAAACACATAAAGGGATGAAGATCAAAGCAAGCGCGGGGAGGAAAAGAGAGAGAGAGAGAGAAAGGAAAGAAAGAGGAGGAAGCATGAGGAAGAGGGGGGGGGGGGGGGGGAGTGGCACTGGCGGCATCGTAGCTTCCGTTTTGCGTTTTGATGCCACGGCAGGAGGTGGCACGGTGGGTGGGTAGGGGGGGGGGGCGGCGTTGGCGGTGTGTTCGCGGTGTGTTCCCTTAACATGCTAACTCACGCACGCGTCACACAGTTGATCAATTCCCACACAACTTGATCTATCCTCTCCCCCCTTCCCCCCCTCCTCCTCCTCCCCCTCTCTCTAACTAACTAAACTCTTTCTCTCTCTCTCTCTCTCTCTCTCTCTCTCTCTCTCTCTCTCTCTCTCTCTCTCTCTCTCTCTCTCTCTCTCTCTCTCTCTATCTCTCTCCCTTCCCTCCCTCTCTCTCTCTCTCTCCCTCCCCCCCCTCCCCCTCCCCCCGCTTCCCCACCATCACCCCAGGGACCCCCATGCTCATCACCCCCGCCCACCCGCCGCTTGGGAGGCATGACATCTAAACAACGAAGGCATAACCAGGCACGGGGACGGAGAGGACCTGGGAGTGAAGTCGTTTTGGTGACGAGTAGATACCCCGATGGATTAATTAATCAGTTGTTGGTAATAAATACATGTGCGTGTGTTTGCGTGTGAGCGAGAGTGTGCGTGTGTTTGCGTGTGAGCGAGTGTGTGCGTGTGGAGGGGAGGAGCGCGTGTGTGCGTGTGGAGGGGAAGAGCGCGTGTGTGCGTGTGTTTGCGTGTGAGCGAGTGTGTGCGTGTGGAGGGGATGAGCGCGTGCATGCGTGTAAACTGAAGACACTTCTAAGGGCGTTTTCCTCACGTATTCCCTGCACGCAAGCAAAGCGAAGTGCGTTCCCCATTGCGTGCGAATTCGGAAACCGCTCGAGGCAACGGGGCAGCACGCGAAGCCGACACGACAAATGTTGAAATTCGCAAAGGTTACCGCGTTTCTGCATCACTGCACACGACGTTTGCAACCGCTCTGCAACACGTTAATAACATGCAGGATGGTAGCATTTCGGCGGAGATAAGGCGAACACCGATACCCGGGCTTCGATATCTAACCGAAAAGCGGCAGCAGTTCGCTTGCGGAACGTGCCTTGCTTTTTGCAATGCTATTTGGGAGATTGCACATGCTTAATG
>NC_061851.1:29433745-29435339 GCF_019202785.1 Penaeus chinensis | reverse complement strand
TAAGCTCTAACGGTATACGGACCATCCCCCCCCCCCCTCGCTTTAAAAAAGGACCAAGCTCTCTCAAAATTGTCGCGTTCTCGCAGCCTACAGTCCAGCTCTCCTCTGGCTGGCAGGAGGCAAGCTCTCCTAAAACACAACGAAGTTTTCCCAAAATAAATTAGGCTCTCTAAAAAAAATATAGCCAAGCTCCCCTAAAATACAGTTATGCTCTCCCAAAATAAAACCAAGCTCTTCAAAAGAAAAACAAATCAAGCTCTCCAAAAATATAACAAAGCTCCCTTAAAATACAGTTTAGCTCTTCCAAAATAAAATCAGGCTCTCCAAAAGTATAACTAAGCTCCCCCAAAATAAAATCAAGCTCTCAAAAAAAAAGCTTACTCAAAATACAGTTAAGCTCTCAAAAATATGACCAAGCTCTCTCAAAATATAACCAAGCTCCCCAAAAAATACAGCTAAGCTCTCCAAAACTAAACCAAGCTCTCCATAAATATGACCAAGCTCTCCATAAATATACCCAAGCTCTCTCAAACCAAACTTAAGCTCTCCTAAAATATAGCCAAGCTCTCCGTACACACAACCAAGCTCTCCCACAACCCAGGCACATTTTCCTCTGGAGCTTAAATAACAAGACCAAAGTACGGGCAGAAGCAATGACATTTGCATAACGGCCTCGCATATATAATAAGTACCAGTGGCTATATCAACACATATTACCTGCATGAATCCTGAGGTATAACAGTTACTTTCAATTGCAGTACAATTGCAATTAAAGTACGGTATGGGTTGCCATACCGTAACAAAATTTGCGTAAAGAAAAATAAAGCTGTGTTTTGCTATGAAAAAAAAAAAAAAAAAAAAAAAATATATATATATATATATATTTGGCGAATTATTTTAAACTTTTGGCGCGCAACGAGAACTAAAATTATCCATTTACATATGGATCAAACGCTATAAGCTTTTAAAATTTACACTGTGTAAAAAGTTAAAACGCAATGGCATCGCAACACAAAACCGCTCAGTAATAACAATACAATTTTCATTTTCCTCTCCATTCTTTCTTTCTCATTTCCTTCCTCCCTCTCCGTCTGCCTACCTAATTGTTTGCTGGTCAGTCTGTCGGTATTATATCCTCTCTAAAGAAAATTACGATATAATTCACTTTAGCGAAACACAATATGTTTTTTTTTTCGCTACTGAGTCTGGCTATTCAAAATCGCGGTTTTTTAGAATGTTCCAGAAACCAATTCCCGAAATGAATTCCTCGCCTGTTCAAGCGGCAAAATGAGACTTTCACTACTTTCGCCTTTCTCTCTCTCTCTCTCCTCTTTCTTTCTTTCTCTCTCTCTCTCTCTCTCTCTCTCTCTCTCTCTCTCTCTCTCTCTCTCTCTCTCTCTCTCTCTCTCTTTCTCTTTCTCTTTCTCTTTCTCTTTCTCTTTCTCTTTCTCTTTCTCTTTCTCTCTCTCTCTCTCTCTCTCTCTCTCTTTCTTTCTCTCTCTCTCTCTTTCTTTCTCTCTCTCTCTCTTTCTTTCTCTCTCTCTTTCTTTCTCTCTCTCTCTCTCTCTTTCTTTCTCTCTCTCTCTCTCTTTCT
>NC_061851.1:29413745-29418745 GCF_019202785.1 Penaeus chinensis | reverse complement strand
CAGCATTAACTGTTCTTAATTCCCATAAATATGCAATCAATTTATAGACAGATAATTTCTGTCTTTTTTTTTTCTCTCTCTCAGCTTCTCGCGCTTTACCATCTCTCCCTTTCTCTTTCCAGCCTTCTCTTACAGCACCCTCTCCCCCTTTTAAACTTCTCTGCCATTCTATTTCTCTCCCTTTCTCCATTTCTTATTTCAACCCGATTCCCGATTCCCATTTCAGTGCCCCCACCCCCTTCCCCCACCCCCTCCCCCCACCTAAACACCACCCGTGCCTCTTCATCTCAAGACGTCTTAACTCTCAAAAGGGCAGGGAAAAAAAAATCTCATTTTTCAATTAGAGTGAATCATTATACATCATTGAAAGTTTCCCTACTGCCTCCCCCTCTCCCCCCCATCCGCTCCCTCTCCCTCCTCTCCCTGCTCCCCCCTCCTCCCCACTGCATCTCCTCCTCCCCTCCCCTCTCCTCCTCTCTCCCCCCTGCTTTTCTCCCCCTCTCTCCCTCTCATCTATTTTTCTCCTACCCCTCCCCCTCTCCCTGCTTCTCCCCCCCCCTCTCCCTCTCCTCGTCCCCCCCAGCATCGCCCCCAAAACCAAGAAAGTGCCATGCCACGTGTCACATGACCGACCACACAGGCGCAATTACACGCATAGAGCGACCTTATTAAGGGAGGAGGAAGGAAGCGAGGAGGGGAGGGGAGGGGAGGGGAGGGGAGGGGAGGGGAGGGGAGGGGAGGGGAGGGGAGGGCAGGGGAGGGGAGACGAGAGGAGAGGATGGGTAGGGGATGGGTAGGGTAGGGGCCTAGAATGGGGGGAAGGGGTAGGAGGGGTAGGAAGGAAAGGGCTCACGCGAAATTGGAAGAGAAGGAGAAGGAAAGAAGGGGCGAGAAGGATGAGAGAAGAAAGCGGGGAGGGGAAGGGGGGGAGGAGGTGAGGGCGGAAGGAGTAGAAAGACGTAAAGAGGCGAATACCAAGAAGAGGAGGAGAAGAGGGAGAAGACAAGCGAATACAAGGGAGAGGAGAAGAAGGGAGAGAAGAGAAAGGAGGAGAAGAAGGGAGAAAAGAGAAAGGAGGAGAAGAACGAAAAGAAGCGAAAGGAGAGGAAGAGAGAGAAGCGAAAGGAGGAGAAGAAGGGAGAAAAGCGAAAGGAGGAGAAGAAGGGAGAGAAGAGCAAGGAGGATCAAGGGCGAGGCGGAGAGCGACCTGAAGGCGGCCCCGTACCCTGCCGCACCTCTCGTGATGGACTCCGAGGATCTGTTCAACTGCACGATGGAATGATCCAGGCTAATGGGGCGGGGGGGGGGGGGGACGGAGGTAAGGCGGAGAAGGAGAAGGGGAAGGGTTGATAAAGGCGGAGGAGGAGGAGGAGGAGGAGGAGGAGTACTATGAAGGGGGTTGAGGAGGAGGAGGAGGGGGGAGGAGAAGAAGGAGGAGATAGAGGGAGAGGAAGAAGAAGAAGGAGAAAAAGAGGAAGAAGGGGGAAGAGGTGAAAGAGGGGGAAGAGGGGAAAGAGGAGAAAGAAGGGAAGAGGAGGACGAAAAGGCGGAGGGTATTAAGAAAGCTTTTCCAGAATGAGGAAGACGGGGGGGGGGGGGGTAAAGAACTGGAAGAGGAGATATGAAGGAGACAATGAACGGGAGCCTAATCTTTTATTAAGCGGGGGTAAACGGAAGAAGAGAGAGAGAGAGAGAGAGAGAGAGAGAGAGAGAGAGAGAGAGAGAGAGAGAGAGAGAGAGAGAGAGAGAGAGAGAGAGAGAGAGAGATAGATAGAGAGATAGATAGATAGATAGAGAGAGAGAGAGAGAGAGAGAGAGAGAGAGAGAGAGAGAGAGAGAGAGAGAGAGAGAGAGAGAGAGAGAAAAGAGAGAGAAAAAAAGAGAGAGAGAGAAAAAGAGAGAGAGAGAAAAAGAGAGAGAGAGAAGAGAGAGAGAGAAAAGAGAGAGAGAGAAAAAAAGAGATAGATAGAGAAAGAAGAGAGAGTAAAAGAGAAACAAAGAGAGAAAGGAAAGACACCTGAGACTTTAAAGACAAGAAGCACACGCACAAAACCAAACCAAACCAAATACTAATACTAATAATAATACATCAACACATCCGCATCGCCCCCAAATTGAGCCCGGGTCCGAAGCCAGCGCAGCCCCGCCTCCGTTTCCTCGACGGCGGCGCGAAATTAAGCCCCGAGGGATGAATACGAACACGGCGAGACGGACGCTGCTGGGGCGTCCGTGCGCGGCGAGATGATCCGAGCGTGACGGTGATGATGATGGTGGTGGTGGTGATGGTGGTGATGATGATGGTGGTGATGATGGTGATGATGGTGGTGGTGGTGATGGTGGTGATGATGGTGGTGGTGATGATGATGATGATGGTGGTGGTGATGGTGGTGATGATGGTGGTGGTGATGATGATGATGATGATGGTGGTGGTGGTGGTGGTGGTGGTGGTGATGATGGTGGTGGTGATGATGGTGGTGGTGATGATGGTGGTGGTGGTGATGGTGGTGATGGTGGTGATGGTGGTGGTGATGGTGATGATGGTGGTGGTGGTGATGTTGGTGATGATGGTGGTGGTGATGGTGGTGATGGTGGTGGTGGGTGGTGATGGTGATGACGGTGGTGATGGTGATGATGGTGGTGATGATGGTGGTGGTGATGATGATGGTGGTGGTGGTGGTGATGACAGTGATGATGGTGATGAAGGTGATGGTGATGAAGGTGATGGTCGTGGTGGTGGTGGTGATGACGGTGATGATGGTGGTGATGGTGTAACTGAATGCGGGAGATGCCCACTATCGGGGTCTCGACTTGAATGGCCAAGATAAACGATTCAGAGGAAGAGAGAGTTAAGAAAGACGAGATGGAGGAGGAGGAGGAGGAGGAAAAGGTGGAGGAGGGAGGTGGAAGAAGGAGGTGGAGGAGGAGGGGGAGAGGAGGAAGATGGAAGAAAAGGTAGAGGAGGAAGAAAAGGAGGAGGAGAAAATGCAGTAACAGAAGATGGCATGGCAAAGGAAAGAGGCGAAGGGGAAAACAAGAAATATAAAAATCAGCAACGGAAAGATAGACAAGATAAATCCAATATGAATATGACCCCCCCCCCCCCCCCGCACACACACACACCAAGAACAAACACAAACCACAAACAACCACACCAGCGCACCCCTCCAAAACAACAACAACAACAACAACAAAAAACAAACACACACACACACACGCACGCAACGCAACCCAAGGCGTGGACCCCTGGCCCGCAGCTCAGGCATTATGCAAGACCCCGGAATTCTCCTGAACGTGAGGTCCCACTCCAGATGGCTCCGCCTGTCCCGAGACGTCGAGAGTGACTTGTCTGCGGCCTCTCCTGGGCTGACGTTTATCTTTACTTATGCCTGGCCATTCGTCTTGCGAGGATATATGCGTGAATGAGCACGCGCTAGCTTATGTGGATATGGACGGGTATGTAGTATATGGACTACACAATAGGCACACACACATAGGCATACATACATACATATACATGCACACACACACACACACACACACACACACACACACACACACACACACACACACACATACATACACACACACACACCACACACACACACACAATATATATACATATAGAGAAACCCGCAGTAGTGCACGCGTGTGTGGAGTACTGAACAGCCCGAAACGCGACACATTACCTTTGCCGGAGCACCAACGACAGCAGCAGCCAGGTCAACCACTCACCTGCGACACAGAGAGAAAACGGTAAGAAAATAAAGACGCATTAGACGCGAGTCGAGCACCTGGGGGAGGGGGAAGGGGAGAGGGGGGAGGGTGGAGGGGAAGGGGGAAGGGGAAGGGGAAGGGGAGAGGGGGGAAGGGAGAGGGGAAGGAAGGAAGGAAGGAAGGAAGGAAGGGGGAAGGAATGAATGAATGAATGAAGGAAGGGGTAAGGGGGAGGGGAAGGAAGGAAGGATGAAGGGTGAAGGAATGAGGGAAGGAGAAAAAGGAGTGGGGAAGGAAGGAACGGGGAAGGTGGGAGGAAGGAATGGAGGGAAGGGGAAAGGGGAAGAATGGAAGGGGGGAGGGGGAAGGAAGGAAGGGAGGGAGGGAAGGGGAAAGGGGAAGAAAGGAAGGGAGGAGGGGGAAGAAGGATGGATGGAAGGAAGGAAGGAGGGAAGAGGGAAGGGACATCGTGCGAGAAGGGAAAGAGACAAGGGGGAGGGAGAAGCGAGGAGAATAAACAGGGAAAGGGAAGTGGAGAAGAGAAAAAGAGGATTGGGGAAGAGGAAAGTTCAGAGAAAAGGGAGCAGAGAAGGAGAGGAGGCAAAGAGGAGGGGAAGGAGAAGGGAACCTTTGAAGGGTACATGTGCGGTGCGTTGCGTTGCGTGCGTGCGTGCGTGAGTACCACACTAGAACACCTACAATACTTCGACACCGTAAACCTGCATTATGTAAAGGCGACGCACAGACAATATGCAAATGCAGCCAAGCTTATCTGAAAATTCACACAATGAAGTTCCAGCGCCTCCTCCCTTACAGAGTTCACGGTCCTGCACCGGGCAACGCTGCATGTCATTGTTGCCTGGGTACAAGAGGAGTGCTTGCGACTGCATAGAGCACGTGTCGAGAGTGCAATATTGCCTCCGACGAACTGTTTGATGCATGCAAAGGCTCTGCTCGCGCTGTGTGCAATGTATACACCCGGCGTGAGGTATGGCCTTCCGACGCTATGAATAATTACGGCCGTGTCTTGTTATGCTTGTTCACTAATGCAGTTTGCCTCATTGGGGTGGAGGAGGCAAGCGCGCGCACTCCTACGGTGGAGACTCGCCCTGTCGATCTCCTCCCGTCCCGTCTCATCTCTTCTCTATCCTTTTTTTTTTTATTAGCTTTCTTCTTATAACTTCTTTGCTATCTCTATGTCTGTCTGTCTGTCCCACTCATCCTCTCATTCCCCATTCCTTCTCTCTCTATTACCCACATTCTCCCCCCCTCTCTCTCTCTCTCAC
>NC_061851.1:29390466-29397966 GCF_019202785.1 Penaeus chinensis | reverse complement strand
TTTTTTATTGTTCGTTTTTTTTTTTCTTCTTTTGCTTGTTGGTCTTTATTAATATTTTACTCTTTGATTAGCGCTTCTTTGTTATTCGTTCATTATCATAATTTTGTTCGTCTTCTTCCTCCTCTTCTTCTTCTTCCAATACTACTTATTGATTACTTATTATCGTATACTTACTGATTATCACGTTTTTATTAACCATTCTTTTTCTTCTTCTTATTCTTTCATTACCAATTATCAATTACTTATTAATCGTATACTTATTCATTGCCACATTTTTATTAACCATTCTTTATCTTCTTCTTCTTTTACTGATTAATGTCCTTCTCTCCTTCCTTCCTTCCTTCCTTTCTTCCTTCTCTCCTTTCTTCCTTCCTTCTTTTTACCTTCTCTCCATCTTTCTTCCTTCCTTCCTTTCTTTCTTCTTGTCCCTTCTCCCTTCCCCTTTTCTTATTATTTCCCTTCCTCCCTCCGTCTCTTTCTCCTTTCCTTTTTTTTGTTCATTTTTTTCAGATTTAGAAAGAATCATAAATAATGTTTTAATTTTCTCTTTGACTATTTTCTTTTTCTTTTTTACTTTTGTCTTATAGGTTTCCATTCCTTCATCCCTCCATTCATCCATTTTTTCTTCTTTCCTTCCCTTACTCCTTTCTTCCTTCCCTCCTTCTTTCCTTTCTTCCTTCCCCCCTTCATTCCTTCCTCCTTTTCTTCCTTCTTCCTTCCCTCCCTCCCTTCTTTTCCACCTTCCTTCTTTTCTTCCTTCCCCCCTCTTTTCTTTTTTTCTCTTCTTTTTCATTCCTACCTTCCTTCACCCTTTTCTTCCTTCCTTTCTTCTTCTTTCTTTCATTCCTTCTCCCCTTTCTTCCTTCCTTCTCTCCTCCAGTCCTTCCTTCATTCCTTCCTTCTTTCCTTCTTTCTTCTTTCCCTGCCCTCCCCTCTCCCTGTTTCCTTTCCCTCCTCTCTCTCTCTCTCTTTCATCCGTCTCACTCCTCCCTCCCATTCATCCACCTCCCTCTTTCCTCTTCCTCCTTGCTCCTGCTCCCTATTTCCTCCCCCTCCTCTCTCCCTCTCCTTTCTTCGCTACACTCCTCTCTCCTCTGTCTTTCCTCCTCTTTCATCACCCTTCTCTTTACTCTCTCCCTCCCCTTTCTTCATCACCCTCCTCTCTCCTCTCACCTCTCTCCCTCCTCCTCTTTCATCACCCACCGCCGTCCTTCATCCCCCTCCTCCCTCCTTTTCTCCTTCCTCTTTCGTCACCCCCTCTCTCCTCTCTCCTCTCTCCCTCCTTTTCATCACCCTCCCCTGTCCTTCATCACCCTCTTCTTTCCTCTCTCCTCTCTTCTCTCTCCCTCTCTCCTCCTCCTTCATCACCCTCCTCTTTTCTCTCTCCCTCCTCTTTCATCACCCTCCTTTTTCCTCTCTCCCTCCTCCTCTTTCATCACCCTCCTCTTTCCTCTCTCCCTCCTCCTCTTTCATCACCCTCCTCTTTTCTCTCTCCCTCTCTCCTCCTCCTTCATCACCCTTCCTCCTCCTCCTTCATCACCCTTCCTCCTCCTCTCTCCCTCCTCCTCTTTCATCACCCTCCCCGTCCTTCCAATGATGAAACTCGGCAGTGCAGAGTGTCTCAAGATATAATTCGCCTTTTCAGACTAGGGACACTAATCATCGTGTATTATATATCATTTCCTCAGAGAAGGGTGGAGGAAAGAGAGAGAGAGAGAGAGAGAGAGAGAGAGAGAGAGAGAGAGAGAGAGAGAGAGAGAGAGAGAGAGAGAGAGAGAGAGAGAGAGAGAGAGAGAGAGAAGGATAGGAAGGGATGAAGAGGGAGAGAGGGAGGGAGGAGGGATGATGATGATGATGATGATGATGATGATGATGATGATAAATGATAATGATAATGATGATGATGATAATGGTAATGATAATGATAATGATTAATGATAATGATAATGAGGATAATGATGATGATGAAAAAGATGAAGATGAAGAAGAAGAAGAAAGGAGACTAAAAAGAAGAGAAAGAAAGATAAACAGACAGGAAAAAACAACAAAAAAGCCAAACGAGAGATGAAAATGAAAATGAAAAGGAATCAATAAATAAAAGCTATAACTAGAAAGAGAGAGAGAGAGAGAACTAGCCACCAAGCGCATCGAAATAAGAAAGAGAGAGTGCGAACTGGAGATAACGGGACACATCCACACATTTCGCAGGCGGTCGCGGCCTGCCCGGTTCTCGGCGGGTTCACGGTTCACTCCCGGTTCGCTCGTGGCGGCGGGCAGCGTTCCGGAACAGTGCGGACGTGAAATGAGACTCGTTTCGTGTGGGCGTGTGGGGGTGCGTGTGTGGGGGTTTGGGGGTGTCTGTGCGGGCGTGTGGGGGCTTGGGGGTGCATGTGTGGGCGTGTGTGGGTTTGGGGGTGTCTGTGCGGGCGTGTGGGGGCGTGGGGGTGCCTGTGCGGGCGTGTGCGGGCGTGTGGGCGGATTTGCTAGCGTGTTTGTGAGATGAATCTTGGAGGGAGGCCTTGAGGTAATTATTTGGGCGGTTTATTTAATTCGCTGGTTTTGTGTGTGTGTGTGTGTGTGTGTGTGTGTGTGTGTGTGTGTGTGTGTGTGTGTGTGTGTGTGTGTGTGTGTGTGTGTGTGTGTGTTTGTGTGTATGTGTCTATGTCTGTGTGCGTGTGTGTGTGTGCGTGCGCGCGTGTATGTCTGTTTTACAGGCCTTTGTATGTATGTATGACTATAATTATAGATGCATATGATGATTATGTATGCATATGATTCGCTCGGGATTAGATGGAAATCATCACAGAATGCTGCTTGTGATGAGATAAGGACAGGAGACGGTTTTCGTAATCTGAAGCAATAACACAGGATACGGCTTAGGCAAAGGGCAACCGGATAAACGATAGGAGATAGATACTGGAGAAAAGGAGGAGGGGGGGGGGGGTAGATAAGCGAAGAGGAAAAAGAAGGAAAATTACGATTTGCTCAGAAAAAAAAAAGTCGATGGAAAACTCATGATGTTTGATGACAAGGGGAAGGGGGGGGGGGGTAGAAGTATGGGAAGGGGGAATGAGAAGGGAGGGGGAGCAAAAAAAAAGAGAGGAAGGGAGGAGGGTAGGGGACTGAAGGATTTGGGGAAGGGGATAAAAGAGAGAAGAAAGGAATGAAGAGGAAAATCAGAGGGAGAGGGAAGGTGAAATATCGAGGAGAGGGAAGGAAAACGGAGGAGAAAAAAAGAGATGGTTGCAAAGTAAGGGAGGGAAGCAGGGAGAAGAAGAAGGTTGAGAGAGAGAGAGAGAGAGAGAGAGAGAGAGAGAGAGAGAGAGAGAGAGAGAGAGAGAGAGAGAGAGAGAGAGAGAGAGAGAGAGAGAGAGAGAGAAGGGAAACGAAGGGAAAAGTTTCCGAAGGTCGCTGCGTGCGATTGTGCGTGCGTGCGTCTCTGTCTGATTGCGCACGTCGTTACTCCCGAACCGGAATGACGGAATCGGCCGGGCGTTACCGAATCGCTCGCCGCCGCCCCGACCGACCGACCGACCGACCGACCGACAATCCCCGACCGCTAATGAGCCTCGCCGGAACGAGCACGCGCCTTACGTGTCGGGTTGTTACCTTGATCCACTATTTCGGAAGGGGGGTAGGGGGGGTGGAGGAGAGTTAGGGAGGGGAAGGAGAAGGGGAGGAGAGGAGAGGGGAGGGGAGGGGACGGGGAGGGGGAGGGGAGGAGAGGAGAAGGGTGGGGATGGGCGGTGGGAGGAGGAGAGAGGGTGGAGGAGAAAATGGGGAGGAGAAGGGGGAGGGGAGAAGAGGAGAGGGGAGGGGGAGGGGAGAAGAGGAGAGGGGAGGGGGATGGGAAATTAGGTCAGATGGGGTGTTTTTGCCGTTCGCGGAGGAGCCTTTCTGTATGTGGGTCATTATTATTATTTTAACAGCTATTTATTTGTGTGTTTATTTTAATGCGGTTATTCTTCGTTGTTATAAGTGCGTTTGTTATTATTATTATCTCTGTTGTTGTAAAAATAAATCTTAATGCTGTTACTCTCATGACTATCATTGTCATCCACAATTATACCTTGTTGTTGTTGTTGTTGCAGTTATGGTGTATTACTATTCATTATTATTATTATCGTTATCATTATTATTGCTACTATTACTTTGAATTGTGATTACTACCGACAAAAAATCCCTCTTGTGGGGAGGGCGGGGTCCCTCTGTTGCAAAAGGCATGATGGCGTCTTGAGTATCGAACATTCTTGGGATTGTCATAGCTCAATCGGGTGTGCCTTCGAGTGAAAGCATTGCGGGGGTGGTTATGCAAGTTTCCTTCGTTACTCTCTCTCTCTGTCTCCGTTTCTGTTGGTGTCTGTTTGTTTGTGTGTCTGTTTTTCTTTTTGTTTCGTTTGCTTTTTTTTTTTTTTTCCCCTCTCTCTCTCTCTCTGTCCCTACCTCACTCCCTTGCTTCCTTCCTTCTTTTCTCCTTCTCTATCTTCCTCCTTCTCTCCCCCCTTTCCTCCCTCCTTCCCTCCCTCTTTCCCTTCCACCTTCCCTCCCTTCCTTCTTCCCTTCCTCCCTTCCTTCCCTCCTTCTCTCCCTCACTCCCTCCCTCCCTCCCTCCCTCCGCGTCGGACTTTCTGGTTCTCACTTTCTCTCGCTTTCCAGCTCTGGATGTCCATCGGGGAGGGGGGGGGAGGTAATGGTGTCATAGGCGGCTTTGGTTCCTCTCCCCCTTCCCCTTCCCTTCCCCTCCCCCTTCCCTTCCCTTCCCCTCCCCCTTCCCTTCCCTTCCCCTCCCCTCCCCTTCCCCTCCCCCTTCCCCTTCCCCTTCCCCTTCCCCTTCCCCTTTTGCCTGTGTCACTTTGGACTCTGTGGGACGTGGCTCTCGTGTGCTTTTGAATGCGTGCGTGCTTGTGTGGCGTGTTTTTGAAAGAGGTTGTTGTGTTATTACATCTTTTATTTGCTTTTTCTCATGCTTGTGTTTATTTTTCTTGATTTATTCACATGTTTGTTTGTTTATTTTACTTTTTGGCTAAGGTTGGTATTCCTTTTTATTATATTTTTTTTCTTTCTTATTTTTACTTTAGTTTTTCATTTAATTTGTCCTCTTTGTGGTATGTTACTTATGTTTTTTTATTATTTCCTTTTATGTATTTTGATTATTTTCATTCTTTTCCTTTGCTTTCCTTTCTCCTCCTTAGTGCCTCCTTCTCCTCCTTCTCCTCCTCCTCCTCCTCCTCCTCCTCCTCCTCCTCCTCTTCCTCCTCCTCCTCCTCCTCCTCCTCCTCCTCCTCCTCCTTTTCCTCCTCCTCCTCCTCCTCCTACTCCTCCCTTCCCTCCTCCTCCTCCTCCTCCTCTTCCTCCTCCTCCTCCTCCTCTTCCTCCTCCTCCTCCTCCTCCTCCTCCTCCTCCTCCTCCTCTTCCTCCTTCTCCTCCTACTCCTACTCCTCCTCCTCCTACTCCTCCCCTCCCTCCTCCTCCTCCACGTGACAGTCGGGGGGGGGGGGGGTATTGATTCACTGATTACGCCGCTGCTTGCTTGTGCTTGCGATCGGCCGCTTTCTTTATTGTTGTTGTTACTGTTGTTACTAATGTTGCTGTTATTGCGATTAAATTTGTTGGCGGTATCGATTTTATTACTATTATTTAATTGTTTTTTTGTTTTTGTTAATTTAATTTTGTTGGGTGGATTTTTGTTTTTAGCTCATTTCAAAATGGCATCATCTTTTGCATGTAGAAATTCGTCTCTGTGACACGGTTCTCATTCTAAATATGGGCATTATAGCTCCACGTAATCTCTCCCTCTCCTCCTCGCCCCTGCACCCCCCCCCCCACACACACACTGTGATCTACATGGTGTCTTTACTGTATTTACGCCCTTAGGCCTAGTCATTCTTAACACCATATATCATCATGTTACGTCTGTGTGTACTTTCCATTTACAGTGTTCTTATTTTCGTAATCACTACTAACACCATATGTCGCAGTGATGTCACTTCTGGATGTCTCTCGTTTGTATTCTGATGTGTTTTGTGTTCTTGGGTGTAATACAGGTTGCATTACAGCTCTCCTTGATTGCTAAATGGTGATAAATTCAGTGCTGTGTATCGCATTGCGTCCGTTTGCTTATTTGTTGTTGTTGTTGTTGTTGTTGTTGTAACGAGGTCGATTTCCGCTCTTTTTTTATCGTTTCGTTTCCGTTTTTGTTGTTACGTTTTCCTTATCGTTTAAAGATAATGTTCAAAGCCTGTGTTCACCTTAACCGTGTCACAATATACCACGTTCTTTTTATTTTACACCGTCCACCCCGACACTTCACTAACACTGTTCACCATCAGGTGTACAGCAAGCACGGGAGTCAGTAGTGAGCAAGCAGGCGAGCAGGGAAGTATCAAGGCCAGAAACAAGCAGGCAGCTAGATCGGGAAGCAGGGGAGCCAGCAGTTAGCAAGCAAGCAGACAGGCAACCACGAGTGCAAGCTGGCGGCCAGATCGCAAAGCAGGGGAATTAGCAGTAAGCAAGCAAGCAGACAAGTAGGCAACCGCGAGAGCAAGCAGGCGGCCAGATTGGGAAGTAGGAAAGTATGATAGTGAAAGCCGAGAGACGTCAAAGCACAAAAGCAAAGGCACACGGGGCGGGAGGAGGTGAAAACAAGCAGAGAGAAAAAAACAACTCAGGCACGATGAAAGACATGCAAGCAAGCGAGGAAATCAGTCTGGCCGGTGGAACGAGCATGCTTGCAGGCAGGCAGGCAAGGAAGGAAGACTTGTAAATAAACAGATTGCTCGAGGCAGGGCAAGGCAGGTAGGCAAACAGGCAAGGCAAGCGGCAAGAAGGCAAACAAGTAGGGCAAGCAGGCAGGGTTAAGCGGTAAGAAGGCAAGCAGGCAAGCGGCGCAAGCAAGCAATCTGGGCAAAAGAGCAGCTGGGTCAAGAGGCAGGAATGCGAGCCTTTATTGATGGACTCGGAGGTCCAGTGACAGGGGGAGGGGGAGGGGGAGGGGGAGCCGCTCATTTGCATATCTCGGGAGTTGCTGGGTATGGGGGGATGGGGGGATTGGGAGGGGAGGGGAGGGGAGGGGGGGGAGGTGTCAGAACGAGAGATTCTATTGAAAGGGAAGGAGCGGAGAAATGATGTCCAGGATTTTTTTTTTCTTTCCTTTTCTTTTCTTGTTTTACTTTTTTTTTTACTTTTTTTTGGAGGGGGAGTGTTGGGGGGAGGGGGGAGGGGAGAAGGAGATGGTGCTGTGAGAGGAAAACCGTGTGGAAGTGATGGTCAGGATTTTTTTATTTCTGTTCTCCAAAGAAGGTGAGGGGAAAGAGAGAGAAAAAAAAAGAAAAGAAAAAAAAAGAGGGAGAGAGAAAGAGAAAGTGTGTGTGTGTGTGAATGGATAATGGAATAGAGAAATAAAGAAGACACAGGGAATTGAGATAGGAAAATAAGAAAAGGAAAATGGGAAATAAAATCAGGAGATGCATGTCCCCCTCTTGCACACACCCACACACGCAC
>NC_061851.1:29377966-29385466 GCF_019202785.1 Penaeus chinensis | reverse complement strand
ATGGGAGGGGTATGGGGGGTGGGGGGGGTTCTTTCCTCTTCTATTTTTGTTTCTCTTCTTTCTTTTTCCTTCTCCCTCTCATTCGCTCTCTTTTTTTCTCTCCGCCCTCCCTCCTCTCTTTCTCCGCGCACCTCTCTCCTCTCTCACTCTCTCCCTCTCTCTCCTCTCCCCTCTTCCTCTCTCTCTCTCTCTCACTCTCTCCTCTCTTTCTCCCCCCCTCCCCCCCCCCCTCCCCTCCCTCCCCCCTCCCTCCCCCCCTCCCCCTGCCCCCCCCCCTCTCCATTTTTATTGCGGTGCGCCTGTGCAATCATGGCATTTATTCGGGCCAGGTCTTTATTAATTAGAATCTAGTTACGAAACGCCCTTTATGAATATGAGTCGTTAATTAGGCATTTCTTCATGGTGCGGGTGACAAGAAAGCTTTTTTTTGTTTGTTTTGATGGCGATTCCAGACGGGCTTGTGTAGCGATGGGATAAGGGGCGTGCGGGGTGGGGGCGGACCAGGATTCGGGCGCGGGGGGGCGGGGAGGGGGAAAAGGGTGGGTGGGGGGGTTTGCGGATGAGGGTTGTGGGGGGTTAGGCGGGTGGGGGTGGGGGGGGAAAATTATGTACAGGGTTCCCTTTTTTTTTTTATCTTCATCCCAGTTTTTTTTTTTCTCTCTCTCTGTATCTGTCTCCTCCTCCTCCTTTCTTCCTTCTCCTCCTCCTCCTCCTTCTCCTTCTCCTTTCTTCTCCATCTCCTTCTGATCCTCCTCACTCTTCCCTCCTCCTCCTCCTTCTTCTTCTCCTTCTTCTTTCTTTCTTCTCATCTCCTCCTCCTCCTCCTCCTCCTTCTCCTTCTCCTTTCTTCTCCATCTCCTTCTGATCCTCCTCCTACTCTTCCTCCTCCTCCTCCTCCTTCTTCTTCTCCTTCTTCTTTCTTTCTTCTTCCTCCTCCTCCTCCTCCTCCTTCTTACTTCTTCTTTCTTCCTCCTCCTCCTTCTATCTTCCTTCTCATATCTTCCTTCTCTTTCCCCTCATCCTCTTCCTCATCATTATCGTCATTTTCCTTTCGTTCTTCCTCTTTATATTCCTGTTTCCTCTGCTGTCTGTATGTTGTGTTCATTCTCCTTATTCCTTTTTTAATTTACTTTCTTCACAGATTCTCTCCGTCTTCATAATTTTTCCTTTTTTTTTTATAATGATCTCCATTCTTCATCTTAATTTACCTTCTCTTTCATCATAATTAACTTTTTTTCTTCTTCAGACTTTGCTTTCATTCATCATCGTAAAAAAGTCGCAGTTTTTTGTGTGTTTTTTCTGCCAATTACTTTCATTTTTATTTTGTTTCGTTTTCTTCTTGTTTATCCTTTCCACTCGTTTTTCGTCTTTGTTTCTTCCTTCCTTTACCTTCGTCCTCTGTCTTCTCCTCTGCTTCGTTTCTTCTCCTTCTGCCTCTTTCACTTTCCTTCCTCCGCCCTTCAGTTTTCTTCTTTTTTATCCTCCCCCATCCTTTTCTCCCTTCTCATTCTCCCCCTCCTCTTTTTCCGCTTCCTCATTCCCCCTTCCTTATATTCCTCATCCTCATCCAATCCCTTCCTCCTCTTCTTCCTCTTCGTCTGATTTTTTTTTTTATCCTCCCCATCCTATTTCCCTTCCTCCTCCTCCTTCTCCTTACTTCTTTACTCCTAACCCATCCTCCTTTATTTCCCCTTCCTCCCCATCCTATTCCCCTCTCCTCCTTCTCTATTTCCTCCTCCCTCCCCCTCCTCTATCTCTTTTTCCTCCTCCTCCTCTTCTTCATTTTCCTTCTCCTCCTCTTCCTCTTTTTCCTCCTCCTCCTCTTCCTCTTTTTCCTCCTCTCCTCCTCTTCCTCTTTTCCTTCCTCTCCTCCTCCCCCTCCTCCTCCTCCTCCTCCTCCTCCTCCTCCTCCTCCTCCTCTTGTTCTTTTCCCTCCCCTTCCCCTCCTCCTCCTCCTCCTCCTCTTCTTTTTCCTCCCCTTCCTCTCCTCGTCCTCTTCCTCCTCCTCCTCCTCCTCCTCTTCTTTTCCTCCCCTTCCCCTCCTCCTCCTCCTTCTCCTCTCTTCCTCCCCCCCCCCCCCCTCTACCTTCGAAGTACACTACTGACCTACTAACCCAAACCGGCGAATTGGCGTTGCTCAATGTGAATGGCCGGTTCCCACGCCCCCCCCCCCTACCCCCTTCCCCGGCTCGTTATCATCTCCCTCCCCCTCCTCCTCTTTCTCCTCTTGTGGTGTTTCTCTCGTCTTTTCTGTTTCTATTTCCTTCGGCTCTTTCTTTCTTTCTGTTTGATTGTTTGTTTTTTCTCTCTCTCTTTGTCTGTCTGTGCCTTTGTCTCTCTCTCTCTCTCTCTCTCTCTCTCTCTCTCTCTCTCTCTCTCTCTCTCTCTCTCTCTCTCTCTTCTTTCTTTCTTTCTTTCTTCGCTATCTTCTCTCTCTCCCCTCTCTCTCACCTCCCTCTCTCCCCCTCCCACTCTCCCTCTCTCCCTCTCTCCTTCCCTCCCTCCCTCCCTCCCTCCCTCCCTCCCTCCTTCCCTCCTTCCCTCCCTCCCTCCTTCCCTCCCCCCCCCCCTCTCTCTCTCTCTCTCTCTCTCTCTCTCTTCTCTCTCTCTCTCATCCTCTCTCTCTCTTCTCTCTCTCTCTCTCTCTCTCTCTCTCTCTCTCTCTCTGTCTCTCTCTCTCCAGCTACTTTCTTTGCCCCGTGTGCGGGTGAAAGTGTTTTCACTTGGAGTTCTTTCAAGGTCTTCACGAGAGCATCCAAGCGCGAATCTCACTTTTTCTGTGCGATCCTCCTCGCTTTCCCCCTTTTTCTGTTCTTTTTCCCTTTCCTCTTCTTCCTATTCCTTTTCTTTCCCCTCCCTCCTTCCTCCTCCTTCTCTTCCTCCTTTCCTCCTCCTCCTCCTCCTCCTCCTCCTCCTCCTCTTCTCTTCCTCCTCCTCCTCCTCCTCCTCCTCCTCCTCCTCCTCCTCATTCTCCTCCTCCTCTACTCCTCCTCCTCCTCCTCCTCCTCCTCTCCTCCTCTTCCTCCACCACCACCACCATCCCTCTCCCCCGTCCCCCCATTCATTCTTCACCCATTAGTCTCTTGTTCCCTCCTAACTAATCCACTTGTCACTCTCCCGGCCTTTTATTAATGATAACATAACACAGGATGACAGGATTGGCTAATCCCCCCCCCCCTCCCTCTGCCCCTTTCTCTCTCCCCTATCCCCTTTCCCTCCCTCCCTGCATGTCCTCTTCCCCCTCTCCTCTTCTCCCCTCTCCCGTCTGCACCCCCCGTCCTCCCCTCCTTTCTCCCTTCTCCCCTATCCCCTTTCCTCCCCCCTCCTCCGTCCTCTTCCCCCTCTCACCCCCTTCCCCCTCCTAACCTACACCTCTCTGTGTTTGGATTTGCCCCCATTTGATCAGCCACAACGTTATATATTTTCTGTTTATTTTCGTCATTATTTTTTTGTTATCTCTGTGGAATCCATTTATTCCTTTATCTATTTATCCGTTGATTTAGGCATTCGTTCATATTTGTTTGTTAACATGGCAAAGGTGCGGTGCAATCAGAAATGCAGATTTTTCATTTTTCGTTCTGGGGTTGAAGGAGACATTTTGAAAAGGGGGGGGAGGGGGTAAAAGTTAGTAATTTTCAACTACAAGTTTTAATTTCTGTATTTTTTTTTTTGGGGGGGGGAGGGGGGGTGATGGCGACTCTTTTAAATATAATATCCATTTTTTCCCCTTTCGTCCGACCCTGAAACAAACGTAACAAAGAAAAAAAAAAAAAAAACACACACACACACACGTTAAAAATAAAAACATCACCGTGAATGTCATACCCAGTCCGCAGCATAGAACAGAGGGATATGACCATAACGAGTGATAAATACGATGCCAAGGAGAACCCAGAAAAGGCCGCAAGCACACAAGCACGCAAGCACGCCCTGGGGGGTGGGGGGTGGGGACTGAAACCGTCCGTCCTGGGGTGTTGGGGGGTGGGGGGGCTGAAACCGTCCGTCCTGGGGTGTTGGGGGGTGGGGGGGGGGCTGAAACCGTCCGTCCTGTCTCACGTAGCGGACGGGAGATAACTCGGCGAAGAAACACGTTATCGGGTGGAAAGCGTGCCATAATGAGGAAGATACGGGGGCGAGGGGGGGGGGGGGGGGGGGCGGGGCGGGACGTGACCTAAGATCCACGACTTCTTGGCTGGGGGAAGGGGGGGGAGGGGGAAGGGGGGGGAGAAATAGAGATGGAGGGGAGGGGAAGAAAGAGATTAGGAGGACTTCTTTTTAGGGAGGGATAAAGGAGGAGGGGGGAGTTGGAGAGCTGGAGATATAGGGAGGGGAAGAAAGAGAAAGAGATGGGCTTCCCTGCAAGGAGGTGAAGAGGAAAAGGAAAAGGAGAAAAGAGTGAGAGAGAGAGAGAGAGAGAGAGAGAGAGAGAGAGAGAGAGAGAGAGAGAGAGAGAGAGAGAGAGAGAGAGAGAGAGAGAGCGAAGAGAAAGAAAAAGAAAATGTAAAAGAGAGAGAGAGAGAGAGAGAGAGAGAGAGAGAGAGAGAGAGAGAGAGAGAGAGAGAGAGAGAGAGAGAGAGAGAGCGAAGAGAAATAAAAAGAAAATGTAAAATAGAGAGAGAGAGAGAGAGAGAGAGAGAGAGAGAGAGAGAGAGAGAGAGAGAGAGAGAGAGAGAGAGAGAGAGAGAGAGAGAGAGAGAGAGAGAATCCCAAAGGGAAATGAACAAAGATTTCTACTTTTCATCTCTTAACTTTACCCCTACCCCTCCCCTCCTCCTTCTCCCTCCACCCCCTCCCCTGTTTGTCTACCTATCCGCCTGTCTCTGTCTACCTATCTAGGCCTATTTGCATATCCCTTTCTCCCCCTTTCTCTCCGCCCCCCCCCCCCCCCCCTCTCTCTCTCTCTCTCTCTCTCTCTCTCTCTCTCTCTCTCTCTCTCTCTCTCTCTCTCTCTCTCTCTCTCTCCATCGCACACAAAAGCAAAATATCACCCAAGCGTTGCTTTGCGAAAACGGCCGGTTACACACAGCGGGCGTTGCGAAGTGTCACGCTGAACAGATGTAGATTAATGGTAGAGTGTAGCGAGTGTACTGGAGTGTAGCGAACCTAAAGGGAAAGACATAGAGGCGACAGCATGTGTGCGTGTGTGTGTGTGCGTGCGTGTGTGTGTGTATGCGTTTGTGTGTGTGTGTGTGTGTGTGTGTGTGTGTGTGTGTGTGTGTGTGTGTGTGTGTGTGATACAAAGAGCAAGGGTAACGAAGCATGTGTGTCCCAAAGAGTGCGCGAGTTTGTGTTCATATGTGTGTGTGTGTGTGTGTGTGTATTTGTGTGCGTGCGTGTATATGTGTGTATTTGTGTGCGTGCTTGCATGTGTGTGTATTTGTCTGGGTGTGTGTGAGTGTGTGTATGTATATGTACATGTGTGTATGTGTCAGTCTGCCTGTACGCGGAAGCGAGTAGGTGTTTTAATTGAGATGACGTTGGCTTTGATAACTGCCGTACTAAGCGCAAGGCTATGTTATTATTATTATTTTTTACGGAAACTGCTATTACTGCAGCGACGTCATTGTTGTGTTTGTAATCCGTTTCCCATCATTTTTTTTTTGGGGGGGGGGAGGATTATTCTGTGTATTGTGTTTGTTTTTTGTTTTTGTTTTTTGTTTTTATCTTCGCTGTCAACATGTTAATGTCAATTTCTAATAGGTCGAGTCTGTCTTTTCTATTGCATTATTTTCTTCTTTATCATCTTCATCTCTATTTAGTTTTCTTCGTCTTTCTCTTGTCTCCTTCTTCAGTGCATTCTTTTTATTCTTCATATCATCATCCTCATCATCTTTTTTCTTCTTCTGATATTTGTTTTTATTAGTGTTATTATAATTGTTATTTTTATTTTTGTTATTGCTGTTGTTGTTGTTGTTGTTATCATTATCGTTTTATTATTATCATCATCATCATCATCACCATCCTTCTCCTCCTCTTGCTCATGACGCGTGTGTCCGAATGCCTTTTATGTTTTTATTATTATTAATATTACTTTTATTGTCGTTGTATTATTAGTAGTACTATTATTATCATCATCAATGTTTTCTATTATTATTATTATTTGATTGCTGTTACCATTATCATCATCTTTTCCCAATCTTCTCTTCCTGCTCATAACGCGCGTGTCCGAATGCCTATCCCAGGCTCGCCGTCGTCGTCAGCGCTTACGCCAGCGACAGAAAACGGACAAGTCGTTTCCCTTTTTCACGAGGCATTAGCGGAGAGGACGCGGGGAACGGAAAATATGTTAATTATATTATTCCTGTTTTGCATTTGGTCTTTCTCTTCGTGTACCCTCCCCCCCCCCCTCACCTCACCTCCCTCCATCCTCATCCTCTCCCTCTGTCGGCTCTCCTTCTCTCCTTCTCTCCATCTCTTCATCTCTTCATCTCTTCATCTCCCCTCTCCTCTCATCCTCTCTCTCCTCACCTGCGTTCACCTGCCCTATCTCTCCTTTTTAGCCTTCCTTTCTGTCCCTATCTCTCTGCCTCGTTTCCCCTATCCTGTATCTCTCTTTCATATTCCTTCTCCTTCTCCCTTTCATTACAGTTAGGAGCGTTTGATGTATTTAGAAAAGGAAGAGGGAGAAAGGGAGGAGGGAGGTGAAGGAGAAGGTGGTAAGAGGAGAATGGAATGGAGGAAAGGAGAGAGAAAGCGATAGAGGACGGGAAGGAGGAGAAGGAGACAGGGTGAGGGGAAGAGTGGCACGAAGAAGAAGAGATGGAAGAAGGGAGAAGGAAAAGATGATAAGGATAATGTTTGGAGAGAGGGACGCAAGGGAATTAGGATTCTCTTTCTCTCTCTCTCTCTCTCTCTCTCTCTCTCTCTCTCTCTCTCTCTCTCTCTCTCTCTCTCTCTCTCTCTCTCTCTCTCTCTCTTTCTCTCTTTCTCTTTCTCTCTTTCTCTTTCTCTCTCTCTCTCTTTCTCTCTTTCTCTCTCTCTCTCTTTCTCTCTCTCTCTCTTTCTCTCTCTCTCTCTCTCTCTCTCTCTCTCTCTCTCTCTCTCTCTCTCTATCTATCTATCTATCTATCTATCTATCTATCTATCACTCTCTCTCTCTCTCTCTCTCTATCTATCTATCTATCTATCTATCTATCTATCTATCACTCTCTCTCTCTCTCTCTCTCTCTCTCTCTCTCTCTCTCTCTCTCTCTCTCTCTCTCTCTCTCTCTCTCTCTCTCTCTCTCTCTCTCTCTCTCTCTCTCTCTAGGTGCATCCATATCGTCTTAATTGTTTGTTTTTTCTCTTCATTTATTGTCTGCTTTCCCTTCTCTCTGTTTATGTGTCGTTTTTCCCCTTTATTGGCATTTCCTCCATACGTTGGGTTCACTTGTAGTTATCCCATTGTATCTTATTTTTCCACTTTCATTTCTTTCTACCTCCCCTTCCTTCCTTTTATATTTATCGTTCATTTTCGGTCTTTCTATTCCTTATTTATCAACTACGTTTTCCCTCCGGCCC
>NC_061851.1:29370466-29372966 GCF_019202785.1 Penaeus chinensis | reverse complement strand
ACTTGAGCTGTCTCTCGCTGGTTCTCTTTGAGCGTTTTCTTCTCCCTTTCTTCCGTTGGGTCGCTGTCTCTTGTTTGTCTGCCAGTCTTTTCTCTCTGTCTCTCTGGCTTTGTTTCTTTTGATCTCTCTTTTGGTGTCTTTTTCTTTCAGTCTCTGTCTCTCTCTTTCTCTTTCTGTGTCTCTCTCTTTCTCTTTCTGTGTCTCTTTCTTTTTCTCTCTCTCTCTCTCTCTGTCTCTCTCTCTCTCTCTCTCTCTCTCTCTCTCTCTCTCTCTCTCTCTCTCTCTCTCTCTCTCTCTCTCTCTCTCTCTCTCTCTCTCTCTCTCTCTCTCTCTCTCTTTCTCTCTCCTCCTCTGTATTAATAATGAGCTCAACGCGCAAAGACTTTAGAACACACACAAAGATTTTTATTTTCGAAAACGAGCAAAAATCTTCAAGTATCGAGAATCCATTTTATATAAAGTAACGACATTTTGATGGATAGACTTGACAACGACTACGCCTGCCCTTCCCTCCCCCCCCCCCTCCTTCCCTTCCCCTCTTGTGCCTTCTCCTTCTCCTCTTCATTTCCTTCTTTCGTTTTTTTTATCGTTGTTTCTTGTGCCTGCTCTCTCGTTTTTTCTTTTTCTATATTTGGTCCTGCCCCGTTTTCCTTTTCCTTTTTCGTTCCTCCTTATCCCTTTCTCCTTTACTCTCTTTATCTTCTCTCCTTTCCACTTCCTCCTCACCCATTCCCGCCTCTTATCTCCTCTTCACTCCTCTCTTCCTCTAACACTCTCCCCCCCTTCATCACCCCATCCCTTGCTCTCTCTCTCTTTATCTCTCTCTCTCTCTCTCTCTCTTTCTCTCTCTTGTCTCTCTCCCGTCCCTTATTATCTCTCTCTCCATACTCTCTCTATTTCTCTTTCCCTCCTCTTTTCCCTCCCCTCTTTCTTTCCCCTCTTCTTCCTCCCCTCCTGACCCCCCCCCCCCTCCCGCCCATCCCGCCCACACACACACACAGCACGATGCTTCTATTGACGTTTGAGCGCGGCCGATATGTGGAAAGAAGTGATGGGCGATTTCTTGAAATTGGTGTTTTTTCTCTTAATGTTTCGTTTTTTTTTTTAAATTCGTTCGTGTGGACGCGAGATATATCTCGGTTTGTATATATATATTTTTTTTTTTTTTTTTTTGTCTTTTTTTGGGGGGGGGTTGTTTTATTGGTATGTAATTTTTCTTTTTTTATGATTATTATTAAGTTGACTTGAATTATTGCTACATCTTTTTGTATATATATTTGTTTGTTCCCCCTTGATATTGTCTATTGTATTCATCGCGACAGATGTAGAAAAGGTATGAATGAGAATGAATATCTTCACAATACAAGAGACGTATTTGGCCGATCTCGAAAAATATCTTCGTCAGAATTACAAGACGAAGATATAATCGAAAACCGGTTAAATGTAACTTTGTGAAGATATTCATTCTCATTCATACCTTTTCTTCATATTGTCTATTGTTATTCTTATTCTTCTATTCTTCCCTACCATTGGTATAGTCTTTTTTTATAAGGTATATTAGGTTAAGCGTTACAACCGGTATTTTTTGTGTTGTTTTCGGTATTGTTGTATTGTCCGATTTCGTGTGTTGTATTTTTCGGTTTTGTATATTGTATTGTGGCCTCCTCAGTGGAATCTATTAATAGTGGTCTTACTGAAGGAGAATATTTATCTTCAGTAATATTTGTAGTAGTATTGTCTTCTACTCTCCCGTCGCCCTCTCTTTCATTCTTCTTTTCGTTCTTCTTCTTTTCCTTCTTTTATTTCTTCTTCTTCCTCTTTTTCCGCATCTTCATCTTCACCTTCATCTTCATCTTCTTTCTCTTTCTCTTTCTCTTCTTCTTCTTCTTTTCCTTTTTCTTCTTCTTTCTCTTCAACCTCCTCTTCGTCTTCCCATCCTTCTGTTTCTTCTTCATCTTCTTCTTTGTCTTTTTCTTCTTTTTCTTATTATTATTATTATTATTTTTTTTTTGTTCTTCTAGAATCCTTGGTACTCGGCATACTTGCCAAATTAAAGCGTATGTATGTATGTATGTTTGTGTGTATGTTTATGTGTGTTGTTTGAATGTCAATATGTATACACGCGCGTATGTGTACGGCAATGCTTATGAATATGTGTTTTTTTTTTGTGTGTGTCTGTGTGCGTGTGTGCGTGTGCGTGCGTGAGTGTATGAAGCCCAAAAATAATTTCAAGAATGAGGATGTGAAAGCGGCAGAAGAGATGCCGGCCCTCAGTGACCTGCTTTGATCTTGACAGGTCGAAGTAATGTTGCAGGTCGGGTTGACAAGGGAGTTTAGGAAGTCAGGTCAAAGGTGAGAGACTACTCCTTTCCCCTCACCTCTCTTACTCATACTCTTCTTCCTTACCTCGTCCTCTCCTTCCCTTTTTTTATTATCCTCTTCCTATTAATTTCCTGACCTCCTCTTGCTCTCCTTTCTCTCACTTCCTATTCTCACAATC
>NC_061851.1:29363221-29365366 GCF_019202785.1 Penaeus chinensis | reverse complement strand
CTCTCTCTCTCTCTCTCTCTCTCTCTCTCTCTCTCTCTCTCTGTCTCTCTCTCTCTCTCTCTCTCTCTCTCTCTCTCTCTCTCTCTCTCTCTCTCTCTCTCTCTCTCTCTCTCTCTCTCTCCCTCTCTCTCTCTCTCTCCCTCCCTCCCTCCCCTCTCTTACATCATCTCTCCCTTTGCCCCTTCCCGCTATCTCTATCTCCCTCTTCTCTCTCCACTTCCCTCTCGCTCTTTCCATCTATCTATTTACCTCTCTCTTTACCCCCCCCCCCCCCACCCCGTACCCTCTCTCTCCCACCTCCTTTATTTATTTTTGTTTGTTGTTACTCGCCCCACGTATAACAGAGAGCTGTTTATGCAAGCTAAAATTTCAGAAGGCAAACAGTGCGTCTGACTCTGCATTTTGATCGACTCCATATTTTTCTGTTTTTGTTTCATTTCCAACGGGCGCTGAAATGTTGTTACACGTTAGAGAGGGATTATCTTTATTTAAAAAAAAGCCTGTTTGACAAATGAGAAGCAAAGAAAATAACAGGAACAAAAAAAAATAAAAGAAGGAAATTCGTTGGGTTAAAACAATGTATCTTAGTTTTAGCGAACCGTTTCGTATTTGAGAGAGGAAAATAATCGCACTTTCAAACGATTTAAAAAAACGAAACACAGGAGAGGAAATGCAGACTAAAAGGTTATATATGTAAAGAAAATATAATGTTAATAAATCTCCGGTCGCATGTATCTTGCAGATTCATCAAGGGAATAAAGAAAAACAAAATTATATAAGAAAATTAATAAATTGATGAATCATGGGACGAAATCATACAAAAAAAAAGCATAAAAGAAGGATAAAAAAAAATCCGAAAATCAATGACACACTAAACCAAAAACATAAAAAAAAAAACAGAGAACACATAACAAAAACAACAACCAACCAACCAATCAACCCAAACCAACCAACGCAGCAAACAGACCCCAGCATCCTCAACCGACAAGCTTCTCGCTCAAGACCGCGCCGGCCATTCACAAAAGCCACCGGGGACGCTCGGCTCTGACACAACCTCGTGGAGCTGTTGTTGACTCGGCCCTCTTGGGATGGCACCCGAAGCGCAGCAAGGAGGTACGTGTACGTGCAGAGAGAGAGAGAGAGAGAGAGAGAGAGAGAGAGAGAGAGAGAGAGAGAGAGAGAGAGAGAGAGAGAGAGAGAGAGAGAGAGAGAGAGAGAGAGAGAGAGAGAGAGAGAGAGAGAGAGAGAGAGAGAGAGAGAGAGAGAGAGAGAGAGAGAGAGAGAGAGAGAGAGAGAGAGAGATAATAAGGCGATTAAAATAAAGATGGGGCACACACACAAATATGGATATATATATAAATATATATATATGCATACATATATACCTATATCTATCTATCTATCTATCTATCTATCTATCTATCTATCTATATATACATATATATATATATATATATATATATATATATATATATATATATATATATATATATATGTGTGTGTGTGTGTGTGTGTGTGTGTGTGTGTGTGTGTGTGTGTGTGTATGTGCATAAAGAGCATAAAAAACATGGAAACATGAAAGAGAAAGAAGGAAAAAAATAAAAGAAACAGCAAAAGAAGAAGAAAGAGAAAGCCCATCAGTCAAATGGAAGGCCACGACGCGACCACCAACTCCTCCAAGCGACCGTTCAAAAGCGCTTTCGTACCTGACGCCCATGCAAGAGAGTGGGCGGGGTCAGCTCTACCCCCCTCCCCCCCTCCCCTTCCCACTCCCCCGGCCCCTCCGCTCTCCCCCGGCCCCGTATCCCTCCCCCCCCCCCTCCCCTCCCCTCCCCCTCCCCCTCAACTCCCCGGCCCCGTAGCCCTCCCCTGCCCGTCCCCCCTTCCCCCTCCCCCCCCCCCCTCCCCTCCCTCCCGCTGAGGAAGTAGAAAAAGTATGGTAATAAATAATGATAAAGAATAAATGTATACAAGTCCTATATCAGTTTTTTTGTTTTTTGTTTTATTTAACTCTTCTCTCATCCCAATTGGAAAATAAATAATCGAATGAATGAGTTAACTGATAAAGAAAATAAAAGAAAGATAATGAAATAGATCATAAGAATCAATAAACCAATAGAAAAACAATTCAATTCTATTCTGCGG
>NC_061851.1:29305721-29310721 GCF_019202785.1 Penaeus chinensis | reverse complement strand
AAGGAGGAGGAGGAGGAGGAGGAGGAAGAGAAGAAGAAGAAGAAGAAGAAGAAGAAGGAGGAGGAGGAGGAGGAGGAGGAGGAGGAGGAGGAGGAGGACGAGATAACGGGAAAAGGAGATGGAACTCGGATACGTCTGGCAAGGAGAGGCGTTCGTGTGTTCGAGAGCGAAAGCCAGACGCGTAATGGGATCTCGCCCAAGGAATCGGACGCAGCGATGGAGAAGAAAAGAAGATAAGGAAGGGGAAAAGATGGACGGATAATAAAGAAAATGAGAAGATAGAGGAACAGAAGGATAGAAAAAGGAAGAGGAGAACATGGGTGGATAAAAAGGAAGAGGATAAAAAGGAGAAGGAGAAGATAGAAGGATGGAGATTTAAGAAAATGAAGAGGAGAAGGTGGAAGAACAAAGTGATAAAAAAAAAGAAGATGGAGGAATAAGAAGGAAGAAGAGAAAAGGGTAGAAAGGTGAGTGACTGGAAGATGGAGAGATAGAGGAAAAGAGGGAGTGAGAGAAAAAGGGGAGAGAGAACATGAAGGATTTGGGAAGGAAAAGATAGGTAGATAGATAAGTAGATGGATAGATAGATAGATAGATAGATAGAGAGGGAGAGAGGGAGAAAGAGAGGGAGAAGTGGTGGTGAGAGATAAGAGATATCAAACGCAACATGCCAAATATGTAAATACATAGAGAGAACGACAAACAAAGACAAAAAGTGAGAGACAAAAACAAGTTAAAAAAAGTAGTTACCAGGTGACAAAAAAAAATAAAAAAGAACAGAGACAACAAGTAAGAGACAAAAAAAAAAAAAAAAACGAATAAAAAAGTAACCAAATAAAACAAAACAACAAGAAAAAATTAAAACGAAAAAAATAATAAATACCACCGTCCAGTGCCCCTAAAAGGTAGGAAAACTCACCCCCCCATCTACTCCCCCCCTTCCCCTCCTCCTCCCTCTCTCCATCCCCGTCTCCTCCCCTCCCCCTCCCACTTCCTCTCCTCCCTCTCTCCATCCCCCTCACCTTCTCCCCCCCTTCCAATTCCCTCTCCGTCCCCCTCCCACCGTAAACTGGATCTAAAGAGAGAGAGAGTGAGAGAGAGAGAGAGAGAGAGAGAGAGAGAGAGAGAGAGAGAGAGAGAGAGAGAGAGAGAGAGAGAGAGAGAGAGAGAGAGAGAGAGAGAGAGAGAGAGAGAGAGAGAGAGAGAGAGAGAGAGAGAGAGAGAGAGAGAGAGAGAGAGAGAGAGAGAGAGAGAGAGAGAGAGAGAGAGAGAGAGAGACGGGCAGATAGACAGAGAGAGAGAGAAAGACATACAGACAGACCGACAGACAGACAGAGACAGAGAACAAAAAGCCTTGAGCATTACCGTTTCGACCGACGCTCACACCACCTCGAAATGGGCGTGTAAGAACCCCGCCCACAGTGTCCTTCGCGACTTCAAACCTCGTATTGCATTGCTACCAGACGGCCGGGTGGTAGGATTAATTTTCATGGGGATTTCATGCGGTCTGGTACCACTGGCTCACCTTGTATGTGGCGTATATAAGTATTATATAATGCACTATGTAATATTCGTTGTATGCTCTACTGCTTTCTTTTGATATTATATATTTCGTGTAATAAAAACTATGATGTAGTGTAGCTCAATAAAGGGTAATGGGATATACTATATACTCTAATTCAACATAATGTCATGCAAAATACAATACTATGATTCCCTTTGCAACGTATACAAAATGTGTTTGTATCATGATGTCAGTTGACATATATTCTAATGTCAAGAATGATGTTGCCCTTTTCAAAACCAGTCATGCATAAATGTGTACGTCAGTTCTTGCCTTGTCATGTTTGTGTTACCCTTTCTTCGTGTCAAATATCACTGTCATTTTTTTTCTTGTCACGTTACGAATCGTTAGCCTTTTATCCTCTTTGTCATATCATAAATACACTCCAAAGCCTGTTGGTACTCTTGTCATATCATCAGCTTTATCATGTCATTCTCTTTATCATCCTCAATTGAATACGATTTATATGGTAATCTGTTATTTCTTTCTCTTGACACCCTTGTTTTGGCAAGGGTGTCAAGAGACCATGTTATTTATACATTAATTAATAAATGGTATCAAATGTTCAAGCGTAATAACTTTCATGAGCATTATCTAAAGACAGACACAGGGAGAGGGAATATGAACCAATATCTATCTTTATCATCCTCCCTCCCCACCAATACGTGGAACAAGATAATAGAAAGAAAAAAAGATCAGTAGAAAGTAAAAGGAAGACCAAGCACCCCCAATCACCCCCCACCCTCACAAAAAAAAAAAAAAAAAATCACAACTAAACAGCACCGTCATGAAACCTTCCTTACCGAGCGCATGACCAGAGCTGAACATGATCACGCTAACAAAGAAAGACGAACGAATCAGGGGCCGGATAAGGGTAATTAGGATGAACGTTTACGATGCCAACGTAAAACAAAAACAATAAGAGAGACGAGTAAACAATCCCTTTTGTGTATGCAATTCTTACAAAGGAACGCTCAGAATTGAATGTTAGCGTTGCCTTGTTCATACTTTTGGAACGGTACCAAGTTGGCTACACACACATAAGCACGAAGTGATTATTTCTCCATTTACCATCTGTCTATCTATCTATGTACCTGTCTCCCTATTTATCTGCCTATCTATCTGTCTTCATCAAGCATACATACTCATGCATAAAAATTATATATTCATACATCATCTATATTAGAGACATGTTGAGCAAAATTTATACACAGCTGATTTCCTTACGAAGATCAGGAAGGGTGAGAGGGAAGGAGTGAGGAGCGAGAGAGAGGGGGAAGGAGTGAGGAGGGAGAGAGAGGGGGAAGGAGTGAGGAGGGAGAGAGAGGGGGAAGGAGTGAGGAGGGAGAGAGAGGGGGAAGGAGTGAGGAGGGAGAGAGAGGGGGAAGGAGTGAGGAGGGAGGAGGAGGCGGAGTCCGAGGAAGGGTTTGAGGGAAGGATAGAGACTGGGGGAGAGGGAGGCGGGGAGGGGAGGGGAGGGCAGCGAGGGAAGGATGCAAAGATGTAGGAAGGGACGGGAGGAGGGAGGGGAGAGGGGAGGCCGAGGGAGCATGGAGTAGGGAAGATGAGTAAGGTGGCGAGGGAGAGGGAGGGGGAGAGGGAGCGGGGAGGGGGGAATGAAGATGGAGCAAGGAAGAGCGGGAAGGACAGGGATAGGAGGCGGAGGGAGGGGTTGGGCTTGGAGATGGAGTAAGGGAGAGTGGGATGGGAAGGGGTAGAGGTTAGGGTAAGAAAGGAAGGGCGAGAGGGAGAGGGAGGCGGAGGGGAAGGATTACGCGAAGGAGCGGCCATGACCTACGGCAGGCCTGGAAATGCAAAGGGTCATGGAGGAGAGTGTGCAACCTGCAATTTAGAGCGTCAACAACAAACTCGCACCACGAATCAGCGACATAAACGCCTAGGAATTCACGACTCCCACCTCCCCTTCCCCTCCCCCACCCACGCGGGTCACTCCAATGATATTCACACAACATACGCACGAAATAAAAGGAACACCACCACACTATAGTCACCCGTATTTTACTATTCTTTTCCACGTGACGAAGAAGACGAAATTCGCACAGACGTTAAAAAGGGGGGAAGAGGACGCGGAAAATGAACACTAAATGCAGAGAAGAGGTAGAAAAGACCAAAAGAAAGAAAGAAAGAAAGAAAGAAAAAACAACAACAAAGAACAGAAAAAGGAAAGAAGAGACAGAAAAGACCCAACAAATAAAGAACAGGAAAAGGAAAGAAGAGAGAGGAAATGCCAAAAAGAAAAAAAAAAAAAATAATAATAACGAACAGGGAGAAGAGGCAAAACAAACTAAAAATAAAGAAAGGAAGAGCAGAAAAAGAAAAGAACGGGGAAGGTTCCTAAACGGGTTCTCCCCCAGCGGAACTCCTTACCTGCGAGGCCCTCAGCGCTCGTCTACCTGTAGCCTTCGGAGTCGCCGCGTCTACCTGTTGCTCGGGCCGCAGCCGCACCGAAACTGCCGGCTCATACTACTAGCTCGTTCGGCTGGACGTACTCACACACGAACAAGCACGCAGTTATACAATGCACCTGGACACACACGCACACATACGTGAACTCACACACGCACATGAACGCACACACACAGACGCACATACACACATACACACACACACATACACACTTATACTTACACACACAAAAACACACACACACAAACAGACACACACACACACACACACACATACACAAGTTTATGCAAACAAACGCAAAATACAAGGAAATTATATATAAAAAATAAATAAACGAAACAGTTCATTTCGTAAAAGTAAAAGTACTTGAAGAAGCACAAAAACAAGCACACGTAAAAACAAAACGTTCTCAGTATCCATTGCAAGCACTTGATTGGCAACAATATTAAGACACTGACACATACTTATACTTATGATTTATATCTGTATCTAAAATTATATTCACACACACACACACACACACACACACACACACACACACACACACACACACAAACAGCCACAAAAACATACACACATAAACACACACACACACACATACAAAAATGCACACACACACACACACACACACACACACACACACACACACACACACACACACACACACACACGCGCGCGCACGCACGCACGCACGCACACACTCTTGAAATACCTAACCAGACGTTGGTGACTGTGTCTTTAAAACCTGCTCCACTATTACACTCACACACTCACAAGCAACGCACACACACAATAGCACTTACACATGGATACACATAAAGATGCGTATATACGCATACTTATTATCTAGCCACAAAAATCCTTGTGGTTACTCATCAAAAAAAAAAAAAAAAAAAAAAAAAACTTGCTCGCCTAGTTTTTTTTGCGTTTTTTTCAACTGAACCTTTTTCCTATTTTTTCGTTTCTTCTTTTACTAAGCATATTCTGCAGGAAAGAAATTGTTCAATAT
>NC_061851.1:29285721-29290721 GCF_019202785.1 Penaeus chinensis | reverse complement strand
CATCTCGTGTCTAGCTTATTATTCTTAGAACTTAAAAAGACCAAGTGTTCTTTAGATTCGTTGCAAAACGGTGCTGGAAAGAATTTGCTCTTTCTCTAAATTATGTTTTTTATCACATCCAGATCGTGGACTATATACACTGTTGGAAAGATGGTTTGGGGAAACTGCAGCTTTAGTTATGAATTAAACATGAATATTCGTCACTAACTGAGCGCGCATTGACAGGATTTGACCATTAATTGAGTATATCTGTGTGAATTTTCATTTTTATTTAATAATGTGAAGGCTTCCCGCCAAATCATTTTTGTTCTCAAAAATACGTATAAATGTTTCTGTTGATAACAGGTAATTCAAACACTAAAAATCCACGAGTAATATTTGTAATATCGTGAAACAAACTGGTTATCTTGGTAACGAATTAGAAACCCTAATAATGGGTAGATAAATAGATAAATTAGTAAGGAAGTAAATGTGTAAGTAAATAAGCGAGTAAATCAGAGATTAGATGAATAAATAAAGTAAACGAATACAAACGCATGATCATCATGAAAGTCCAGTATATATATATATATATATATATATATATATATATATATTTATATATAAATATATATATAATTGTTTATATATATGTATATAAATATAATCTTATTTATTTATTAATTTATTGCTTCTGCGAGACAATACGAAGCCCACTGTTCAATGACATGCTAATTCCGCCGTTGAACTTGAATACATACATATGATGAAACACTCCAAACAGTATATTTTTCTTTTTATACGATCTATATGAAAGTGATACAAGCATCTTTTGCTATCGTAATTTCACCAGTGTCATGACCTCAAACCCAAGGAAAGTATAAGTATATCGAATCATATCATGCTTCGAAACCATAATTATTTGGATCACAACAAATGGTTCGATCATTCCTTACTTTAAATCATCTATCAAATTACAGACCATAAAACCCTTTTTTATTTCTTTTTAATCCACTTATCTACCATACATGGATCAAATATATATACGTTGTGACCATCTCCGTTATACATTCACTTATTTTTTCCCTCCTTGTGGATCGAATACCAAACAAGGCATGTAAAGTTTTCTGTATCTATTCTCTTTGGGATGAGACTGCAGTTTTCCCACTCTTTCTTTCTCTTTTTTTGTGTTTCTGTTTTTCGCTTTTCTTTGCCCTTATACTCTAGGTAGGTTGGATCTTTAAATTTAATAGTCTGTGGAGCAAATCCTCTGTTTTGAAATAGTAAAACGCTACATGCATTCATAAAAACACACACCATGTGTATGTGTGCGTATATATACATACATGCATACGTACATTTATACACGCACCCCCACACACGCACTCGATACCCGATCCACATTTAAATAAGATTTGCCGCTCAGTCACGTAATAACTAGTGTTTTCATATGCTTAGGTAAGGTCTCATGAATGTCTTATTTCTCTGTCCGTCCGTCTGCCTCTGTTTTTCTCCATATATATATATATGTATATATATTCACACACGCATATGTATGTATGTATATGTATACACACACACACACACCCATATATATATATGTATATATATATATATATATATATATATATATATATATATATACATATACATACACACAATCGCACACACCCTGCGAGAGAGAGAGAAGAGAGAGAGAGAGAGAGAGAGAGAGAGAGAGAGAGAGAGAGAGAGAGAGAGAGAGAGAGAGAGAGAGAGAGAGAGGGGAGGGGGGGGGGGCAAATGGCAGGAAGTGACGTGAGTTGAGAAACATATTACTCGCATAATCGCGTTAAGTATGATGGTAGGTGTTGCCATCGCGATGTCCTTCCACTCTCTGTTCTTGCCATTCTCTTTCTCGTCTCGCTACTTCCCCTTTCTCTTTCAGTTCCCTTTTTCGTCTATCCTTCCCGCACTTTCACACGATATTTATATTTTCCATTATTATTATCATTTTTAAACCATCCCTGGTCCATTTCCATTTCTATATCTTAACATACTTTAATGCTTGTTTTTTTTTTCTTGTGGTAACACTTGTATTCTCTCCCTTTCTCTTATCACCCTGCCTCCTCTCTGTCTTTCTTTCTTTCCTTCGTTCTATCTTCCTTTCTTTCTATATGTCTTTGTGCCTATGCACCTGTATAACTTTGTCTTTTGTCTGTCTATTTTTTCTGCTTACCTGTCTCTTAATTATCTGTTTGTTTATCTGTCTAGCTATTTCGTGTTTTCTCTGTTCACATCGTATTGCTTACAGGTCATACAAGCTTAAATCGGAATCATTTATATAAAAAAAGGCTGAATTAGTTCCGACTGTCTGTTGTTTCATCTTAAAAATTGATTTTGGCATTCGATACTCTCGGCCGTCAGGGTAGGTTATTCCCATGCTAAAAGTGCAATGATACATACCTTTTCGGACTGAGGAACATACGCAAGGGTGTCACGTCGTTGCAGTCTTTCTAAAGGCAGTCTACGCCTCACTTTAATCTCCCTGTACATTGTAATAGGGTGCAACGCACTACAGTTTAGTGGCGTCTTCCAAGCAGATTCATGTAACCTGAGATGTTCGTAAGCTTCTTGATGTGACCATTATCTCGGCTCTACTTTTTTTTTCTGCATTTCGTTATTTTCACTTTCTTTCACTCTTTCTCTCTCTCTCTCTCTCTCTCTCTCTCTCTCTCTCTCTCTCTCTCTCTCTCTCTCTCTCTCTCTCTCTCTCTCTCTCTCTCTCTCTCTCTCTCTCCCTCTATATATATATATATGTATATTTATTTATTTATTTATATATTATTTCTTTTTTTTTTCTTTTTTACAATTTCACGATACCCAAAGGAAACTCGAACATTGTACAGGATCTGCAGTCCTTTAGCGTGGTATGTACTCTTGGGAACTGTCGAACATTATTACTTATTTATTCAATTATTATTTCATTATTATTATTATTTCTATTACTTTGCGAGCAACTACTCTGATATTACTCAACAACCAGACTATCTAAATTCCCCTTAGTGTTCAAAATATTTCCACCTATCTCAGTAATTCCCTTACGGTAATCTGATGTCTCTACGGGAACGAGAAACCCACAAATCAAAAGTTTTCTCCTGGACGATCATAACAAGCTATCAGCTGTTTTCCAGGCGTACTCCAGACACTCATTAACCTCACCAGCGATTCATTCTCGGTAAATCTGTAGCGTCATTACGTGCGGGGGCAGTCATCAGTAAATCCAAAGGGAGTTGACAGTCCTTGTGGATCCTGATGTGAATAGGTTCAAGAGCCGATCACTGAGATTCGAAACTTTAATTGGATGGTTGGTGAATAGACGTCAACTATCAATGACGATGTTTAGCTAATTCAGTAGTTTGGAAACATGTCCATTAGTCGTTTCGACATAGAATGTAGAATATCTTCATTATTTATATTTATGTTGGAAAAGGTTAATGTCAAAGGATATTTGGTACCGGTGGAATCAGCATCAGATACCATAACGTGCTATAAGGCTTTCAAGGTGACAGATTGGGAGTCTTAAGTAATTTGCATATATTTCCATATGTGATTTCCCTACGTGATTATAACTTGCCAACCTGCTAATAACATATCTCTATAGCTTACCATAATAGTAATTTGATTACCGTCTTTGATCATTTTAAAACTAACTGACATAACTCACTTTTGGCACATTTCACCATAGCGTCATGTCTCCCGTAATTACTTCACATGATTATTTTTGTATTCCGCGAGGATGTGTTTATATTCGGTGTAATGAAGACATTTCAAAAAAGGTAAAAATAAGTGCAATTAAAGAAGAATCGTTGCTATTGTATAGACATCATTTTCAAAGGTCATCTCACCACAGAGCATTATATGTCGTTAAAGAATTGGCCTTTTCACCCACCACAGGCAAAGAAATATGCCAGATCATTCTTTTCGGAAGTTTAGTACGTGTTTTCTGCTGCCTGGTTACGTCTGTTACTTAACACTTGTACGTAATGTACACTGAGGCTTAAAATGAAGTATTTTGAAGAGTCTACAATAATGCCTTACTTTAAATTCTAGGTTTAACTAGAGTGGAGAGTCAATAGTCAGCAGTTTTCTGTTATTCTATTATTGTAACATTTATCTATTACTCTCGAATACCTCGTACTTATATTGCTGAACTATTATATATATATTTATATATATACATATATATATATACATATAAGATTAAGCTTGACGGGTTCCCTTACGACTACCGAAGCTATTGGCAATCGGAGCTCTTGGGCTTCGTCTAGTTTGGTATGGACACGAGATCTACACCGGAAGGCTAAATTGTCCAAACTGTTTTGAGATGTTTTCCCACGGGGTATACATAATATACGCAAAGGGCGGGGGGTGGGGGTGAGTGATGCGAAGTCCCACCATTAGAATGTTTAGTTCTATTATCATCATTGTCATTGTATTAGTTACTACTACTGATATTGTATATATTCTTGTGTTAACATTACACTTATTCTTATTATGCTTATTACGAACATTTTATTAATGCTATCATTATCTGGGTAATGATAGCAGTCCGGTCCCAAGAACAGGTAAATAGAGATGGATGGCATCATGAAAAGCATCCTGTCAGAATAATATTTGCTAGAACCAGAATACACAGCGACCCGATTTAAAATTTGTTCCTGGGACAAAGTTACAGCAATAGAATATGGAGAACATTATCTTTATCAACATCATTATCATGTATGTACTACAAACTTTTTCTCAAGCTTGAACACCTTAATTTACTCCTTCTGAGAAGTTCCCGATCAGGAACATCTTCCAGTAACTTCTCTGAACCAAGGTCTTTCTGTCCTTGACTGATGACCCGTCGTGTGATGAAGTATACTTGCATGGTAATTTTCCACTTTGTTTCGTTCATGTGTGTGTGTGTGTGTGTGCGTGTATGTGTATGTGTGTATGTGTGTGTGTGTGCACGCCTGCATGCGTGCGTGCGTGTATGT
>NC_061851.1:29265721-29275721 GCF_019202785.1 Penaeus chinensis | reverse complement strand
CACATACAACAGCTCATTATTATTATTGTTATCATTATTATCATCATTACCATTATCATTATCACAGCCGGTATATAAAGTAACCTAAAACATTAAAGGTAATAAATGAAATGCAAATATCCAACATGTTAGATTTTTGCCTTTCATTTTATTGTTGCTCCTAGCGTTAGCTACCTTATACAATTCTACTAGATATCAATGGTTAGGAGGAGGAGGAATAATAATAATAATAATAAAAATAATAATAAAAAGAACACAGAATATATGAAGTTCAAACAACAAAAATAATCTGGTTTCCTAATAATTTACAAAAATATCTCTGTCATCACTGAGTCATCACCTGAATAATATTTAAAATGGAGATGTAACAGTGCTGTGTGTTACGGTCCAGGGGAGTGGAGACCATCATGTTTTTGGGCTGGAGCAAGCGACGCATCACATCCAAAACAGTTGTCTTCCGCACTGATGCCACCTATGATTGGAAGGAGAAAGAAAGAAATTGGAGGCCGTTTTAATGAAATAGCTTTTTCAATTCCTTGCTTCTATTCACTGAATGTAACAAGATAAAGACAACATAATAATAATACTCTCATTCTGGAATTACTATACATAATCTAAGGCATAAATTACTGTTCAATCTCAGTCATGCTGTGTTGAGTGATCATTGTTGATTTGAGTATCAAGAAAAAGCAATAAATCTCCACCCTGTATATAATCTGGCTTGATCCTTATTTCCTGATAAACTGAATATGAGGTTAAAAAGCTTATCTTGGTGGGGGTTTATGGGACTCTGAAGAAGCAACATCTCCACAAAAGCCACACAGCTGTCAAGTCCAGACACAAATGACATAAATAAAACATAACTACAGGGAAATGGTTCAAGAAAAAGGAAAGAAAAAATTGTGTGGTGGACATTACCTCTTGGTCTGTAGTTAGAGGAGTATAGCCAGTCATCAGGAAATGCAATCTTGGTGTGGGAATCAGAGGAGCAATCAGGCCAATCAGGTCATTGTTCATATACGAGGGATATCTGTTGAACCAAAGAAACCCTTTTACGTAGTGTTAAATAGGCTGTAATCATATCAAATACGTTTCACAATTTTTCCAAATGAAACCAGAGAGGACAGAGGATGTTCTACAATGGCCATTCTGGAAATAGCCATGTGTAGTTCTATAATGTGTTTTGATTCCACAGGTTCCAATGGTTAACACAGCCCCACCATGTCCCCACAGAAGAAATCAGCTGCCCGTACACTTTGTAGACCTAGTACACAGTACAGGTAACTCCTCTAACTCTTGCTCTGGCATAATGATAACACTGTTGATGATGACAGTGATAACAAGCAAACAACAGAAAAGTAATATTTTTCACCCATTTTTAACCCAATGCTGATGGGCATGGCATGTATGTACATGTCATGCCCACTGTGAGTTTACTTGTTTATCTGTTTTTCCACATAGATGGTTGCACTTGTACAAAGTCACCAATGAGCCAATTACAAGTATGCCCGTCTAGCCCATTTATCCTTTTCCTTTATCTACAAAAATATTCTATGTTATCTTATTTTGCTGTTACTAATGTTTATAATCCCGAAGGAAGGCAAAGGGAAACCACCTTTGTACACTCCCTTGTACAACCATGAAATTTAACCTGGTCGCCAACGCAGGCTCTGACACGGCAAAGAAAAAAGTTTATAATATTATAGTAATTATAAGATCTATAATAAAAATAACACCATCAATACTCATAGCATTAGTAAAAAATGTTTTCCCCACCAATTCAAAGAAAGGTGAAATCAAGTAAGGTCACAAGGTCTACTAATTGGCTCCTTTGTGACATTTCACAAAAATATAAAAAATGAGCACAGCATTTTCCCCATTTTTTATTAATTTTCCCAGACAGCACTGGAAATGAAACTCTTTGCTCATCTCGTTTCAGTCACCAGATATTGAATAGTGTTTGCTTTTCCTAACACTATTCTCATATAATTTGGAGAAAATAATTGCAAACAATATTCAATACTGTTAACCCTTCAACTGCATAAAAAACATACAGAATTTTACCTTAATTTTCAAATTTCCCAGAGGTTCTCTGTATATGGCTTTATATTCTCATTTATACACCTTTGTCATATATAATTACACTGTGTGAATATATAAAACAAGCTGAGTGCAACAGCAACATATACCCTGGTGACTTGACTCTGAAGCCACTGATACCACAAATGAGTGTGCGTGAATTCCTGTACTTATATATATTTTGGCGTTTTGTACTTGTACTTGTACTAGATTACACCAAATATGAATCAACTTGATGGGCAGGCACTATTTGCAAATGGAAAACAGAAATGGAGAGGTTATGGGATGAAAATATACATTAGTACCTATGAACATATATTTCTTTTTGTGTTATGCATGGTACAAAGAATTTCTATATATTGAATATCATGGCATATAAAATGCACCTGCCTAATAGATGCACTCCTGTTTGTGAAAGACCTAAAAAAAGAAGAGGTTGCATTTTACAGTAAATATATGAAAAACTACTTCAATTACTTCTCTGGGAAAACACAGTCTATTTTGAGAGAATTCCTGTACTTCAGTCTAGGTACAGCTCACCCACAGACAACATCTACCTACTGACCACGATTCTCACAATGGCACAGAGAATTCTTGCTCAGGGTAGAAGAATTATCATCAATTGGGTCCCAAGCCACATCGGCATCAGAGGGAACGAGCTTGCTGACAGACTAGCCGCCGCTGGCAGGGGTATGCCCCCAAATCCCATGACGATAAAACCGAGCCGAAAATTACTTATGGAGAAGTGTGCCTTGGTCGGTCGTACCTTCCTACGGCAGCTCCACAGAGAGGAAACGAGAACCTCCCCCTCGGCCAGCTGGTACTCAGACGCCACAGGCTCTGAACCACTGGCACTCTCTGAAGTAAGCAACAGAGGTACCGAAGTCATTCTTCACAGAATGCGCCTAGGTTACCACTGTGCATGGCAGATTATCCCAACAATCGAACGCGATGAATGGTGCTGCAAGCACTGCGGCGAGCCGAACGCCACACTAGTCCACTACCTAGAAAATTGTAACCATACACAATTCCTGAGACATGGACCGCCCACAACAGCCTCCGTGCTGGTAAAGAGGCTATGCGAAATGCTTACACCATGGCAGCAGGAGCGCTTGCTGGCAATCCCGCCGCCACGGTAAGCACCGAGTGTCAGACAACTCAATAAGACAGCCGTAAAAAAGCTGACACAGGCCGGGCCATATCTAGAAGGCCCGGGCGAAGCTAGAACTTCGCAAAACCAAACCAAACCCCCCCCCCCTCAGTCTAGGTAAATAACGGAAACATCAGCACTTTAATGAAAAATTATATATAAATATATATAAATGATAGCAAAAGAAAATAAGCAAAAAACTAATCAGTAAATGATAAATCTTTAAAAAATTGAGATGAAACTCATGGTTATGAATCATTGAAAATAAGTAGCTCTACTTTGTAATTATCAAACTGCAAGTACCAGGAAAAAACAGCTGCTAATTCAAAAAAGCCTCATCATGGTCAAGCACCACTGAATTGCCATGGGTTACTAAAACAAGTAAAGTTCTAAAGCTAAAATATTATAAAGTGAACCTACAGCTGCTAAACAACGAGCAGTTCTATTTAACATGGTTTTGAAAAGGGAACAGTTAAAACTATCTGCTGTGATATACTGTGATGTAGTGTAGCATTTTGGATTATTTCAAATGATTGGAGTTTGGACAGTATCCATGGTTCTCCTTGGAACATTTATAATTCTTAGAAAAAAAAAGGAAAGAAAGAAAGAAAGAAAGAAAAGAGAAAAGAGAAAAGAAAAGAAAAGAAAAGAAAAGAAAAGAAAAGAAAAGAAAAGAAAAGAAAAGAAAAGAAAAGAAAAGAAAAGAAAAGAAAAGAAAAGAAAAGAAAAGAAAAGAAAAAAAAGTAGGCATCATATGCTGAAATGTTCAAATCTGTGCCAATCTACATACACATGCTTAGCTATTACTGAATTTCTTTTGATAACTCAACTACAAGTTTAGCATCAATTTGCATGATATACATTGCATTTTATTACAGTAGTCAAATCATGCTCAGTAACTTTAATATTTGTGTTTCGTTAACTAAAACCATCACAACTCCACCCACTAACCACAAATGCAGAGCTCAGATTGCATATCATTAAGAGTAACTGAAAAAATGTCAATCTTAGGGCTGATTCACACTATGCTGTCGCATCACATCTAGTCAAGCCAAAACATGAGTATGTTCACGCCAGACTGTTGTACCGTCAGGTCATATCATGGATTCTTTCCACAAATATTTTGAAGAACATCAAGGACAGACGTTATGCATAGGACACCACACCTGTCATAAACTTCAGCTGAGTCATAGACAAAAAACCAGGTGTCAAAGACCTTTTTGCAAGCATTCATAAAGAAAATCTCAGAGTCAGACTTTTTTTCTGCCAGACAAATTTCAAATTCTATGACCAAAGTTCTGCTATAACCAATATATATTCTAAAGATACAGTCAACACAACCACAAAAATTAACCTTTAAATTTATACAATTCTGAATTCAATTAAACTGCTTTATAATCCCAGATAAAATACAAATAAAAATAAAAGTATCAGCATCAGCATCTTCATCTTAGATCATCCCTACTGATGTCCTACTGTCACCTCTGTTGCTGTTGACAGTACATGTGACCCTTTCCCTGTTACCAGTTGTGTTAATCAGGATTCTGTAACTTCTACTTATTTTTTCTCTCTCTGTGAATGATCTTCCTCAGTCTACTTATAACCCAATGTATTCTTATGTTAATGACTCAATTTTAAATACTTTTCTTCCTTCATAACTTAACCCATTCGCCCCATGTGGCAAGAATACATGCCATGCCTTCAGTAATACATGTGTATTTATTGTATTTACACAGTGATGGCTCAACAAGTTCTTAATCACCAAATAGCCAGTTATTAGAAACTACCTATCTCACCTGTTTACCCTTTCCTTTCACTTTAAGAAAGGGTCTTTTGTATCATTTCATTGTCTAAAATATTTCAATGAAAAATTAATAATCATAACATCAATAACAGTAATAACAGTATCGATAGCAATGGTATTAATTTTCAGCCAATTCAAGGAATAGGGAAATCAGAATCAGTAACTAGGGCCTACTAATAGACTCCTTGCCGGCTGAGCACATGTGGAGCCATCTGTATGTAACAAAATTCACCAAAAACTACAGGGGATAGAACATAAATCCGGGACGAATGGGTTAATGTTCACTTTTATAGCAGATTCCCTAACTTGTCTGACTTTATAGTTAACCCTATACCACTGGGATAGCATACCATTCATTCCATGTCATCTATGATTTTAGTTTTGTTTACATGTAGATGGCTCCACAAATGTTTAGTCACCAAAAAGTCAATTACTGATCTTACCTGATCTCAATTGTTTACCCTTTTACTTGATTTTATCATATTTTTCATTGCTCTTAGTACTATTAATGAAATCAGCATAATCATATCAATAATGACAATGATGATAATAACAGGGATCTTAATATTAGTTGTGTAAGAAAATACAAGGAATGGGAAAATCAGGCAAGATCCTACTAATTCACTTGTTGGCTTGTGGAGCAAAATTCACAAAACAAAAGTTACAGTAAAGCAACATGGTGCCAGTGAATTAACACTGACAAATTACATTTCTGACTGACAGAAAAGAATTGAGTTAGCATTAACTTCAAAATATGGCACTCTGTCCTACCCTGGAGGCTGAATATATTATAATAGCTTAAATATGTAACCAAGAAAGAGAGGAATTCCTCAGGTTGTCAGTATTTTTCCTCTGAGCAGCAGGTAGATATACTGTTCATGAACGGGATATTGCTCCCACATACCATGTGAATTTTCTGCATTCCTTATCAATCATGGCTGACTCAAAGATTTTTGCTCTCCACAGTGAGAGGATCTCTCTCTCTCTCTCTCTCTCTCTCTCTCTCTCTCTCTCTCTCTCTCTCTCTCTCTCTCTCTCTCTCTCTCTCTCTCTCTCTCTCTCTCTCCCTCCCTCCTCGCTCCCCCCCCTTCTCTCTCTCTCTCTCTCTCTCTCTCTCTCTCTCTCTCTCTCTCTCTCTCTCTCTCTCTCTCTCTCTCTCTCTCTCTCTCTCTCTCTCTCTCCTTCTCCCTTAACCCCAATCTCTCTCTCTCTTTCTCCCCTGACACCTCCCCATCTCTCCCCCTCTCCCTTAATTCCAATCTCTCGCTCTCAATCATATTTCTTTTATTATTCTACAAAAGAACTTTGAGACTTTTTGCCTAGTATTCTTTATTCAGCCAACCCATACCCACTAAGTAACCTCATTGTAAAATTTCTGTACACAATCCAGAAAACAATGTAGTGACCTGTTTCTCTGCCTCTACTTCTGAATTGGAATACCCTTTTATGAATCTTTGAAACTTTACTCTTTTCATGAGGAATGCATCTATTCACGTAAAGCTTTGGTTACACTATTATCTAATGTTCAGAACTTTAACTATTTTCTGAATTAATAGGTATAGAGTGTATCCAGTACAATCTATAATTTTTCTAAGCTATTTTTTGTATGAATGTTGAGGTTAAACATACTATTTATGATCAAGTACAGTGTAAACCAATACACAGAGGCCTCATCTACATATATAGTAACAAAGAACAAAAATACTGTTCACTCACCTCAGAGTAGCAGTGGAAACAGACATGATATTTGACACAAGGGAATTAATCTGTGAGAAGGTAGGGTTGGAGATGTGGAGACGGTCAGTTGCAATGCGGTTGAGAGCAGTGTTGTCTAGCACAACCACACAGTCTGCACTCTGTGTGAGCCTCTTCAGTGTTAGCAGTGAATTGTATGGCTGAACCACCACATCACTGTTGAAAATGAATAAGTATTAATTTCAAAGAAAAGAGAATGAACATAGGCAATTTTCATATATGGATTCAAGGCTTGTTGACTGAAAAATCAGCTGCAGATATATCTGTGTACATAATGTAAATGAATGTGAAATATTTGTAGAATTATAGTTTAAGTTACTGATTGCATCTTCTGTAAATCTATTTTACAACTCTTAACCTGAATGAATACAAATGTTTTACCATAAACACTCAAATAAATACTTGTTAATGTTGCAATATAAACTGATACCAAGTTTTAGTTAGTTTTTCTATTCAGTGCATGATTACACAGGTCTCATCTACATAATTTTGTCACCATCATCACCAGACACAATAAAGATACCTCACTAACTCAAAACCAATTGTAACTGTGTATAAACTGAAACAGAAAGACACCTCAACCTCCTGTCAATCACAATCACTGACAACACAAATTACACATTGAAAATATTGTGGCTAATCAGAGAAACAATCTTTACAGCACCCATTAAAATAAAACAATTACAAGAACTAAAGGCACAGATACAATTAAAGTAACTGAACAAACTTGTGAACCACCTCCACTCCACAAACACAACTTTACAAGAGAAAAGCTCCACTCACAAACACATTCCTAGCAAAAATAAACAAACAAACACACTCATCAAACACAATCCTAGTGCAATAATTTTCCTTGGAGAATGCAACTGCCTAGTAAACAATGTAGACTTCCTATAAAGGCAAGCCTGGGGACATCACTAACAACATGTGAAGTGATATTCTAAATAGTTTGCACTTTTTCTCAAAATGTAACTAAGCAACATGGTCCTATATAATTCTGCCCCACTCATATCAGGGTTTAGTGTATAAGGTATTATCATATCAGGGTTTAGTGTGTATGGTATTATCTACAAAGAGTACAAAATGAAGAAGACAGCCTTAAAACCTATTTATACAATATTAAAAACATTCATATATCATACTTTACATTCTACACATTCCAAATATGGAAGAGCCATACCTTATTTCATCCTGGTTGGGAAAAACAGAATAGGTCTGCACAACTTTCTTTGGGAAGCGATCATTCAACCTGTCGAGGATATAAGAGCCAAGGCCAGAACCTGTACCTCCAGCAATGCTGTGACAGAGTACAAAGCCTTCTAAACTGTCTGAGCCATCAGCTTCTCGGTCGATAATGTCAAAAACTTCCTCGTAGATACGCTCCCCCTGGCTAAAGCCTGAGGCCCAGTTATTACCTGCGCCTCCTCCTTGCTTTGACATATATATATTCTCAGGGTTGTACAGCTGTTGGTAACAAGGACTTCTATTAGTTCTAAATAAGAAGAGGAATAGCTGTTATGGGGATTAACACTAAAGTTAACATTAGTCTTTCATAGCAATAAATAGCACAAAGATCAGACATAGTAATTGACATGTAATATATAAGTAATACAGGAATAGTTCTAAAGATTGATTTTAACCTTAGCATAAGGAGAATTCATGATAGAATGAATAACTCGAGGCTCCAAATCGAGTAGGACTGCACGAGGGATGTAGTGCTCATCATCAGCCTGGTAGAAGAAGACATCTTTGCGGTCTGTCCCTTCAGTTGCATAATCTTCAAGTGTGCCTTCTGGAGATATCCCATGCTCACCACACAGCTTCTTCCAAAACTCAAATCCAACTGAAAAATAAGTTGCTCTTCAGTTTTTGTTATAAATAGTCATCTAATTAGCACAGTTCCTTTATACTTTTGCATAAAAAAAAAACTCATTCTATATGATACACACACACACACACACACATATATATATATATATATATATATATATATATATATATATATATATATGTATAAAGTGATTTCCAATCATAAAATTCCTGAATTTCTTGGACCAATAATGGCTACTGAAGTTTCAGGCTCTTCTAACAAAGCTTGTACTAAAAATTAACATATTAACAAAAATTATTATTGAAAGTTCTATTTTTTAATGAGGTTCCTAACTATATACTAATATTACCTACATGTAAAATGTTAGAAAATATAATACCTATTACTATTAATGAAGTCAAAATGAATGGAAATTTCTATAAAATAAACAAGATTATGTCTTGGTAACTGGTGCATTGACAGCATCCTAGCTTTCAGTTCAATGGTGAATAAGTTTTATCTGGAACATTATGCACAGTAACTGTTTATGAAGTGACCACACCCCTCTGAGACTGGGTCCTCCTTACTCCAGTGACCAAGCTATGGGGAACTCCTTGAATTCCACAATCTTTCTAAAACCAGGGTTTTGTCCGAGGACCCCCAGCTGATTGCTGTATTTTCCTTGCGAGAGGCTTTGACCCCTGACTCATATCCAATCATCATATTTAAAATATTTGAAATAGAAAAATACATTAAAAATACAATGATTTTTTTTGAGACTGACAATGGCTGATCAAGACTCTATGACCTATATGTGCAAAAACAGTCTATGTACAGTCACCATGCAGGTAAGTAATTTTCAGCACGGTGAGGTGTAGGTGGATTTAGTCTTTATGCGGCATTGTTGTAAGTTATTTCATCATTTCCTTAGTTATTCTTTGTCTGCACAGATAATCTCATATATCAATGAGTAATTTTTTGCATCTTTGGAATATTTGAAATACCTCTACATGACTGATCACAATATTGGTATAGATGGATTCCTCTCATCCTCTACTACCCAAATATATATAAATTATGCTGCAGACCCCCCTCCCCCACTGCCCACAATGTTACCCCTGATAGCTAGGTAAAATATAAATAATATACAGAGAATTGGTCCATATATAGTCAAATGCAGGGGGCTGTGTCCTCTGCAACCCTTCCATGGGGACCTGCTTTCCCCAGACCTGGAATCCACCATGTATGTATGGCAAGAAAGAACATAGGACAGATTTGGCAGTGGGCACTCCTGCTTGTCGGTTGTACGCTCTACCTTGCTGTGAATATGTGGAGGATTCTTTGTCTTCTGTTGCGAGGCTGGGGGGGAGAGGGTGTCCACAGCAAATGTCCTACATATTTG
>NC_061851.1:29250721-29255721 GCF_019202785.1 Penaeus chinensis | reverse complement strand
TAAGCATATAATTCCTATGCCAATCAACACCTGTTGGAGTTCTAAACATCTTCAACCTATACATATGAGTATACTTACATTAAAACTTAACACTTACAACGCAATCTACTGGTACTAAACCCTAATCCCCGACCCAGCAAAAGGGTTGAAGCCCCTAACTCGCCTCCTTAGTCTTCCTTCGTTAGCTTGCCTTTCTTCCAGGCTCTTGAAATCTATCTTCCTTAGCTTAGCTTCTGACGTGTGTATTTCTGACACATATCGTGAAAATATTAATTCTCATTCATACCTTTTATACATTATCAATTATTTGTATTATCTGTTATCATTGTTTGTCGTTATTATTGTTACGATGATTATTATTATCATTATTATTATTATTATTATTATTGTTATTATTATTATTATTATTATCATTATCATTATTGTTATTGTTATTATTATCATTATTATTATTGTTATTATTACTATTATGATTATTGTTATTATTATCATTATTATCATTGTTATCATTATTATTGTTATTATTACTATTGTTATTAGTATTAGTATTAGTATTAGTATTAGTATTAGTATTAATGATTATTAATTTAATGATAATAATAATTATCATCACTATCATTGTTACTATTATTATTATTATTATTATAAGCATTACATTATATTTTTTGTTTATTTATTTATTCTAAGCAGTTCTATGGAATTATGCGTCGTGTTTTTTTAACTTCATTTCAAATAGCTTCCACATGTAACTACAAAAAAAAAAAAAAAAAAAAAAAAAAAAATATATATATATATATATATATATATATATATATATAAATGAAGTGATATCTTTATGAATATCCAAAAGAAGTTGAACACATTCTGTTTCATGAGTTTTAATGAGTGTGTGAATTGTTATTGACGAAAAGCCTTGAGTTTATGACTCATGGATCTGTTGCCATGGAAACAAATACACACTGAAGTTCCTGGCACTCTATTATTCCTTTTAGCCAAGCATACATACACACAAAGTCACGGAAGCACACTTATCGATAAGCACAAACTATAAAAAAAGGAGAGTGGAAGGAGGAACAGGCAAAGGGAGAAATAAGAGAAGGAATACAAGACAAATACAAGAGAATAAGAACAGAACACAGAGAAAGTAACCCCCCCCCCCCCTAAAAAGATAGAAAATATAGAGAAAAAAAGAGATATAGAGAGCCAAAAGAAAAACAAACAAAAGGAGGGAAGGAGTAAAAGAGGTAGACATAAAAGGAGGAAAATAATAATTAAAAAAAAAAACACACACAAAAAGAAGGAAATGAAAAGCCATAATCAGACAAACAATAAACAAGAAATACACGGAAATAGGGGATCAAAAAAGAGGGAAAAATATAAGAAAGCCACAAAAATCAAACAAACAAAAAGGCGAAAAATATAAGAAAGCCACAAAAAACAAACAAACGAAAAACTAAAGAATATAAGGGAACGGACATTTTACTCATACAGAAGACACATTATCAACTTGTTGCATAACCAGCGTTGTTTGCAATGTTTCCTGGAACTATATTGCGCAACAGATAACTCTCCTTTTCGTTTCTTAATTCTATATTTATCATTGCTGTTGTTCTTGTTACTTGTTATATTTGCTGTCATGATTATCACTGTTATTACTATTATTGCTGTTGTTGTTGTTGATGTTCTTCCTGTTGGTGTTAGTATTGTTATTATCATCATTATCGTTATTGTTTTTATTATTATCATTATTGTTCTTCTTCTTCTTCTTGTTATCATCATTATTATTATCATTATTTTTATGATTATTATTATTATCATTATTATTATTATTACTATTACTGTTATTATTATTATTATTATTATTATTATTATTATTATTATTGTTACTATTGCTATAATTATTATTACTATTATTATCATTATTATTAGTAGTATCATGATAATCATTATCATTATCATCTTAATACTATCACTATTATTAACATTATTAATTTATTATTATTTTTATTGTTATTATTATTATTATCATCATTATCACTATCATCAACATTATAATAATAATTAATATTATTATTGTTATTATTATCATCATTATTATTGTTATTATTATTATTATCATTATCACTATTATCATTATTGTTATTATCATTATCATTTTCATTATTACTATTATCATTAATATTATTATTACTATTATCATTATTATCATTATGATTATTATTTATTGCTATTATTATTATCACTACTATCATTACTATTATTATTATCATTATGATTTTTATCATCAAAATTATTATCATCATTATTATTATTACTACTACTTCTGTTATTATTATCATTATTATAATTATTAATATTATGATTGTCATTATTATCATTATGATTATTTTGGTTATTGCTATTATTATTATTATTATTATTATTATTATTATTTTTATTATTATTATAATTATTACTGTTATCATTATCATTATCATTATCATTATTATCAAAATTATTATCATCATTATTATCAAAATTATTATCATCATTAGTATTGTTATTACTACTACTACTACTAGTATTATTACTATCATTATTACTATCCTTATGATTATCACTGTTATTATTAATATTATCATTATTATTATTAAGGTTATTATTATTATTATTATTATTATTATCATTATTATTATTGTTATTGTTATTGTTATTATTATTATTAATATTATTATTGTTATTGTTATCATTATGATTATTATTATTGTTATTATTATTATTATTATTATTATTATTATTATTATCATTTTTATTATTATTATTATCATTATTATCATTATTATTGTTGTTGTCGTTGTTTTTGCTATTATCATTATCATTATTATTATTATCATTATTATCATTGTTATAGTAATTATTGTTAGTATTGTATTATAATTGTAATCATTTGTATCATCACTATCATTTTTATAATAATGGTGATAGTAATAATGATTATAATAGTAAAAATAATGATGATAGTAATAATGATAATAATGATAATAATGATAATAATAATAATAATATTAACAAAAACAATACTACTACTACTAATTATAATAATAGTAATAATAATGATAATAATAACAGTAATAATAATAATAATAATGATAAAGATAACAATAATAATAATAATAACGATGATAATTATAAAACTGATAATAATGAAAAAATTATAATAATGATGAAAATATTAATAACGATAAAAATTATAATAACGATAAAACTAATTGTTATGATATTAGTAATATTGATGATGATAATAATGATAATATAAATAATGATAATAATAATAATAATTTTAATAATAATAATAACAATGATAATAGTAATAATGATAATAACATTCATTAAGCAATGCTAATGATAATAATAATAACTACTGGTAATAATTATAATGATGATAATAATGATAATAGTTATGAAGATAATGATAATAGTATAATGATAATAATAGCGGTGATGATAACAATGTTTCATGAAATTATTATCATTATTAATATCATTATCATTATTATTATTATCACTATTACTATTATTATTACTTTTACTATTATCATTATTGTTATTGTTATTATTATTATTGCAATCATCATTATCATGATTTTTATCATCTTTGTTATTATTATTATTATTATTATTATTATTATTATTATTATTATTATTATTATTATCATCATTATCATTATCATTACTATTATTATTGTTATTGTTACTATTATTATTATTGTTATTATTATCATTATTATTATCATTGTCATTATCATTATTTTTATTATTATTATCATTGTTATTATCATTTTTGTATTATCATAATATCATTATTAGCATTATCATCATTATTATCATCATTATTCTTTTTGTTCTTATAATTATTGCCATTGTCATTATTATCCATATCATTATTATTATTATTATTATTATTATTATTATTATTATTATTATTATTGTTATTATTATTATCATTATTAGTATCATCATCACCATTATTATTATCATAATTATTATTATTATTGTTATTATTATTGTAGTTATTATTATTATCATTATTATTATTGTTAATATTACCATTATCACTATTAATATTGTTATTATTATTTATATCAATATTACTATTTTTTATCATTACCATTTTTATTATTGTTATTATTATTATTAATATTATTATTATTACTATTATCATTGCTATTATTGTTATCATCATTGTCATTATCATTATGTTCATTATAATCATTATTGCTAGTATATTACTATTATAAATTTAATAGTAGTAGTATTAGTATTACTGTTATTAGTAATATTATTAACATTCTCATTCTCATCATCATTATTATTGTTATTATTATTATTATTATTGTTATTATTATTAATATTATTATCATTATTATTCTATTATCATTATTACTATTATCGTTATTATCATTATTATTATTATTATTATTATTATTATCATTATTATTATTATTATCATCATTATTATTATTAACTATTATCATCATTATTATTACTATTATTATTATCATTATCATTACTATTATTACTATTTCTGCTATCATTATTGCAATTATTATTATAATAATAATTATATTATCATTGCTTTCATCATCATCATCATTATCATTCTTCTTCTTGTTTTTCTTTTTTTCCTTCTTCTTCTACTTCTTACATTAATTTTTTTATCATTATTACCATTATCATTATGATAATTATTATTGTTATTACTGTTATCATTTTCTTCTTAGAAGTAGTAGTAACAGTAGCAGTAATTATATTATTTATATTATTAATTTTGCTATTATTATCATTATCATTATATTTTTTTATCATTATTTCTTTTATTATCTTTATTATCATTATTACTATGATTATCTTTATTATCATCATTATTGTTATCATTATTATCATTATTATTATTACTATCATCATCATCATTCTTCTTCATCATGTTATTATTATTATCATCATCAATATTATTATTGTTA
>NC_061851.1:29245721-29248221 GCF_019202785.1 Penaeus chinensis | reverse complement strand
GTCATTAGTAACATCAGTATTAGCATTCGTTTCAGCATCACTAATAGCACACTCATAAATACGAACATTCAGATTATTGATCTGGTCCTCTCCCCTTCCTCAGTATTAGCACCACTACTAGCATCATCATAAATCCGAGCATTAATATTAACGTCCTGATCCTCTTCCTCCTCTTCTTCCTCCTCCTCCTCCTCCTCATTTATCCTCATTCACTCCCCTTACGTAGTTAGAGCTCAAAACAGACCGTGTTGAGGATCGATGGGGAGCAGCGTCGAGGCGCATTAGCTTACCTTGAGCGCTGTCAACGAGAAAGTTCTGGAAATTTCCAGATGCTTTACCGTAACGTTCCAGTTCGCTCCGTCGCTTCCCGGTTCTGCACTGCTGTGCAGACGCACTTCCTCTTCGCATGATGTTATTTCTGCGTCGCCAGCACACGTGACGTGGAGATAGGGAGGGTAATACGTTGTTCATATGAAGACATAGATATATAAATAAGTATGTGAAGGAATATCTCTCTCTTTTCTCTCTCTCTCTCTCTCTCTCTCTCTCTCTCTCTCTCTCTCTCTCTCTCTCTCTCTCTCTGTGTGTGTGTGTGTGTGTCGCTCTCGCTCTCCCCCCCTCTCTCTCTGTTTCTCTCTCCTTCTCTCTCTCTCTCTCTCTCTCTCTCTCTCTCTCTCTCTCTCTCTCTCTCTCTTTTCTCTCTCTCTCTGTCTCCCCCCCCCCTCTCTCTCTCTCTCTCTCTCTCTCTCTTTTCTCTCTCTCTCTGTCTCCTCTCTCTCTCTGTCTCTCTCTCTCTCTCTCTCTCTCTCTCTCTCTGTCTCCTTTCTCTCTCTCTCTCTCTCTCTCTCTCTCTCTCTCTCTCTCTCTCTCTCTCTCTCTCTCTCTCTCTCTCTGTCTCTCTCTCTCTCTCTCTCTCTCTCTCTCTTTCTCTTTCCATATATACAGTATGTAAATATATATATATCCTTTTTGGAATAAGACAGATAATATATTCTTGTAGTCCATCATACAAAGAATTTACTTGGAGGAAGGATAACAAAAATATTTTTCTTTTACAATTACTTACTCTATCTGCCGAGTCATTACAACTTGCCTCCCTCAGTTGACTCATGCCAGCGAAACGCGCCATTCCAAGAAACTGCACAGCTGGTGCCAGTGCGTTGCGGCGGAAAGGCAGCTATTTGTGAAGCAAAATGTTTGTTATAAGAGAGTACGAATATATGTTTGTATATATATATATATATATATATATATATATATATATATATATATATATACACACACACACAGACACACACTATATTTGTGTGTGTGTGTGTGTGTGTGTGTGTGTGTGTGTGTGTGTGTGTGTGTGTGTGTGTTTGTATATATATCATAGTATATGGAATAATCCCTGTCACGGTATAGGAAGTGAGACCTATTACACTCAACATAATGGCGGTACTTAACTTACTGTAGGCTTGAACATAACCACACTATCACAGCGATAAACATATCACAGTCCACGTCGGTACGTTGGAACCGTACATTATCCGCCATTCCAATTCTGTTTGATACGCTTACTCTTGCTCCTGGAACGTCTGCTATGTTCTGCTATGGCGGGGGTGTGAGCAGGACTGTGGCAGGGATTGAGCAGAAGCTTAGCAGGGACTTTACTCAGTGTTCAGCGTTCTTCTCTTTCTGTTCTCCCTTCTAGTAGTAATGGTAATGATAATGATGATGATAATGTTGATAACTTTGATGATTGTAATGACGATGATAATGATGAGAATAATAATTATTATAATAATGAGAATAATAATGATAAGGATACTGCTGATAATGAAAATAATAATAATAATAATAATAACTATAATAATGATAATGGAAATAATAATGATAATAATAATAATGATAATAAAATAATAATGACAATAATGATAACAATAATGTTAATATAATAGCAATAACGATGATAATAATGATAAAACCAACTATAATAATAACAACATTGATAATGATAATAATAAGGGCAATAGATTTGCCCTTGTTTACTAAACCAATACCATCTCTTCTTGGAAAAGTAATAATCTAATAAATATAATGTTAATTTTATACCTTCCTAGTTATACGCTTTTATGAAACTCTCTTCTTCTTCTTTATTAGTATTTTGTACGTTGAAGTAGTATACACTGGTTAAAGCGAGAGGTAGTGATATATGTCAATTGGTTAGTGCATTAGTTAAGGTGGATATAATACTACAGATTATAGTTGCAGTAATATGCATTAATAAGTTTGTATCATAATTACAGCTGTCTGACTAGTCACCTTTTCTCTCATAAACAAAACTGTCTCTTGGTTCTCCCTATAAAGTTGCAATGATGAGTCAACATTGACATTTTAGAGCACCTTTTAAAACGTATTTTTTGCAAATCAACTTATGCTCTACACGAATGTTGGCGAAAGCACATACATACACACTATATTACATGCATACACTAAAAAAATACAAATGTTGGAT
>NC_061851.1:29190721-29193221 GCF_019202785.1 Penaeus chinensis | reverse complement strand
AAAAAGAGACACCAAAGCTTTAATCTCTTCTCTCTCATACGCCACGGGAGGAATGCGCATGATCTTGATAAAGCTCCGATATTTCTTTGTTAAATATTATGCAGTATTTGTTATCAGTTATATATTAATATTTTTTTGTGATATATCATTATTTTTTTCTTTTTCTTTTGATATTACGGATACATATATATATTTTTTTCTGACAAGGGAGATGTAAAATTATGACATCAATACACGTACTGAAAGAAATATGAATAAGAATTAATAATACGCAAATTATATTTCTGATGAAGGTTTTACTTTATTCTTTCCTTACATCACAGTCTATCTTCTATCGATAAGTAGACGAATATCACACTAAAATATTTATAGATAAATATACTTCTCTGCGGAGACTATGGACTGAATATTCCACTGGACAACCTCAATATTTCAACAAAAAAGAAAAAAAGAAAAAAAAGGAAGGAATAGAAAAGAAAAACAAAAAAAAAACGTGCTAATTACTACAAGGATAAAAATGAAAACACAATTAAACTTGTCTGGATTCTTTCGTATGTAGATCAAATTTCCGTAATACTGTGAGTGAAATAACGATATCATCAGCGTTATAAAGTGCATTGTATGTGTAAAGAAAAAAAAAAAAATGCAAATGATGAAATCAAAAAAATGCATTTGGAATATGACGAAAGTGATTGAAACTTTCAGAACTAAACCTTATATGAATCTAATTAGTATTATTTTTCAAGAGTGGAATTAAATGTCAAAGGGTTGTGACCAGTCTATATAAACGTCAATTATTGCATAAATACGACTACGAAATGAGTGTTGAAATGAATAAACACGGTGAAGAAAGTATATTGTGTAGACCAACATGATTACGTTCCTTACCGCACCATATTTACCTGTACTGCCTCATTTCATATTCATTGGAAGGCAGAGGTAACATGTTTTCTCTTGGAAATGGATGTTGACAAATGGGGAAATAGATGAAACGTTAGAAAAACGTATGACATTGCATTAACAGCACTGCTGTGAATGGGTAACATAAGTGTGTGTACACACACACACACACACACACACACACACACACACACACACACACACACACACTCACAAACACACACATACACACACACACACACACACACACACACACACACATATATATATATATATATATATATGTATATATATGTATATATATAAGTGTTTATATATGTATATATATGTATATATACACACATATATATATACACACATGTATATATATGTATATATATATATATATATATATATATATATATATATATATATATAAGTGTATATATATATTTATATATATGTATATATATGTATATATATATATATATATATATATATATATACATATATATATATATATATATATATATATATATATATATATATATATATATATATATATATGTGTGTGTGAGTGTGTGCGTGTTATGGCATAAATCGATAAGGCCTAAAGACCTTCCTAAAAAAGGTGTTGACAGCCAATGTCGCTCCTTCCCTTAAAACGTAAAATTCTGCTTCGATTCCTAGCCGTAGTAATCAAGTGCATCTTCCTCCCCCTCGCCCTCTTTCTTCTCCCTTTTCCTCCTCTTTATTCCTCCCCCATTTTCCTTCTCTGTCCCTGATTAGATATTCGGCTATCCCCTCCTCCCCCTCTCCTACTTTCTCCCCCTTTTATCTCTTCTCCCTCCTCTCACCCCCCCTCTCTGTGCCTCTCCTTCATTCTCCTCCTTCCTCCTCGTTTTCCTTCGTTTATCTTCTCTCCCGTTCCTATGTCTCCTCTCCTTCTTCTTCTTCCCTTTTCCTCTCCTTCCCAAATCCTCCTCATCTCCCCTTATTCACTCTACCACATTTCCTCACATCTCATCTCCTCCTCCTTCTTTTTCTTCTTCTTCTTCTTCTACTTCTCCTCCTCCTCCTCCTCCTCCTCCTCCCCTTCTTCCTCCTCCTCCTTCTTCTCTTCCTCCTCCTCCTCCTCCTCCTTTTCTTCCTCCTCCTTCTCTTTCTCCTCCTCCTCCTTCTCCTCTTCCTCATTTTCCTCCTCCACCTCCTTCTCCTCCTCCTCATTTTCCTCCTCCTCCTCCTCCTCCTCATTTTCCTCCTCCACCTCCTTCTTCTCCTCCTCCTCCTCCTTTTCCTCCTCCTCCTCCTCCTTCTCCTCCTCCTCCTCCTCCTCCTCCTCCTCCTTTTCCTCCTCCTCCTCCTCCTCCTTCTCCTCATTTTCCTTCTTCTTCTCCTCCTCCTCCTCCTCCTTCTCCTCATTTTCCTTCTTCTCCTCCTCCTCCTCCTACTCCTCCTTTTTCTCCTCCACCTCCTTCTCCTCCTCCTCCTCTTCCCTTTCCTCCTCCTCCTCCTCCTCCTTCTCCTCATTTTCCTTCTTCTCCTCCTCCTCCTCCTCCTCCTCCTCCTCCTCCTCCTCCTCCTCCTCCTCCTCCTTTTTCTCCTCCACCTCCTTCTCCTT
>NC_061851.1:29158221-29163221 GCF_019202785.1 Penaeus chinensis | reverse complement strand
ACAAAATCCTTTTCTGTTCCTTGGTGGATTGATATAACAGATAGTTGGAGCTAAAACCGGGGGTTGTGAGCGAGATCGGAAATAACAAGGTAAACGGTTATGAAAACTAGTTCATAGTACGGATGTTTTATTTTTTATTTTTTTTTTTTCTAAACAGTTCTGTGGGTTCCATACGTATAACAAATCTATCTGTCTGTCTCCATGTCTACCAGCTCATCTCTCTCTCTCTCTCTCTCTCTCTCTCTCTTTCTTTCTCTCTAACTCTCTCTCTCTCTCTCTCTCTCTCTCTCTCTCTCTCTCTCTCTCTCTCTCTCTCTCTCTCTCTCTATATATATATATATATATATATATATATATATATATATATATATCACACACGCACACACACACACACACACACACACACACACACACACACACACACACACACACACACACACACACACACACATATATATATACATCACACACAAAAACACACATTTATTTTTGTGTGTGCGTGTCCGTAAGTATTTCATTATACTGTACTAATATAGATCCAAAGGTCTACACAATCTTTGTCTTCTCTTTCCTCGTGATTTCTATCTAACGAAAAAAATATAAGGAACATGACCAGTATCTCACAACAGGAATCAATATTACAAAATAGAATGAATCACAAAGTCATTGTCATGGGTTTTCGACACTTGATTTTTCGGCGAATCCCCTTCATGAATCACCGAGATGTATTCGATTATCTGCACTATGACTTCCGCCTCCGCTCCCTGTCGGTGTCCGAGTATAATTTTTAGCACTGAATTGTAATGTTGGAGACCTTTATTTTGAAGAAAAAAATCGATAGTAATGCATTGGTTTTACCTTTTCTTTCTCTTTTACTATTTATCTTCTATGTAATTATTTATTCTATATTCTTTACTTTCTTTTTATTCTATACATTGTATACAGAACTTAAGTAACTTAGTTATAATTTATGTATTATAACGATGACATAATTATACTATTTCGAACACTTGGAATAGTTTTATGTGACACAAATTAAAATACCTTAGCCTGTGTGGGATGACCGGACTATCCAGCATCGCTAGCTCCTCATGCCAGTATTGCAAACCAATCATCGTCAAACCCTGCATATCAACGGTAGAAGATGCTCCTACAGATCAATAACAGGTCGCTGAACGACTCGTCTTACAAGTCATCACACCACACACTCCACACACACACACTCGTCATGGCCACCGACCACACCACTCAGCATTTCCGAGAAACCTGCCCGACAAATATATGATGGGTTTAACTTAGAGAAACGCCACTAAAAAGACACTGTTCGCTGTAATGGACATCAGAAAAAACAACAATGATGCCACCCCCAGAATTACTCTAAACGTACAACGCATCTTTACATATAGGTGTTGTCAGGTACTTCACAATTAGGCAGCGAATACAAACAAAATGCTAAAATTCTTATGATATATAATAATTTGCTGGCACATACTCCAGACATATCACTCACACAATCACGGACTTAGTCACCGAGGCATTAATCTTCGGACAATACAAATAACTCTTCATATTAATATATATCACTGAACCAGGCTAATACTATACTATGCATGTTCAGCAACATCCCAAAGATAACTACACAATCACAGACAATATCAAACAACGTGCTTGGAATAGCTTCCACAGAAACAGCGCAAAACCTCTCGATACAACAAGAGCCTGTTGTTACACCCTCTGAAACCTTTTCCTATACAAACCATAACGCATAAAACCCAAACACATCACTATCCAAAGCTCATCACACAAAATACTGTATCTTCCCACTAATGAAACACAATTACTAAGAGCAAACAGTATCCTTCAAATGACACTGTTGCGGGCACCAAGCCATCACTCGATGCAACAAACACAAACACACAATCTTCAACAAACCATCAGTCAAAACACACACACACACACACACACACACACACACACACACACACACACACACACACACACACACACATCGTACCCTCCCCATAAGTGGCTTCCTACCTACATGTTATGAACTGCTTTATAAAGGGAAGCCCAGGGATCCCGATCAACAACATCTTCAGGAGCCTCATCTTGAATTTTAATAATATGGTACTTCGTATGTGACTGTTGCACATTACATTTTCCCCATGTTCATTCTTCAGCCTGATTTCGACCTCTCTCTCTGTTAAAAGCAATGAGCATATGGATTTGTGTGTGAGTAGGATGGCATCACAATACCGTGAATATAGAAGAGGAAAGATAAATTTGATTAACAATTACTGAAGATGCTGAAAAGGAGGATCAAGACGTGGATATATGTAACATCATAGTTTCTTCTGAAAAAAGTCATTTATTTGTACGGACGTTTTAATCCGCTAAAATTATAAACATACACACAGGGTTGTCCAGATGATAATGGAAAAATGGAAAAAGAGAGAACGGAACACATACACACACTTGTTTTTTTCCTCTTTTATCTTTATTATATGATCGTTCCCAATCCACCTGCGAGTGGAATAACTGAGTCTAATTTAAATACACATTAATTCCTTATAATAAAGTGCCTCCTTAAGAGAGCTTGTGGTCTCAGGAAGCCCAGCCATTCTATTTTTAATTTGTGTATGTCAAACTGTTGTTATGTATATTGGCTAAACAAACGTTACAAATCAATCAGTCAATGAATGCCACCATAATCAACAACAACAACAAAAACAACAGTAGCCATACATTACTGAAACTCCTACCTCTCACATGACATGACAATTACTCCACGACAACTACGCGACAACTACTCCATGACAATTTGGAACTCCAGCAACTTCAGCCCAACTGCCTCTCGATCCCAAAGAGCCACAGAGAACATTTCCCGGAAAATCGATCAACCGAAGGAGAGAGGTACCTTGCCGGAAGAACGGGGATTTAGGTCTGGCTCCGTTTTGGTTAACCGGATTTACGAAGGTGGGGTTTATGGGTGAGAAGCTGCAAAAGTGTATGTCTAACTTTTGGGTTTTTGGTATGTGTAAACTTTATCTTCGGTGGTATTAGTGTGTGAAACGTCTTATTCGTTATTTCATTCACTTATTTATTAATGTTTGGCATCTGTTTTATTTTCATCAGAACATTTAACTTTGTCAGTAACTGTATTTGTTATCAGCGTGATATGTTTATTTTTAGCTTTATAATCATATAATTTATAATCTTATCTGCATTTTAAGATACGTGTTAATGCATTTACGTACGTGATCTCTTTATGAAACTTTATATATTGTGTTAGATCTACTTGTACATTCAACTTTATTTTCCTCTCATAATCAATCACTACACACTACTTTCTTCATCCATGTATAAGACTTTATATTCAATCTCTCTCTCCCTCCCTCCCTCCCTCTCTCTCTCTCTCTCTCTCTCTCTCTCTCTCTCTCTCTCTCTCTCTCTCTCTCTCTCTCTCTCTCTCACACACATACATACACACACACACACACACACACACACACACACACACACACACACACATATATATATATATATATATATACACACACATATACACATACATACATATATACACACATATACATGTACACACACACACACACACACACACACACACACACACACACACACACACACACACACACACACACACACGTACGTACACACACAAACACACACACACACACAAACACACACATATACATACGTATATATATATATATATATATATATATATATTATCATTATATATTATATATATTATATATATACATTGTCATGACACAATACTGCTAAACACCAAAATAAGAACTGAAGACCTAAACTAAATACACAAACTATTATATTCACTTACCGATTTCACAACGTATAAGCTTTCACCAAAAATTAACGCGCGAGAAAAGGTCATTATTCTTTAAACACTGACAGGGGACGGAGGCAGAAGTTTTCGTGCAGAGGATCGAACGCGTCACGGTGATTTATGACAGAGATTCGCCAAAACATCAGTTGTCGAAACCCTTGAAAATGGCTTGGTCTTTGTTTTATGGCTCAGAGATCAAAATTATTTGTTTGGTTGTTGTTGGTTTGCTTACTAGATTATCGTTTATTATCAGCCTTATTATTATTATTATTATTATTATTATTATTATTATTATTATTATTATTATTATTATTATTATTATTATTATTATTGGTATCGTCATCATCATCATCATCACCAATATTTTTATTATTATTATTTTCATGTTTATCATTACTATCATTATTATTATCATTATTATTATTATTATTATTATTATTATTATTATTATTATTATTATTATTATTATTATTATATTATTATTATTGTTATTATTATTATCATTGTCGTTTGCATTTATTATCTTTGTTATTATTTTATTATTATCATCATTACTATTATAACTATTGTTGTTATTATTACTGTTATTATTATTATTATTATCTTTCTATAACAAGAAGTGTTATTATCCATTATTAATATTATTATTGTTGTTATTATTATCATTATTATATCTATTATTATTATTATTATATATTTTTATTGTTATTATTATTATTATTATTATCATTATAGTTATTATTTTCATTGGTTTTGTTTATTATATTTCATTATCATCAATATTATCATTATTTGCATTATTATCATAATTACTATTATTATTAGAATTATTATTACTATAATTTTTGTTCTTATTCTTATTTGTATTAACATTATTATAATTATCATTAACATCATTATTGTTATCATAATCATCATTATTATTATCATTATCATTATTATCATCATCATCATTATTGTTTTTATCATTATTACTTTAATAATAATCATCATTATTATGGTTATTGATAACAATAATAATAATGATAATGAAGATACTAATATTGATGATATTAATCATGATGATAATTATATCTATTATTGTAATTCTCCTCCTCCTCATAGATATCCAATTATCATCCTCATTATC
>NC_061851.1:29125721-29143221 GCF_019202785.1 Penaeus chinensis | reverse complement strand
ACGATAATGAGAAGCGTCATCAATAATAATAAAAACAAAATACCAGAGATAACCGATTTCTTGCAATATCCTTAATTGATATCAACTGATTATGTCAACTGCAAACCTAAAGCAGTGGAAAATCAGTTCACAACACAAAGGACTTGTATCAAGACGTGATAATATTCCGGAAGTCAATTGACCTGTGAGGTTTTCAACCTCCTTCCCCCCCCCCCCACACTATACCCACTACCTATCCCCCCCCTTCCTTGCTCCAATCCTTCTATCCCTCTCGTCCCCTTATCCGCACCCTCTTCCTGTTCCTTCGCTTTTTCACTTCCTTCTGCTTCTACGTTAATTTCCCACTTTTCCATTCCTTTTTCCCGTTTACCCTACCTTCTACCTTTAATCCTATCCTCTCCTACTTCCATCCTATCCCTATCCTACCCAGCATCCTGCCGAAATCCACAGGGCGAGTTGAGCACAGCCGGACCACTTCCCTCTGCCAGCCTCCTTTTTACGCATTTTATATCTGTTCCACGCTGGCTCTTATTTTTACATATGTTTTGCTTGTATATACATCCTTTTTGTATTCTTTTAAATAAACTTTTGAGATCCTTAGTTATCCGTGCATAGTTTACGAAGATTTTGATGTGCGGATAACAGACATCCACATCTGCTGCGTCTGCATCTTTCTTTTCATGTGCTTTTTTTATCTCTTGTATTTTAAGCTCCGCTTTATTTTTGTATGGTTTCTTTTTACTTATTCATAATTTTAATATCTCTTTTAAGGCGAGAGAAAGTTACTTATTTTCATATTTTTATCAATGAATCGCAGCAGATTCTTTTAGGTCTTATTTTACCATAACTATAATTCTTTAACTATTTCTTTTAATGTTTAATTGTTTTTGTGATTGGTTTTATCTTTTGTACATTTTATTTTATTAAAACCATTCTTATTTATTGTTCTATGCAATTTATGTGCTACGCTGACGTCCGTGGGGGTTAATGTAACCCCCACGTTCATGCTAAATAAAGGAAGTGGATACTCTGACTGTGCTTTGACTACCCTTTGGATTTACCTGTCTGGATTTTACACCGTGGATGCCGAAACAAGGTTGTACTGCCCCTTTTACTTGCCCAGGTGTATTTAGGCTGGACGTGCCATTTTACTATTTTACATTCACTGTGAACCATGTGTGCTCCTTCGATTTTGACTTTTTACTTTCTCTGAATTTTACTTACTTTAATCTTGTCCTTTTACTGTTTACTCTTATTCATGCTCATACCTTTTACTGTCTTTTACTTGAGCTTTTACTTCCCTCATTTTACCTTTTACTCGTTGTATCTTAGATGTTAGTTCTTGTTATTGTTTTTAAGCCCTTCTGGCGTATTTTTATTCAGTCATAAGCCCCTCTGGCAATTGTCTTTTACTTATTAGTTTGTTTTACTTTGGTGCCTTCTGCACGGTTCTTTTTGTTCATTTTAGATTTCGTATTTATTTGTCATGCTTCTTCGTATTGGTCACGCTCCTGGTAGGCCTGCATCTCCGGGGATAATTGGCTTGTGAGGTCGTGTGGGTTCTGAGCCTTCAGCCTGGTCCCCTCACCCCCTTTTTCGAGGAACGAACGGGGCCCCCTCATTTTCCTTGGCCCCTAAGCCTGAAGCTTCCCGCCTCACGGGTGGCCTCTTTTGGGTTCCTCTCTCATATAACCTTACAGGTACACCCCATTTTTGGTGGCAGCGAGTGGGATCTACCAGGAGTGTATTTATGAGTTTCTTTGCTCGTTGACTAATATGAAGGGTTTTTTTAAAGTCCAGCATTTAGCTTTTTCCTGTTAGGTTAGTTTTAGTAGTATTAGAAGAGCCACGTTTCTTGTCTTTTATGTTCTGTGTTTTGTTCTGTGTTTTGTTTTATTTCAGATTTTGTAGTGTTTTAGAATTTTTTGAGCGAGGCTTTTCTCTTTCAGCATTTTATGTCTTGTTTTTTTTACTAATGCCCGCTCACCAGTTAGTTTTATTTTGTGGCTCTTGCTAGGTATAGGGACACTTTCATTTTACCGTGTTCTAATCTTTCTTTTTACCCCTGCTAATTTTACCTTATCCCCTCTGTACACTTGGTTCTTTGTCTTTTTATTTTCGTGTTTACCCAGTTTACGGGCAGTTTTGGTTATTTTAATCTTTCATATGCCAGCATTTGGCTTTAGTTGAACACGCATCACCGTTCACTCTGTTTTGTGGGTCAGCCAGTATCTCTGGCCCCCCCTTTTTTTTTTTGGTTGTTTGTGATTGAGCTGTACAGCTCTTTTGTGTGGGGATTTGTTCCTTTGTTTCCAGGCTCTGTACTATGCCTGGACGTGGGAGGTCTTTACGAAGCACCAAGTCAGCGAGCCAGCCAAGCTCACGTACTTCTTCGCCTGACCACCGTGCATCCCTCCCAGTTGTAGTTCTGCAGGGTCCTAATAGCCAGGTACAGGACGCAGTAAGAGCCATAGAGGGGGAAGTTACCATCATGGAGGAAATGCTGCAGAGGATGATGGACCTCGTAGCCCAGAACAGGGACGAACTCCTCCGCAGGATGGAGGAAATCTCTCGCAAGAGTGAGGACAGGCTACAACGACTGGAGGACCAACTTCAGGCAAGGACTGCTTCTACCGAGGCGGTGGTATCCCGCAGTAATGGGAGCCAGGCTCCCTCAGCAGCACAGCCTGAGGAACAGCCAGCGGATATTCCACTCCCTCATATTCGACTAGTCACCACACCACCTGCGGCCAGGAGTGCTAACCCCATTCACCAAGCAGCTACCAGAGAAGACCTCCGGGAATGGCAGCGGCAACTGGAGGAGAGGGAGAGACGTCTGCAACTGCAAGAGCAGGCTCTTTTACAGAGGCAGCCAGATGGTCAGCAACCGCCAGTGTGCAGAAGAGGGGAAGCAGCACCGGGCGACTTAGCAGCATACCCTGGGTCCTCTTCCCATTTACGGGAGGCTAACCAGACATTCCCTGAGCCGGCCGCAAGACTGACCACACCGTCGCGCACAAGGTACGGCGAGGAGCCAGCACAAGACCACCTTCGATGCCAACCGCCTTTCAGAGATGCAATCCCGTATCTGGTGTCCCGTGACTCTATACCTCATTTTAAAGGGGAAACCTCTGCTTGTGAGCCCCTGAAAAGAAACCAGGAGGTGGAGAGCTACATTCGGGCTATTGAAAACCTGGTAAGGGCCCCCAACCGATGACACATACATCCGGGCTGCAAGAGCAAGTTGTCGGGGCAGAGCGGAGACCATCATCAACTCCGAGAGTTTTGACGGGATACAGGATTGGGACACTTTCAAGCGGCAGCTGAGGCGTAAGTTCAGGGGCACGTACACTGCCTCTGATTTTTTCAAAGTGCTCTACGACCACAGCATGAGTGAAAGGCAGGCTCCAATGGACTTCTTCCTTGAGGTGGAGGCATCGGTCTTCCAAGGCTACCGGGACCACCGAGGAGCTGTTGGAGAGCCTTCAGAGCTGATCAGGCGGGTCTTCCTTGCTGGATTACCTTCCACTCTGCGGGATCTCCTTGTTCTCAAGGATGATTGCTCGCCAATCCAGCTGGCAGAAACCGCCCAGAAGCTCTGGAACTCAAGGTATGGCATCCGGCATGGCAGCTCCAACACTCGCCATCAGTCTCCAAATGACCTGCAGGAAGAGGAGTACCAGGTTCGATGTCGCACCCCAGACCGTCCACCCCGTGCACGAGACCGCTATGACCTGTTTCCGCTAGCTGCATCACCTCCACCTGCTCGGCCTCTGTCCTCATCTCCAACATCACGGCGTAACGTGTGGTGTGAGTACCATCACAGTTCGACCCACAGTACCCGGGAATGCAGGGCTGCCGCCCGCCAACCATCACCCTCAGCCTACTCTTGTTTCCGGTGTGGTAGAAGCGGTCACCTCTCTCGTGAGTGCCCCTTTCCGAGAGGCCAGGAAGGAAGGGTTCCCAGCTTCACTGGCAACTTCTCAGGAGGGAACCCACACACGCTCTATCGCAGTCCAGACAGAGCAGTTGCAAGCAGCAGCAGTGAGTACTCCAGCAGTCGGCGGACGGCCAGTCGTGGCACTCAGTGTTGATGGGAAGACTCTCCTCTGCTTCATTGACACTGGGTCTCAGGTCACTCTGGTCAAGCCTAGTGCCTTGGAAGAGATTGATCCGTCAAACAAGCTCCGACATCATACTTCCAGCAAGACTCTCCAAGGTGTCTCAGGAGATCCTTTCCATCCAGCTGCAGAGGTTACGCTCTCCTTTAACATCAGCAAGGATCTCCTGTTACTTCACCGTACCATAGTAGCTGACCTTTCGTTCCACGGTGATGTACTCCTTGGGACAGACTTCTTGCGACGCCTAGACTTCACTTTACAGTCTGAAGCGGAGTCATCTCATGGACTACTGATTCTAGGAGGTTGTGAGTTGTCGCTTCTGTATACCGACGCTCATTCCCTGCAGATTAGCCTGGTTGACTTAGACCTAGCTGATCTTCCTACTGGACTCCAAAGCCCCATCCGACCATCTACTCCACCAGAAGCTGCAGTACACCTTGCACGACCTACTGAGATCCCGCCACATTCAGGTCGCTTTCTAGAAGGCTGCATCTCTCGCCTGGGACAGACAGATGGAGATGTCGTTTTAACACCTGTTGTGACTGATGAACTAACCCTACCGCACCTTGTTACGACCGCCACTCGACGATGATGCTCCATATGGGCCCTGAATCACACTTCACGGCCATTAGTATTGAAACAGGGTACAAGACTTGGGACCGTCACACCTCTAGGAGAGGTCTACAGTAATCCCCAGTCCATCAAGAAGCCTGACCAGCCACGGGCACAATCAACCTTCAGGGACACAGCTGCCAGGAATCATGTACCTCCTGTCAGGACTGGCCTTGAGGAGGAACTCGATTTCACTGAGGATGGGATCCATACAGCCCCTGGGTCTATAGGTATTGCTGCTGCCGGGCAAGACAGGTGTCCCGTCAGTCCAGGAACTCCAGTAGCTCAAGGCCTGGGATGTTCATCAACCTCTGCCATGACAGAGCCAAGGTCTACATTTCAAACTGAAGAGGAGAGCACATTCACAACTGCTTCTGCCATCACAGAGCCGAAGCACTTCAATGAATCCTCCTTGTTATCTGAAGCTGTTGAACCTGAGATGGAATGGGACGATTTCTCTGCCTATTTACCAGACATTCCAGAAGAAGATTGGGATATCGAGGGTGCTTTCTTACCACCCTCTGTAGCTGTTGCCACATGCGAAGCTGTTGTAGAACCAGGTGATGACAATGAAGCTAATGGTATACCTGACCTTAGTCATTTACCAGAGCATCAGCGACAGGAGCTTGACCAGCTGTTGGAGCAGTTCCAGGAGCTTTTTGATGGGGGAAAAGAGACGGTTGGCCACATACCCGGGATCCGCCATCAGATTGATACTGAGGACGCCAAACCAGTTCGTGTCTGTCAATGGAGGTTGCCACAGTCTACTAAGGAGACCATCCGGCAGCAGTGTGACTCCATGCTGCAATCAGGTGTCATCGAGCCTTCATGTAGTCCTTGGCTGAGCCCAGTGGTCTTAGTTAAGAAGAAGGATGGCAGTCTTCGTTTCTGCGTTGATTATCGTGGCCTCAACGCTGTCACCAAGAAGGACACTTACCCACTTCCCAGGATCGACGCTCTCATCGACGAATTGGGTCCCACTGACACATTCACCACACTAGATGCCCGTGCAGCCTATTGGGCAGTTGAGATGGAGCCCTCTGATAGGCCCAAGACTGCCTTCTCCGATGGATACCGGCTGTTTCACTTCTGCCGTCTTCCCTTCGGTCTCTCAACCGCGCCAACCACCTTCCAACGCACCATGAATGTCCTCCTTTCTCCTGTTTTGGGTAAGCACACTCTATGCTACCTAGACGACATTGTCATCTATAGCCGTGGATTCCTCCAGCACCTGCAAGACCTGAAAGAAACACTTCAGCTCCTCTCAGCAGCTGGACTGAAACTAAACATGGAGAAATGCCATTTTGCTGGGATTCTTGGGATTCACCATCAGTCCAGAAGGAGTCCTTCCCAATCAGGATAAGGTGGCAGCAATCGCCAAAGTTCCAGCACCACGTAATGTCCGTGAGGTACGCCGTTTCTTAGGGTGCACCGGGTTCTTCAGGAAGCACATTCCTGGCTACGCAACCATTTCTTCTCCACTGCACTTGCTCCTTAAGAAGAATCAGAAATGGTCTTGGGGAGCTGGTCAACAGAAGGCGTTTCAGGAGCTAAAGGACCGTCTTACCACTGCACCAGTTCTTCGTCAGCCAGATTTTAGCCAGGAGTTTGAGTTACATACAGACGCTTCCTCCATCGCGATTGGTTCTTGCCTTATGCAAAGGTCTGATGACAATGCACCCCATGCCAGTGCCTATTTCAGCCGCAAGTTACGAGCTGCTGAATCCAGATATCCTGCCATTGACCTGGAAGCCCTCAGTGTGGTTGAAGGTGTCAGGATCTTCGACTCCTACCTCTATGGACGGCACTTCACAATTTATACTGACCATAGAATATTGGTACATGTCTTTTCTCGGAAAACCAAGTCTCCACGGATGACCCGCTATGCTCATGATCTTTCATTCTACAGCTTCAACATCCGTTACAAAGAGGGACCTACCAATTTTGTCCCAGACTTGCTCTCAAGACATATTGCTCTGCTAGAGGATTCACCTAGCTATCAAGTTTCAGGTCTGGCCATCACTGAACTCTCTCCTGAGGTCCTTGCTAGAAAGCAGATGGAAGATCCTCAGCTTGCTGACCTGCGACATTATCTGCTTGATGGTACAGTCCCAAAGAAAAAGTGGCCACTTTCCTTGGATGAGTTTGAAATCAAGGAAGGTATCCTATACAGGCTTAGACATCTTCCAGACAGAATCTGTTACCAGCTTGTTGTTCCCACATCCTTAAAGAACTCTGCATTGAAGGCATCCCATTTACCACCACTTGCTTCTCACCCTGGAGTTCAGCGGACCTATGACAATGCCAGGTCGATGTATTACTGGACCAACATGTTGAAGGACTGTAGGGAGTATGTTAACAACTGTCCTGTGTGTCAGCAGTCGAGAGGCAACCCCCAGAGAGTGCCAATGGGAGAGACCCCCTTGGCCCAGTTTCCTCTAGAGCGTGTCTCCATGGACCTGATTGACTTTGGACCTACCATCCCAGTTCGCTATGCACTGTCCATCATTGATCAACACTCAAGATGGCTGCAGATTGTGCCCCTGAGGAAGTCAACAGCCGTTAACATCCATCGTGCCTTTGTTGACCATTGGGTTACTTTATTTGGCCCACCAAGAGTTATCCAGACGGATAATGGGGTGCAGTTTACCAGTGGTATCTTCAAGGAGCTTGTCTTGATGATGCATGCCAGTCACCACTACACCATCCGCTATCATCCCCAGGCCAACGGGATGATAGAGCGCACCAATCGGGTCGTCAAATCAGCTCTGACTGCTTTGGTGGAGCATAGACCAAGGATCTGGCACCAGTTCATTCCTGAACTTAGATTGCAGATCAACTCCGCTATCCACAGGACGACCCATGAACAGCCTTTGTATCTCCTGACTGGCCGGCATGCCAATTTTCCAATTGGTCTGACAAATGAAGCAGTGTTTGCTGAAAATCTCAACCTGCAGGAACGACTCCAGGCAGCCAGACAAGCAGCTGTCACCGCTTCTAAACAGTCCAGACAGACCTATGGAAGGTACTATAATCGAGGCACAAGAGAACAATTCCTGCCAGAGGTGGGCTCGCTCGTCTGGTATTATGAGCACGGGCACCGTACTGGTTCACTACCGCCATTAACAGGAAAGTGGCGAGGACCTGCAAGAGTTGTTGCTCAACTTGGACCACTGGCCTTTGAAGTGAGAGATGTCCACACAGATGTACGACTGAGAGCGCATCTCAACCACCTAAAGCCTTTCAAGACATCCCAGGAGCTGTGTTATGCATCGGAAGATGAGGACGACGCAGTATCAGAAGCACCAGATGTTCCTGACTTTGACGCAGATGTTCCCATTGACCCTACCCAGGACCCTGATGTTGAGGACGTTGACACAGATGGACCAGCCGATGTTCGAGTCGACTTCACCAGTGGACCTGATGCTGATGATGTGACCCAGGAACCGTCCTCCAGTACTGCCCCTGCTCCAGACGTGTAGCTGTTCAGGGCTGTGGCTCCTTTTCCCGCGCCTTTTCGTGGCTGGGCTGCTTTTAGTCACAAGCCTGTGTTTGTTTTGTGTTTTACTTTCATTTTACTGTTTTTACTGTTCATTTTTATTTACTTGTGTTTGTGTGTTCAGTGATGCGTGTCATGCACGTCCAGCTGAACATGCACCCGTAACTTTTGAGGCAAGTAATCGGGCTCAGGCCTTCCTTGTTACTCTTTCCAGGTGTGTCTCCGATGTCCTCTCCGACCCCGTGGTATGGGAGGGTTGTGAGGTTTTCAACCTCCTTCCCCCCCCCCCACACTATACCCACTACCTATCCCCCCCCTTCCTTGCTCCAATCCTTCTATCCCTCTCGTCCCCTTATCCGCACCCTCTTCCTGTTCCTTCGCTTTTTCACTTCCTTCTGCTTCTACGTTAATTTCCCACTTTTCCATTCCTTTTTCCCGTTTACCCTACCTTCTACCTTTAATCCTATCCTCTCCTACTTCCATCCTATCCCTATCCTACCCAGCATCCTGCCGAAATCCACAGGGCGAGTCGAGCACAGCCGGACCACTTCCCTCTGCCAGCCTCCTTTTTACGCATTTTATATCTGTTCCACGCTGGCTCTTATTTTTACATATGTTTTGCTTGTATATACATCCTTTTTGTATTCTTTTAAATAAACTTTTGAGATCCTTAGTTATCCGTGCATAGTTTACGAAGATTTTGATGTGCGGATAACAGACATCCACATCTGCTGCGTCTGCATCTTTCTTTTCATGTGCTTTTTTTATCTCTTGTATTTTAAGCTCCGCTTTATTTTTGTATGGTTTCTTTTTACTTATTCATAATTTTAATATCTCTTTTAAGGCGAGAGAAAGTTACTTATTTTAATATTTTTATCAATGAATCGCAGCAGATTCTTTTAGGTCTTATTTTACCATAACTATAATTCTTTAACTATTTCTTTTAATGTTTAATTGTTTTTGTGATTGGTTTTATCTTTTGTACATTTTATTTTATTAAAACCATTCTTATTTATTGTTCTATGCAATTTATGTGCTACGCTGACGTCCGTGGGGGTTAATGTAACCCCCACGTTCATGCTAAATAAAGGAAGTGGATACTCTGACTGTGCTTTGACTACCCTTTGGATTTACCTGTCTGGATTTTACACCGTGGATGCCGAAACAAGGTTGTACTGCCCCTTTTACTTGCCCAGGTGTATTTAGGCTGGACGTGCCATTTTACTATTTTACATTCACTGTGAACCATGTGTGCTCCTTCGACTTTGACTTTTTACTTTCTCTGAATTTTACTTACTTTAATCTTGTCCTTTTACTGTTTACTCTTATTCATGCTCATACCTTTTACTGTCTTTTACTTGAGCTTTTACTTCCCTCATTTTACCTTTTACTCGTTGTATCTTAGATGTTAGTTCTTGTTATTGTTTTTAAGCCCTTCTGGCGTATTTTTATTCAGTCATAAGCCCCTCTGGCAATTGTCTTTTACTTATTAGTTTGTTTTACTTTGGTGCCTTCTGCACGGTTCTTTTTGTTCATTTTAGATTTCGTATTTATTTGTCATGCTTCTTCGTATTGGTCACGCTCCTGGTAGGCCTGCATCTCCGGGGATAATTGGCTTGTGAGGTCGTGTGGGTTCTGAGCCTTCAGCCTGGTCCCCTCACCCCCTTTTTCGAGGAACGAACGGGGCCCCCTCATTTTCCTTGGCCCCTAAGCCTGAAGCTTCCCGCCTCACGGGTGGCCTCTTTTGGGTTCCTCTCTCATATAACCTTACAGGTACACCCCATTTTTGGTGGCAGCGAGTGGGATCTACCAGGAGTGTATTTATGAGTTTCTTTGCTCGTTGACTAATATGAAGGGTTTTTTTTAAAGTCCAGCATTTAGCTTTTTCCTGTTAGGTTAGTTTTAGTAGTATTAGAAGAGCCACGTTTCTTGTCTTTTATGTTCTGTGTTTTGTTCTGTGTTTTGTTTTATTTCAGATTTTGTAGTGTTTTAGAATTTTTTGAGCGAGGCTTTTCTCTTTCAGCATTTTATGTCTTGTTTTTTTTACTAATGCCCGCTCACCAGTTAGTTTTATTTTGTGGCTCTTGCTAGGTATAGGGACACTTTCATTTTACCGTGTTCTAATCTTTCTTTTTACCCCTGCTAATTTTACCTTATCCCCTGTGTACACTTGGTTCTTTGTCTTTTTTTTTTCGTGTTTACCCAGTTTACGGGCAGTTTTGGTTATTTTAATCTTTCATGTGCCAGCATTTGGCCTCAGTTACACGCATCACCGTTCACTCTGTTTTGTGGGTCAGCCAGTATCTCTGGCCCCCTTTTTTTTTTTTGTTGTTGTTTGTGATTGAGCTGTACAGCTCTTTTGTGTGGGGATTTGTTCCTTTGTTTCCAGGCTCTGTACTATGCCTGGACGTGGGAGGTCTTTACGAAGCACCAAGTCAGCGAGCCAGCCAAGCTCACGTACTTCTTCGCCTGACCACCGTGCATCCCTCCCAGTTGTAGTTCTGCAGGGTCCTAATAGCCAGGTACAGGACGCAGTAAGAGCCATAGAGGGGGAAGTTACCATCATGGAGGAAATGCTGCAGAGGATGATGGACCTCGTAGCCCAGAACAGGGACGAACTCCTCCGCAGGATGGAGGAAATCTCTCGCAAGAGTGAGGACAGGCTACAACGACTGGAGGACCAACTTCAGGCAAGGACTGCTTCTACCGAGGCGGTGGTATCCCGCAGTAATGGGAGCCAGGCTCCCTCAGCAGCACAGCCTGAGGAACAGCCAGCGGATATTCCACTCCCTCATATTCGACTAGTCACCACACCACCTGCGGCCAGGAGTGCTAACCCCATTCACCAAGCAGCTACCAGAGAAGACCTCCGGGAATGGCAGCGGCAACTGGAGGAGAGGGAGAGACGTCTGCAACTGCAAGAGCAGGCTCTTTTACAGAGGCAGCCAGATGGTCAGCAACCGCCAGTGTGCAGAAGAGGGGAAGCAGCACCGGGCGACTTAGCAGCATACCCTGGGTCCTCTTCCCATTTACGGGAGGCTAACCAGACATTCCCTGAGCCGGCCGCAAGACTGACCACACCGTCGCGCACAAGGTACGGCGAGGAGCCAGCACAAGACCACCTTCGATGCCAACCGCCTTTCAGAGATGCAATCCCGTATCTGGTGTCCCGTGACTCTATACCTCATTTTAAAGGGGAAACCTCTGCTTGTGAGCCCCTGAAAAGAAACCAGGAGGTGGAGAGCTACATTCGGGCTATTGAAAACCTGGTAAGGCCCCCAACCGATGACACATACATCCGGGCTGCAAGAGCAAGTTGTCGGGGCAGAGCGGAGACCATCATCAACTCCGAGAGTTTTGACGGGATACAGGATTGGGACACTTTCAAGCGGCAGCTGAGGCGTAAGTTCAGGGGCACGTACACTGCCTCTGATTTTTTCAAAGTGCTCTACGACCACAGCATGAGTGAAAGGCAGGCTCCAATGGACTTCTTCCTTGAGGTGGAGGCATCGGTCTTCCAAGGCTACCGGGACCACCGAGGAGCTGTTGGAGAGCCTTCAGAGCTGATCAGGCGGGTCTTCCTTGCTGGATTACCTTCCACTCTGCGGGATCTCCTTGTTCTCAAGGATGATTGCTCGCCAATCCAGCTGGCAGAAACCGCCCAGAAGCTCTGGAACTCAAGGTATGGCATCCGGCATGGCAGCTCCAACACTCGCCATCAGTCTCCAAATGACCTGCAGGAAGAGGAGTACCAGGTTCGATGTCGCACCCCAGACCGTCCACCCCGTGCACGAGACCGCTATGACCTGTTTCCGCTAGCTGCATCACCTCCACCTGCTCGGCCTCTGTCCTCATCTCCAACATCACGGCGTAACGTGTGGTGTGAGTACCATCACAGTTCGACCCACAGTACCCGGGAATGCAGGGCTGCCGCCCGCCAACCATCACCCTCAGCTACTCTTGTTTCCGGTGTGGTAGAAGCGGTCACCTCTCTCGTGAGTGCCCCTTTCCGAGAGGCCAGGAAGGAAGGGTTCCCAGCTTCACTGGCAACTTCTCAGGAGGGAACCCACACACGCTCTATCGCAGTCCAGACAGAGCAGTTGCAAGCAGCAGCAGTGAGTACTCCAGCAGTCGGCGGACGGCCAGTCGTGGCACTCAGTGTTGATGGGAAGACTCTCCTCTGCTTCATTGACACTGGGTCTCAGGTCACTCTGGTCAAGCCTAGTGCCTTGGAAGAGATTGATCCGTCAAACAAGCTCCGACATCATACTTCCAGCAAGACTCTCCAAGGTGTCTCAGGAGATCCTTTCCATCCAGCTGCAGAGGTTACGCTCTCCTTTAACATCAGCAAGGATCTCCTGTTACTTCACCGTACCATAGTAGCTGACCTTTCGTTCCACGGTGATGTACTCCTTGGGACAGACTTCTTGCGACGCCTAGACTTCACTTTACAGTCTGAAGCGGAGTCATCTCATGGACTACTGATTCTAGGAGGTTGTGAGTTGTCGCTTCTGTATACCGACGCTCATTCCCTGCAGATTAGCCTGGTTGACTTAGACCTAGCTGATCTTCCTACTGGACTCCAAAGCCCCATCCGACCATCTACTCCACCAGAAGCTGCAGTACACCTTGCACGACCTACTGAGATCCCGCCACATTCAGGTCGCTTTCTAGAAGGCTGCATCTCTCGCCTGGGACAGACAGATGGAGATGTCGTTTTAACACCTGTTGTGACTGATGAACTAACCCTACCGCACCTTGTTACGACCGCCACTCGACGATGATGCTCCATATGGGCCCTGAATCACACTTCACGGCCATTAGTATTGAAACAGGGTACAAGACTTGGGACCGTCACACCTCTAGGAGAGGTCTACAGTAATCCCCAGTCCATCAAGAAGCCTGACCAGCCACGGGCACAATCAACCTTCAGGGACACAGCTGCCAGGAATCATGTACCTCCTGTCAGGACTGGCCTTGAGGAGGAACTCGATTTCACTGAGGATGGGATCCATACAGCCCCTGGGTCTATAGGTATTGCTGCTGCCGGGCAAGACAGGTGTCCCGTCAGTCCAGGAACTCCAGTAGCTCAAGGCCTGGGATGTTCATCAACCTCTGCCATGACAGAGCCAAGGTCTACATTTCAAACTGAAGAGGAGAGCACATTCACAACTGCTTCTGCCATCACAGAGCCGAAGCACTTCAATGAATCCTCCTTGTTATCTGAAGCTGTTGAACCTGAGATGGAATGGGACGATTTCTCTGCCTATTTACCAGACATTCCAGAAGAAGATTGGGATATCGAGGGTGCTTTCTTACCACCCTCTGTAGCTGTTGCCACATGCGAAGCTGTTGTAGAACCAGGTGATGACAATGAAGCTAATGGTATACCTGACCTTAGTCATTTACCAGAGCATCAGCGACAGGAGCTTGACCAGCTGTTGGAGCAGTTCCAGGAGCTTTTTGATGGGGGAAAAGAGACGGTTGGCCACATACCCGGGATCCGCCATCAGATTGATACTGAGGACGCCAAACCAGTTCGTGTCTGTCAATGGAGGTTGCCACAGTCTACTAAGGAGACCATCCGGCAGCAGTGTGACTCCATGCTGCAATCAGGTGTCATCGAGCCTTCATGTAGTCCTTGGCTGAGCCCAGTGGTCTTAGTTAAGAAGAAGGATGGCAGTCTTCGTTTCTGCGTTGATTATCGTGGCCTCAACGCTGTCACCAAGAAGGACACTTACCCACTTCCCAGGATCGACGCTCTCATCGACGAATTGGGTCCCACTGACACATTCACCACACTAGATGCCCGTGCAGCCTATTGGGCAGTTGAGATGGAGCCCTCTGATAGGCCCAAGACTGCCTTCTCCGATGGATACCGGCTGTTTCACTTCTGCCGTCTTCCCTTCGGTCTCTCAACCGCGCCAACCACCTTCCAACGCACCATGAATGTCCTCCTTTCTCCTGTTTTGGGTAAGCACACTCTATGCTACCTAGACGACATTGTCATCTATAGCCGTGGATTCCTCCAGCACCTGCAAGACCTGAAAGAAACACTTCAGCTCCTCTCAGCAGCTGGACTGAAACTAAACATGGAGAAATGCCATTTTGCTGGGATTCTTGGGATTCACCATCAGTCCAGAAGGAGTCCTTCCCAATCAGGATAAGGTGGCAGCAATCGCCAAAGTTCCAGCACCACGTAATGTCCGTGAGGTACGCCGTTTCTTAGGGTGCACCGGGTTCTTCAGGAAGCACATTCCTGGCTACGCAACCATTTCTTCTCCACTGCACTTGCTCCTTAAGAAGAATCAGAAATGGTCTTGGGGAGCTGGTCAACAGAAGGCGTTTCAGGAGCTAAAGGACCGTCTTACCACTGCACCAGTTCTTCGTCAGCCAGATTTTAGCCAGGAGTTTGAGTTACATACAGACGCTTCCTCCATCGCGATTGGTTCTTGCCTTATGCAAAGGTCTGATGACAATGCACCCCATGCCAGTGCCTATTTCAGCCGCAAGTTACGAGCTGCTGAATCCAGATATCCTGCCATTGACCTGGAAGCCCTCAGTGTGGTTGAAGGTGTCAGGATCTTCGACTCCTACCTCTATGGACGGCACTTCACAATTTATACTGACCATAGAATATTGGTACATGTCTTTTCTCGGAAAACCAAGTCTCCACGGATGACCCGCTATGCTCATGATCTTTCATTCTACAGCTTCAACATCCGTTACAAAGAGGGACCTACCAATTTTGTCCCAGACTTGCTCTCAAGACATATTGCTCTGCTAGAGGATTCACCTAGCTATCAAGTTTCAGGTCTGGCCATCACTGAACTCTCTCCTGAGGTCCTTGCTAGAAAGCAGATGGAAGATCCTCAGCTTGCTGACCTGCGACATTATCTGCTTGATGGTACAGTCCCAAAGAAAAAGTGGCCACTTTCCTTGGATGAGTTTGAAATCAAGGAAGGTATCCTATACAGGCTTAGACATCTTCCAGACAGAATCTGTTACCAGCTTGTTGTTCCCACATCCTTAAAGAACTCTGCATTGAAGGCATCCCATTTACCACCACTTGCTTCTCACCCTGGAGTTCAGCGGACCTATGACAATGCCAGGTCGATGTATTACTGGACCAACATGTTGAAGGACTGTAGGGAGTATGTTAACAACTGTCCTGTGTGTCAGCAGTCGAGAGGCAACCCCCAGAGAGTGCCAATGGGAGAGACCCCCTTGGCCCAGTTTCCTCTAGAGCGTGTCTCCATGGACCTGATTGACTTTGGACCTACCATCCCAGTTCGCTATGCACTGTCCATCATTGATCAACACTCAAGATGGCTGCAGATTGTGCCCCTGAGGAAGTCAACAGCCGTTAACATCCATCGTGCCTTTGTTGACCATTGGGTTACTTTATTTGGCCCACCAAGAGTTATCCAGACGGATAATGGGGTGCAGTTTACCAGTGGTATCTTCAAGGAGCTTGTCTTGATGATGCATGCCAGTCACCACTACACCATCCGCTATCATCCCCAGGCCAACGGGATGATAGAGCGCACCAATCGGGTCGTCAAATCAGCTCTGACTGCTTTGGTGGAGCATAGACCAAGGATCTGGCACCAGTTCATTCCTGAACTTAGATTGCAGATCAACTCCGCTATCCACAGGACGACCCATGAACAGCCTTTGTATCTCCTGACTGGCCGGCATGCCAATTTTCCAATTGGTCTGACAAATGAAGCAGTGTTTGCTGAAAATCTCAACCTGCAGGAACGACTCCAGGCAGCCAGACAAGCAGCTGTCACCGCTTCTAAACAGTCCAGACAGACCTATGGAAGGTACTATAATCGAGGCACAAGAGAACAATTCCTGCCAGAGGTGGGCTCGCTCGTCTGGTATTATGAGCACGGGCACCGTACTGGTTCACTACCGCCATTAACAGGAAAGTGGCGAGGACCTGCAAGAGTTGTTGCTCAACTTGGACCACTGGCCTTTGAAGTGAGAGATGTCCACACAGATGTACGACTGAGAGCGCATCTCAACCACCTAAAGCCTTTCAAGACATCCCAGGAGCTGTGTTATGCATCGGAAGATGAGGACGACGCAGTATCAGAAGCACCAGATGTTCCTGACTTTGACGCAGATGTTCCCATTGACCCTACCCAGGACCCTGATGTTGAGGACGTTGACACAGATGGACCAGCCGATGTTCGAGTCGACTTCACCAGTGGACCTGATGCTGATGATGTGACCCAGGAACCGTCCTCCAGTACTGCCCCTGCTCCAGACGTGTAGCTGTTCAGGGCTGTGGCTCCTTTTCCCGCGCCTTTTCGTGGCTGGGCTGCTTTTAGTCACAAGCCTGTGTTTGTTTTGTGTTTTACTTTCATTTTACTGTTTTTACTGTTCATTTTTATTTACTTGTGTTTGTGTGTTCAGTGATGCGTGTCATGCACGTCCAGCTGAACATGCACCCGTAACTTTTGAGGCAAGTAATCGGGCTCAGGCCTTCCTTGTTACTCTTTCCAGGTGTGTCTCCGATGTCCTCTCCGACCCCGTGGTATGGGAGGGTTGTGAGGTTTTCAACCTCCTTCCCCCCCCCCACACTATACCCACTACCTATCCCCCCCCTTCCTTGCTCCAATCCTTCTATCCCTCTCGTCCCCTTATCCGCACCCTCTTCCTGTTCCTTCGCTTTTTCACTTCCTTCTGCTTCTACGTTAATTTCCCACTTTTCCATTCCTTTTTCCCGTTTACCCTACCTTCTACCTTTAATCCTATCCTCTCCTACTTCCATCCTATCCCTATCCTACCCAGCATCCTGCCGAAATCCACAGGGCGAGTCGAGCACAGCCGGACCACTTCCCTCTGCCAGCCTCCTTTTTACGCATTTTATATCTGTTCCACGCTGGCTCTTATTTTTACATATGTTTTGCTTGTATATACATCCTTTTTGTATTCTTTTAAATAAACTTTTGAGATCCTTAGTTATCCGTGCATAGTTTACGAAGATTTTGATGTGCGGATAACAGACATCCACATCTGCTGCGTCTGCATCTTTCTTTTCATGTGCTTTTTTTATCTTTTGTATTTTAAGCTCCGCTTTATTTTTGTATGGTTTCTTTTTACTTATTCATAATTTTAATATCTCTTTTAAGGCGAGAGAAAGTTACTTATTTTAATATTTTTATCAATGAATCGCAGCAGATTCTTTTAGGTCTTATTTTACCATAACTATAATTCTTTAACTATTTCTTTTAATGTTTAATTGTTTTTGTGA
>NC_061851.1:29118221-29120721 GCF_019202785.1 Penaeus chinensis | reverse complement strand
TTTCTGTTCTCGACTTCATATTGTGGACTGTTATTTGAATATAGAATAAGAAAGAACACGAGAGAGAGAGAGAGAGAGAGAGAGAGAGAGAGAGAGAGAGAGAGAGAGAGAGAGAGAGAGAGAGAGAGAGAGAGAATCTAGCGCTGAAACAGTTCGCGTAGGTTTCAATGCTAAGGAAGAGAAGTATTCAGGATGAGATACAACAGTTCATGGTAAAAATTACAACAATGAGAAAAATAATGCTTATTATCACAGTGAAAACTATGGTGATTACTATGACAGTAATATTTGTAATATTTGTGGGGATAATATGATATTGGTATAGGTAATAATGGCATTATTAATAATAGTAACGATAATAATAATCACAACAACACTAATGATAATGATAGTAATAATAGTAATAATGACCATAATAATAATGACGACGATGACGATAGTGTTGGTAATACTGAAATAGTAATGATACTAGTAGTATTGATAAGGACAATAAGAACAATAATAATAATGACAATAATAGTAGTAATGATAATGATAATACGTACAATAATAATAATGATAATTATAAGGATAAATAATGAAAATGATAATGCTAATGATAATGATAATAATGGTAATGATGAGGATAAATAATGAAAATGATAATGATAATAATGGTAATGATGAGGATAAATAATGAAAATGATAATGATAATGATATAATAATGATAATAATAATAATAATAATATAAATAGTAATACTAATAATAATATAAAGTGTAATAGTGATAGTAATAGTAACAGTGATAGTGATAGTGATAATGGTGATGGTAATGGTGATGGTAATGGTGATAATGATGATAATATATGGTAATAACAATAGTAATGGTATATTAAAAGAGAGAACGAAAGAAAGAAAAGCAGAGAAGAGAAGCTAAAATATAAAAAAAATGGAGAAGAGGAAGCGAAAGCAGGTGACCTCCGAAGCCAGCTACTTGCCAGTAAACGATAGAAGGTTACCTTAATCAGCAGTTTAGAGATTACTAGTTGCGTTTACTTCCTCCTCCTCCTCCCCCTCCCCCTCCTCCTCCTCCTCCTACTCCTACTCCTCCCTCTCCTCCTCCTTCCCCTCCTCCTTCTCCTCCTCCCTCCTCCTCCTCCTCTCTCCTCTCCTACTCCTCCTCCCTCCTCCTCCTCCTCCTCCTCCTCCTCCCCCCCCCTCCTCCTTCTCCTTCTCCTCCTCCTTCTCCCCCTCCTCCTCCTCCTGCTCCTCCTCCTCCTTCTCCTTCTCCTCCTCCTCCTCCTCCTCCTCCTCCTCCTCCTCCTCCTCCTCCTCCTCCTCTTACTTCTACTCCTATTCCTCCTCCTCCTCCAACTCCTCCTCCTCCCCCCTCCTCCTCCTCCTCCTCCTCCGGGAATTTGCCTGCTGGGGAGACCCTCGAAGTTGTATGTAATGTAAATGTGATTTTTGTTAGTGTTGTTTTCTTTGTTATTATTTCAGTATTTGAGACTTTATCATTATTTTATTTGTTATATGGTGTTGCTAAATTTAAATGTTAGGACGTTGTTATTCTTTTTCTTCATCTGCTTCGTCTTAGTATTGCAGTTGTTAATATTATTATATTTTATTCTAAAATATTTGCGTTATATTATACAAATATATCCTTATCATCATTAATAAACTTTCATAGTCGGTAAAACATATTTCTAAATCAAACAACAACAGTAACATCCACAACTTATAAGCTCGCAAGAATTCCAACAAGTTTTCGAGAACGAAACAAAGTAGCCTAATTTACAGCCGGTAAAGTTCAGCTTAAAAGGATCACATTTCGGGAAGTTTAACCGGCAACCAGATAGTATTAACTATAATTCACACGTGTCTCGTTATTCCTTTTCTTTTCAGCGCGGTTCGTGATTTCCTGTCTATTAATGTTATCATTTTCTATGCATTGTTTACACATTAGCTTGATGTGAGGATAAATGTTAAGGGAAATAGGCAGGTTAATAAGTACAGAATGTTCATTGGCCGGTGTTCAGTGTCTAGCGTGTTTCGAGCCTGATAAAGCCTTAGGCAGCTGAATGGATCATCTTGTGGTGTCCTCCGTCCGATGTTTATTCTTATCCTGTCTGACTTTCGATTCTAAAAAGTGTAGATTTCTGTTCTCTCTACTTTTTTTTTGTCTCTTTTTAAATCGGTCCATAATTTTTTGATATATGGCAAAATGAGAGGAATGAAGAAAATTTGCAAAATAAACGAGAACAAATCAATAGATATATGAACTAGATACTGAAAATAGCTTACCAAAGAGTTGAGAGAAATACATATAACTGAGGAGTCTCCCAGAGCAGCAATTTCGGACACTGAGAGACACCAGGCGGCCTCCTTACGCTTATATTCCTAGAATAATCCTATATTACGTATCAAGGGATTGCAGCACCGTGTGAATGGCCCTTGCAATTACCCTACCACAATGTTAACTGTAAAGAATAGTTTGGTATTACTAGTATCACTGACTGT
>NC_061851.1:29065721-29070721 GCF_019202785.1 Penaeus chinensis | reverse complement strand
TTGCTCCGCCACGTTGAGTGGGCTTGAGGAAGGGCAGAAGGAAGGAAGGAGGAGGAGGAGGAAGAGGAGGTTGAGGAGGAGGAGGAGGAGGAGGAGGAAGAAGAGGAGGTGGAGGAGGAGGACGGGGAAAGGGAAGAAGAAGAAGAAGAGGAGGAGGAGGAGGAAGAAGAAGAAGGACGGGGAAAAGGAAAAAAAAAAAAAAAAAATAGGAGGAGAAGGACAAAGAGGGTTAAGAGGAGGAGAAATGGGAAGAAGAGAAACGAGGGGAGTGGAGGAGAAATAGGAGGGGAAGGAGGAGAAGGTAGAAGAAAAAAGAAAGAAAAAGAAAACGAAGAAGAAGAAAGAAAGAAGGAAGACGCAAGGGGGTGGAGAGGGGGGAAAGCTAAGAGTCGCTATCTTCACAGACTCCTCGTTTTCCCTCCCTCCCTTCCCCCTCCCCTCTTCCCATGTTCCTTCCCTCCCTCCCCCTCTCCTCTTCCCCTCCTCCTTCCCTCTCTCTCCCTCCTCCTCCCTTCCCTCCCCACTCCCCTCTTCACTCCCTCCCTCTCTCTTCTTCACCCTCCTCCCCTCCCTCCCTCTCCCCTCTTCCCTCTCCTCATTCCATCCCTCCCTTTCACCTCTTCCCCCTCCTCCTTCCCTCCCTCCCCTCTCCTCCTTCCCTCCCTCCGGCTCTCTTCTTCCCCCACCTTCCCTCTCTCCCCACTCCCCTCTTTCCCCTCCTCCTTCCCTTTCTCTTCACGCCCCTCTCCCTCTCCTCCTTCCCTCCCTTCCCACTCCTCTCTTCCCCCGCCTCCTCCTTCCCTCCCTCCCCACTCCTCTCCCCTCTCCCTTCCCCCTCTCCCTCTCCTCCTTCCCTCCCTTCCAACTCCTCTCTTCCCCCTCCTCCTCCCTTCCCTCCCTCTCCCCTCTTCCCTCCCTCCCCACTCCTCTCCTCTCTCCCTTTCCCCTCTTCCCTCTCCTCTTCCCTCCTCCCACTCGCTTAATTCGCTCCAATTTCATGGCTGTCTTTCTCGTCTATTCCTCTCTCTTTCTTTCCTCTTCTCCTTGTTTGTTCGGCATTTTCTTTTTTTTACTTCTTTTTATTACTTTTTTGGAGGAGAAGGTAGAAGAAAAAAGAAAGAAAAAGAAAACGAAGAAGAAGAAAGAAAGAAGGAAGACGCAAGGGGGTGGAGAGGGGGGAAAGCTAAGAGTCGCTATCTTCACAGACTCCTCGTTTTCCCTCCCTCCCTTCCCCCTCCCCTCTTCCCATGTTCCTTCCCTCCCTCCCCCTCTCCTCTTCCCCTCCTCCTTCCCTCTCTCTCCCTCCTCCTCCCTTCCCTCCCCACTCCCCTCTTCACTCCCTCCCTCTCTCTTCTTCACCCTCCTCCCCTCCCTCCCTCTCCCCTCTTCCCTCTCCTCATTCCATCCCTCCCTTTCACCTCTTCCCCCTCCTCCTTCCCTCCCTCCCCTCTCCTCCTTCCCTCCCTCCGGCTCTCTTCTTCCCCCACCTTCCCTCTCTCCCCACTCCCCTCTTTCCCCTCCTCCTTCCCTTTCTCTTCACTCCCCTCTCCCTCTCCTCCTTCCCTCCCTTCCCACTCCTCTCTTCCCCCTCCTCCTCCTTCCCTCCCTCCCCACTCCTCTCCTCCCTCCCTTTCCCCTCTCCCTCTCCTCCTTCCCTCCCTTCCAACTCCTCTCTTCCCCCTCCTCCTCCCTTCCCTCCCTCTCCCCTCTTCCCTCCCTCCCCACTCCTCTCCTCTCTCCCTTTCCCCTCTTCCCTCTCCTCTTCCCTCCTCCCACTCGCTTAATTCGCTCCAATTTCATGGCTGTCTTTCTCGTCTATTCCTCTCTCTTTCTTTCCTCTTCTCCTTGTTTGTTCGGCATTTTCTTTTTTTTACTTCTTTTTATTACTTTTTTGTTTCCACAAGTTTTCCGTTTTTTCTTCTTCCGTTTCATTATCGGCTTTATTGTTATTGATTTTGTTGTTACTTTTACTATTGTTGTTGTTATCATTATTATTATTATCATTATCATTGTTATTAATATCCTTATTATTATTGTTATTATCATTATTATTATCGTTATCATCATCATCGTTATTATTATTAATATTATTATTATTATTATTATTATTATCATTATTATTATTATTATCAATGTTATCATCCTTAGTATTATCATTAGTATTATCATTAGTATTATCATTATTATTATCCTCATTAGTATTATTGTTATGGTTATTATTATTAAACTTGTCGTTCTTTTATCATTATTATTATCATTATCACTATCATCATTTTTATCTTTATTGTTATTGTTATTATCATTACTATTATTATGATTATTATTATCATTATTATCATTATCATTGTAATCATTATCAATATTATTAATGTCTTTAGCGTTTTTATTATGATGATGATTTTTATTATATTATCATAATTATTTTCATTATCCCTGTTATTATTGTTATCATTAATATTTTAATTTATTATATATTTATATTATCATTATTACTGTCATTATTATCATCATTATTACTACTATTATCATTATTGTTATTGTTATTATTGATATCATTGTTATTCACTTTATTTTTATTGTTAACAAATTATTATCATTGTCATTATTATTATTATCATTATTATTAATATCATTACTATTATTATTATCATCATTATTATCATTATTGTTATTATTAATATCATTGTTGTTCTTTTTATTGTTATTGTTATTGTATTATTGTTATTGTTATTATTATCATTATCATTATTATTATTATCATTATTATTATTATCATTATTTTTCCTTCTATTTTATCCTTATATACTTTTATTATTTTTTTCATCGCAATCCCCTGCACTTTATTTATATTCTGGTTTCATAATTTTCTTACATAACATTTGTCGCTGATCTTAATCTTTACATCTTGACTGAATTAACCCAGTTCTCTGTAAATACTTTTCGTACAATTATAGTCTTTTCAAGATTGAGTTATGTTAAAGAAACAAAGGTGACTAAATTTTTTTAAATATTTTTTTTTTCTTTTTTATGAACACGTAATCTGTTCCGGTTGCCGTTTTTATCACTTTTTTTTTCTCTCTCATTTTCGTTTTCATTCTTTTTCCATCGCTGGTCTCTCTTCCTTGCACCATTTTTTCTCCATTTATTATCTTCCTCATTCTTTTCTTCCATCTTTTTCTTCCCAATGCCTTGACTCAGTCCTTCTAAATTCCCCTCTTTCATCTCTTCCCCTTTTCTTTCATCCCATTCCATCCTCATCTCCGTTCCTCCACCCATCTCTCTTCTTTTCCCTCTTCCTTTCGTTCCTCCTCAGTCTAACCTTCTTCCAATTCTCTCAACACCTTAACTCTTATCCCTCTCTCTTCTGTCTCATTTCCCCATCTATTCACTCTCTCTTTCTCTCCATCTCTCTCTCTCTCTCTCTCTCTCTCTCTCTCTCTCTCTCTCTCTCTCTCTCTTCCTCTCTCTTTCTCTCTTTCTCTCTCTGTCTGTTTGTCTGTCTGTCTCTCTCTGTCTCCCACTTTTTTCCTCACTCTCTTCGTCCATCTCTCTCTCTCTCTCTCTCTCTCTCTCTCTCTCTCTCTCTCTCTCTCTCTCTCTCTCTCTTTCTCTCTCTCTCTCTCTATCTCTCTCTCTCTCTCTCTCCCTCTATCTTTCTCTTTCTTCCTCAGTCTCTCCGTCCCTCCCCCCCCCCCCCTCTCTCTCTCCCTCTCCTCCGTATTCAGCGAAACACGTCAACAACACGTTCGGTTACCCCAATCATCATCGCCAACGCACTCACGGGCTTCATCCCGTCGTTCCCAAGGAGCAGCGCTTGTCGAGCTAAGGCATGGGCAGCCTCTTCGAATCTCTCACTAAGGCTTGAGACGCTGAGTGGGAGGCTGAGGTGGAGATCGAGATGGTATCTGTTATCGGGTGGTGTGGTTGCGGAAGAACGGATAGTATTTCAGAGGGATAGAGAGATAGTTAAAGGAATTTGTTAGAGAAAGTTCATGAAGATAAAAGACAATAGCGCTTTTAAAATCATTAAGAAGATTAATTTGATAATAAGGAATATTGCTGTTGATGATATTATTAATAAAACTAATGCCCTATGTTTTTTTAAATAATAATCATATAGCTGATAGCAATAATCGTAATGAAGATAATGCCCATATGGTAATGTAATTAATCACAGAAATTATAATAAAAATAACAATAATGATAACAATATATATCAACTCCATAGTCAAAACCGGTATGCAATAAAACATTCGTAAAATTGTAAAACACAGTTTACTTCAAGATTAAGAATTGCCTTGCGTGCAACTTGCAAAGTGGTCCACTTATACGTCACACATTTCCCCGGCGCTTGTGACCAGCTCTATCCTGCACAACAACATAGGACCAAACTTTACATCTATCTAAAATGAGATCTTTGTGATTCTTTGCTTTTGGATGAGCCTGAGTTGCCTGCGAGAGCCTTTTCGTTGCAGAATAGGGATTAGAATACTTTTTGCTTGTGCTTCTGAAAAAGCTTCTGTGAATGAGAATATTTTGGCAAGAGGATTGTCGCGGGCTGGATAAGGGGGTTTTGAGATAGGGTGCAGTTGTCTAAATGTATAAATAGATAGGAGTCGAGAACGAGAGATAGATAGATAGATAAACAGATAGATAGATAGACAGACAGACAGGTAGACAGATAGATAGATAGATTGATAGATACATAGATAGATAGAGAGAGAGAAAGAGAGAGTGAGAAAGAGAGAGAGAGAATACAGAAAGGCAAAGCAAGCAAACTCAAACATGGACTGAAAGGTACGTATACGCAAGCTAAACATTTGAAAGAAATAATTATTATTAAGTCAATACAAGGCGCCGTGAAAAAAGGTTCATGACACAGACCTCCATCTATACACACCAAATCCCCATTAAACCATTATGGAAATACTAGAACATTGCCGCAGTAATTAACTCTGATTGAATAAACAAACATCACCGAAATGAAATCATATAGAACC
>NC_061851.1:29055721-29060721 GCF_019202785.1 Penaeus chinensis | reverse complement strand
AGAGAGAGAGAGAGAGAGAGAGAGAGAGAGAGAGAGAGAGAGAGAGAGAGAGAGAGAGAGAGAGAGAGAGAGAAAGAGAGAGAGGGAGAGAGAGGGAGAAAGAGAGAGAGAGAGAAGAAAGAAGAAAAGCGAAGCGAAGAGAGAGAGAAGAGAAGAGAAGAAAAGAGAGAGAGAGAGAGAGAGTGGAAAGGAGAAGCGAGGGAAGAGACAGTGAGAGAAGAGACAGGGCCTGAAAAACCGGAAAAAATAAAGAGAAGGAAAGAGGTAGTTCCCCCCCCCCCCCCAAAAAAAAAAAAAAAAAAAAAAAAATATTCCAGCGTGATGAGAATCCAAGTAAAAAATATATATTCTCGATTTTCAAAAGATGAATTTCCATCCCGAAGACCCAAGAAAAAAATCCCTCTGGCTTTCTGCCCATCAAGCTCTCGTCCCGGAAGCTCTCCGAGAGAAACTGTTATCATGGTTTAATGATCGTCTAAGCTGATTTGTAGGTAAAGTTTGTCACTAAGTCCACAAAAGTTCTGGTGTTCTTAAAGTTATATCGCTAATAAGGCCACTTGTGAAATAAGTATATATATACATACATACGTACACACACACACATATATGATATATATGCATACATATGCATATATATATATATATATATATATATATATATATTTTTTTTTTTTTTTTTTTTTTTTCATCATGGTAATCATCATCACCATTATCATTAGTATCATAATTATCAAACTCATCGTCATCATTATAATTTTCGTTACCATTATTATGCATCGTCATCAACGTTATATGATTATATTCAACACCATGATGATACTACTCCTATTTCTACTACTACTATTGCCATTAAAATTAAATGATGATGATACCTACTACTACTACTACTACTATTACTACTACTGATCAACATAGCACGATATTTGTCAGCCCCGGCAATTGCTTTTATCTAGATTGAACCATCAAAAGATTACTTAGCTTAAGTGCAATAAGAACTTACGTTTTATGATCGTTATATACAACAGACCCAAACGGAGGTAGCTTCTGCCATATCCTTCAGCAGAGGGAGACACAATTCTTTCTAAAAAGTCAACAGCTGAATGATCATTTCATCCCTAAATATTGACTTAATATCAAGTATTAATGCTAAAGATTCCCTCATGACAGGGGCAATATCCTGCTCCCAGGTAATCAATTTAATTAGCGACGACAAACACCTTGGAGATGGGTCATTAATAATGTTGCCCTCGGGAGGAATATCGCGTATAAATAATGACCCTGTCTATAATATCTGATATATATATTTGTTGGTTGTGGACGTGAAAAGCGCTGTATTCTGTAATATCTTTTTATTATTAATAACATCAAATTTGTGTAGAATATAACCTCTACGCTTTTATGACTTTATACTAAATTTCAGCACAAGTAACGCTCTACATAACTGTATATACTTTGTAACTTCTTTTACATTATCAAAATGGCTATCGTCATCCTTCTTATTCTACTTTTCTTATTCTACTTTTCATTCTTATTCTACTTTTCATTCTTATTCTACTTTTCTTATCCTACTTTTCTTATTCTTCTTTTCTTATTCTACTTTTCTTATTCTACTTTTCTTATTCTACTTTTCATTCTTATTCCACTTTTCTTATTCTAATTTTCTTATTCTACTTTTCTTATTCTACTTTTCATTCTTATCCTACTTTTCTTATCCTACTTTTCTTATTCTACTTTTCTTATCCTACTTTTCTTATTCTACTTTTCATTCTTATTCTACTTTTCTTATTCTACTTTTCTTATTCTACTTTTCATTCTTATTCTACTTTTCTTATCCTACTTTTCTTATTCTACTTTTCATTCTTATTCTACTTTTCTTATTCTACTTTTCTTATTCTACTTTTCTTATTCTACTTTTCATTCTTATCCTACTTTTCTTATTCTACTTTTCATTCTTACTTCATACTTTTTCTCTATTCTATCTACTTTCTAATCCTACTTTTCATTATTCTACTTTTCATTCTTATTCTACTTTTCTTATTCTACTTTTCTTATTCTACTTTTCTTATTCTACTTTTCATTCTTATTCTACTTTTCTTATTCTACTTTTCATTCTTATTCTACTTTTCTTATCCTACTTTTCTTATTCTTCTTTTCTTATTCTACTTTTCTTATTCTACTTTTCTTATTCTACTTTTCATTCTTATTCTACTTTTCTTATCTACTTTTTATATTCTTCTTTTCTTATATCTACTTTTCTTATCTACTTTTCTTATTCTACTTCTTTCACTTTCTTATTCTACTTTTCTTATCCTTCTTTTCTTATTCTTCTTTTCTTATTCTACTTTTCTTATCCTACTTTTCTTATTCTACTTTTCTTATCCTACTTTTCTTATTCTACTTTTCTTATCCTACTTTTCTTATTCTACTTTTCATTCTTATTCTACTTTTCTTATTCTACTTTTCTTATCCTACTTTTCTTATTCTACTTTTCATTCTTATTCTACTTTTCTTATTCTACTTTTCTTATTCTACTTTTCTTATTCTACTTTTCATTCTTATTCTACTTTTCTTATTCTACTTTTCTTATTCTACTTTTCATTCTTATTCTACTTTTCATTCTTATTCTACTTTTCTTATTCTAATTTTCATTCTTATTCTACTTTTCTTATTCTACTTTTCATTCTTATTCTACTTTTCTTATCCTACTTTTCTTATTCTTCTTTTCTTATTCTACTTTTCTTATTCTACTTTTCTTATTCTACTTTTCATTCTTATTCTACTTTTCTTATCCTACTTTTCTTATTCTTCTTTTCTTATTCTACTTTTCTTATTCTACTTTTCTTATTCTACTTTTCTTATCCTACTTTTCTTATTCTACTTTTCTTATCCTACTTTTCTTATTCTACTTTTCTTATTCTACTTTTCTTATCCTACTTTTCTTATTCTACTTTTCATTCTTATTCTACTTTTCTTAGTCAACTTTTCATTCTTATTCTACTTTTCTTATTCTACTTTTCATTCTTATTCTACTTTTCATTCTTATTCTACTTTTCTTATTCTACTTTTCATTCTTATTCTACTTTTCATTCTTATTCTACTTTTCTCTCTATATATAGAACACCGATAACGTTTTCTTTGCATGTTAGTGACGCCAAGAAAAAAAAAAAAATTGTTGACTACCCCCTTTTCGCGTTTTTTATAGATTTCATCATAAAACTCTCACTCTATAAAAACTTTTATGACATGACAGGAAATAGAGGAAGAGAAGATGAGAGCGAGTGACGAGGGAAGGGGGGGGGGGAGAGGGAAGACGGGTCGAAAGGGGAAAGGGGGGGAGGGCAGGGAGGAGGGGAGGGAGGAGGGGAAGAAGAGAGAAAAAAATCATGGAAGGGAAAAAGAAGAAGGAAAGGGGAAGAAAGAAGAGGAGAGAGCGTGGAGCAGGCGATAGAAAGGGAAAATGAAGGAGTGTGTGTGTGTGTGTGTTTGTTATATGACAGGAAAAAAAAGTGTGGGTGTATGTGTGTGTGTGTGTGCGTGTGTGTGTGTGTGTTTGTGTGTGTGTGTGTTTATTTACGGCTATATGTATATCTATATTGATATAGACAGATTGATAACTAGATAGATAGAGAGATTACTGACTAATTGATTAATTGATTGATGGACAGACATTTAATAATAAGAGAAAGTGAGAGAGGTAGAAAGAAAAGAGAAAGAAAACGAGGAAGAAAGAGAGAAAAAGGCAGGGAAGGGAATGAAGAGGGGGAAGGAAGAGAGAGAGAGAGAGAGAGAGAGAGAGAGAGAGAGAGAGAGAGAGAGAGAGAGAGAGAGAGAGAGCGAGAGCGAGAGAGAGAGAAAGAGAGAGAGAGAATAAAGAGGGGAATGAAGGGGGGGGGGGGGGGATGGGGTACGTAAGGCGGAAGAGAAAGTAGCGACGTACATGTCAAGCACACTTGGGGGTTTCTCTCCCTCTCGTGAAGGATTGGCTCTCGAGTCACCCTCAGAGGACGCCCTTGAATCACTCGTGGAACTCGGGTCTCCGATGATATTCATTATTCATATATATTTTTCTCGTCTTTGAATTTTGTCTCTTGTCCAGGATGTACTGTCTTGTCTATCTCTCTCTCTCTCTCTCTCTCTCTCTCTCTCTCTCTCTCTCTCTATATATATATATATATATATATATATATATATTTATAAACATATCTATCTGTTTCTCTCTATATATCTATATATATAAATTTTATATCTATATACATCAGTATCTATATCTTTATATGTATCTGTCTGTTTATTGACGTATATACTATATGTATGTATGCATGTATGTAGGTTTAATTTTTTTTTTCTTTCTTTGTTTATGCCGGATTCTGTTTTTGATGATCGTCTGATTAATTTGATTTTGATATATCTAAGTTATTAATTTCATTTTGAAACCCGTCGCCGTCTGTTTCGCTTCGTTTCTTATGTTGCTTGTCATTTTATGATTTTGGATTTCAATAATACTAAGGATTAAATAGTATTTGAGTTTGAAAGTGTTCATCATGATATATCTTCTTCGTCTGCCTTATCTTATCGTCAACTTCCATTTTATCCCTTTTAGTTTGTCATTTTCGCTTCCTTCTGTATTTAAAAAATTCATCTCCTTTTCGTCTTATTCAAATTCGCTTCGTTATGTTCCAATATGTTTCGTCTTTTTTATATATATATATTTTTTTCTGCTATGTTCCCCTGACATGTTGTTTTTGCCTCTCGGTTCCTCCCAGGACCTGAACCGCTCATCAATTTCAAGGAAATAACTTTGATTAATATATTCTTGCGTGATTAGAATCTCCGTAAGATTAATTGAAGCCTAGTGCGTAACAGGGTTGCCAACATAGCAGCTACGAGCTAGGGTTGCCAAGCTTTCCGACTTTGAAGGTGAGATTTAGTCATTTCCGTATTTTTATTGATGTTGCAGCTCGTTGTTGAAAGCGTAAGCGAAGCATAAAGAAAATAAGAAA
>NC_061851.1:29043221-29045721 GCF_019202785.1 Penaeus chinensis | reverse complement strand
ACATATATAAACAAACATATATATATATATATATAGATAGATAGATAGATATAGATATAAACATGCATATATACTCGAATATATGAAGAAGAATTGGAAGATTATGAACCAGATAAAAGAAACTGGGACAAGGACATATTTAACAAGATTGCAGAGCCGGATTTGAAGACTGTGAGAAATTGGTATGGGACTAACAGAAGGAGAGGGGAGGCTGGGAGGGAGGGAGAGGAGGAGGAGGAGGAGGAGGAGGAGGAGAAAGAAGAAGAAGAGGAGGAGGAGGAGGGAGATGTGGATGTGCTGAAAGAGAAGTAGACGGAAAAGGAGAAAGAGGAAGAGGAGGAGGAGGAGGAGGAGGAGGAGAAGAAGGAGGAGGAAGAGGAAGAGGAGGAGTAGGAGTAGGAGGAAGAGGAGGAGGGCTGAAAGAGAAGTAGAGGGAGAATGAGGAGGAGGAAGAGGAGTAGGAGAAAAAGGAACGAGACGAGAAGAAAAAAGAAGGGTGTACAGGAGGAGGGGGGGGGGGGTGAGGGAAGGGGAGGTAAGGAAGAGGAGAGGAGAGGGGACGGGAAAGTAAAGAGTGAAAAGGGGAAGGAAGGAGGAAGAGAAAGATACAACAATAACGACCGCCCTTTTTAAAAGGTCAAGGGAGAACCACTTGAGAATCATTTCTAAATCCTGGCTTACCTTACCAGATAGGGACGTCGGCGGGTCGGGAGGAGGGGAGGGAGGGGGAAAGAGGGGAGAAAGGGGAAGGAGGAGGAGGAGGAGGGTCGAAAAGGGAACAAAAAGCCGTGGAAGAGAGGCGCCGAATGAAAGGGGGGGTGGGGGGTTGGGGGGTGAGAAGAACCATAGTGTTGACATTCTGAGAGGATAATGGGGAGGGGAGGGGGGGGGGGTGTATGGGGAGGGGGGGGGGTGTATGGGGAGGGGGGGGGTGTTAAGATTTAAGGATGGGAGAGGGGAAAGAATTGGAGTAAAGTCGGCTTGAAGAAAGATGTAGTTGAGGGGAAAAGATTACATGGTGAAGGGAAGAAGGTACGACAATCAGGATAGGGGATAGGAGGAGAAGGGAAAACTGATTTCAGGGAGATAGGGGTTAGGGGATAACGAATAGTGGATAGGGGATAGGAGGCAGGAGATAAGGGATAGATGGGAGAGAATCATGGATAAAGAATAGGAGCAAAGGAGAGAGAGGATAGGGGATAGAGAAGCGGAGGCAATTAATAAGAGATAGGGGATAGGAGAAAGAGGATAGGTGATAAAGATAGGGGACAAAAGATCCGGGATAATAGATAGATGATAATGTATAGAAGATAGGAGGCAGAGGATAGTGAATATGGGATAGGGAATAGGAGATAAGGTATAAGGGGTAAGGCATAAATGATATGAAATAGTGGATAGAGGGTAGGGATAGGGATGGGAATAGAGCATAGGGCTGAAAATAAGGATAAGGATAGAGACAGGGATGAAGATAGAAATGGGGCTAGTACTGGGTGACAGGGGATAGAGCACAGAGGATAGGGAAAAATGGATAGGTTGGATGAGAAATAATAATGAGAGAATATAAAAGAAAAAACAGTAAGAATCACACGTGTTAAAAAATCAAAACATTATATATACATATCGGGTTTTGTTTTCTTATTTGTTTTAAATGCATATAACAAAAAAAAAAAAGGGGGAAGGGGATATGAAGCATTAGGTTATTCCAAAAACAAATAAAAAGAGAGATAGAGGAGCACAAATGTTAATGGTAAAGATTATAGTAAATAAGGGATTGAATTTTTTGAAACATTAAATTCCTTTATTTATTTTTTTCCGAGGGGGGACTATAAAATATATGATTATTAAAAAAAAAAGTAAAAAAAAAAAAAAAAAATAGAGATTTGGATAAGATAGATGAGAAATTTAAGAATTGTTTTAAGACTTGTGGAAATTAAAAGTTCTCTTCTAAACTGTATGAGTGAAGGGGGAAGTAATAAGCAAGAGATAAGTAAGAAAACAACAATAAACAAACTAGATATAAATAACAAAGAAAAGGAAGACTCAGGATAGAAAATAAGTAAAGAAAAAAAGAGGAAAAAAGAAAAAAAAATATATGGAGGAAGAAAAAATAGACGCGATAGACAAATAAGCAAAATAAAGAAAGAAAGAAAGAAAGAAAGGAAGAAAAAGAAGAAAACCGTAATGATAAGAAAAGAGAGAGAGAGGAAAAAGGCACAAACAACCGACCTGAACATAGTAACCAAAACAAACAGCTGAAAACATAAACAAACAAATCAAACAATATTCCCCCACCTTCCAAAAATCCAAAAATCCCCCAAAATCCCCTCCCTCCCCCCCCCCCAAAAAAAAAAATCCAGAATAGATCCGTAGAAATAATAATAATAATAATAATAATAATAATAACAATGATAGTAATAAGAATATAATTAATAATAATGATAATAATAATAATAATAATGATAATAATAATAATAATAATAATAAGGATAATAATAATAAT
>NC_061851.1:29015721-29020721 GCF_019202785.1 Penaeus chinensis | reverse complement strand
TATTAATGCTTTTGAAATACCAACTCATCATCATCATCATTATCATTTTGTCACTATTGTTTTTATTGTTGTGATTGTTATCATCATTACCTTTATTAGCGGTCCTGATAATATGAGAAATAATGTATTACTATTAGTGTCACTATTATCACTATTATTACTACTACTACTATTATTAATATCATTATCATTATTATTATTATGATGATGATGATGATGATGATTATCATTATTATTATTATTATTATTATTATTATTATTATTATTGTCATTATTATTACTATTATCATTATTATCATTATTATTATCATTATCATTATTATTATTATCATTACTATTATCATTATCATTATTAGTATCATTACTTTATTTCGTTATTGTTATCAGTATCATTTTCATCATTATCAATATCATTATCATTATTATTATCATCCTTATTATCATTACTATTATCACCTTCATCAATAATTTCTTTATCATTATCATTATACACTTTATCATTTTGATTCTTATTATCATTATCATCATTATTATCATTATCATTATCATCATTATTATCATTATCATTATCATTATCATCATTATTATCATTATCATTATCATCATTATCATCATTTTCACCGTTATTACTATCACTGTTATCATATCGTCACCATCATCATCACCATCATCCTTTTCATCATTGTTATCATCACCAAATATCATTATCATTATATCATAACATTACCATAGTCATTACTCTTACCATCAGTCAACTGTTGCGAAATCCACAACACAATGCACACGCAACTTGGTGCAACGAACTATAGACTGGTGTTGTTGATACTCGTTCATCAAGCGAAACGTGTCATTAAATATAAAATTTTCTTTTGCCGTTCACTAAGGTTTTAAAGAAACTTCTAATCTTGAAAAAAAGAGGGAGTGTATGTTGGGGGGGGTGGGGGGTAGGGGGTAGCTAGATTTTTTTCTTTTCTTTTTAGATTTTCTCTCCTTTCCCTCCTCTTTCTCTCATACTTTTGCTCTACCCATATCCACCTACACTTAAACATGACGTACATATGCAGAAAATCCAAAGAGCAAGATGTTTTCAGCAAGGCAGACCTGAGATCACCTTTTCTTCCTCTTCGGAGTTCAATTAGGGACATGCCTTCACCCGGGAGCCTAATACCCGGGGTCAGGAATGCCAGGACTCACGCCAAGGAACCTCTGGTGGAGTTTACTAAATCGCGAGAGGAAAATTGCTTGTGGTTAGCGAGGCAGTTCTGGCTTGTTCCTTTACTTTTCCCTCTCTTTTTTTCTTGTGTATCTGTAGTTATGGTATTCGATAGTGTGAAATAAGTTTGAGGATTCGTTACAAATGTGTATGTATGTATACACACACACACACACACACACAAACATATATTCATATACCTATATACATATATACATATATACATATATACATATATATGTATGCGTGTATATATATATATATATATATATATATATATAAATATATATATAAATATATATATATATATAAATATATAAATATATATATAAACATATATATATATATATATATATATATATACATATATATATATATATATATATATATATATATATATATATATATATATAAACATATATATGATTACATATAGCATAATCTAATCACACATTTTTAATTAGCTTCCTTCTTTGATATGATATCAGCTTAATTACATGAATGGCCTATGTTAATAACGAATACCCAGCAGTGATTATTTTCCAAATTATTTTTTTCATCTTGCTTTAATCTAGCGAATACAGTAAATTAATCTGATTGTCTCGCTTTAGTGGGAAAGCTTTATGTAATGGGATATATACATTGGATCCAAAAATCAAAGAAAAAAAGTGTTTTTTTCGGAGTGAAGGCAGAAACAAGAGAAATCTACATACGTGTGTCTGTATTAGTTTCTATGTATCTGTTTGTGTTTATTAGTCAATTTGTGTTTGTTTGTTTTTGTGTATATGAGTGTATGCGTTTTTTTTTTTTACTTAATTTCTGTTTTTTTTTGTGTGTTTGTGTTTATCAATTAGTTTCTGTCAGTTTGTATGTGTGTTTATCTAGCTTTGTATGTGTATGTTTGCCTGTCTGTATCTGTGTTTGCGTTTCTATTTGCATCTGTATATTCGTATATGTCTTTCATTAGCATATATGCCCGAAACACACACCCCCATAACAAACATACATAGCAGATTCCCCCCCCCCCCCCAACCCTACTAAGAGATTTACCCCCTGTAATTCCATATTGCAAATACCCCCCCCCCCCCATAATGACAAGATCTTTGTTCTGAATATTGAAGATGACACGTGTCTCGCCCACACTGGATACTCGCTCTGAACAGGTCTTGTGCACGTTTAAGCTTTTCACGACATAACTATTCGCTCTCTTGGTCTTAAACTATTTTCCTCCTCGATGGCTTCTCTGCGCTTGAATCTTTTGAAATGGGAAAGTTTGGGGTATTTTAGTTTAGAGGTTGTTGAGTGTCTAAATCTATATCAATCTGTTTGTTTATCTAAATGTCTGTCTGCCTATCTATCTATTTATCTGTCCATGTATGTATGAATATATGTATATATATATATATAAAGAGATAGATAGATAGATAGATACAAATTTATCTAAACCAAGGATTCCTCATCGAACAAAACAAAAACATAAAGGGATATATATCGAGAACCTATTTCGATTTTTTGAGTGATCAGTATATAATCACAATCAGCTGTCTGCGTCTCTCCTTTCCCCTCCCCTAGCCCCTGTATCCCCTGCCCTTTCCCCTACCTCTCCCTTTTCCGCCCCTCCCAACCCCCCCATGCTCCCGCTTCTCCAGCCTCTTCTTACCCCCTCTCTTTTTTTCCCTGTCATTTTCCCCACCCCTTTATTCTCGCTCCTCCGCACCTCTTCTTCCTCCACCCCTTCCCTCGCGTCACTATTTTTTCCCTTCTCTTTCCCCATCTCTTTTCCCCATTTCCCGGTTTCCCTCTCCTCCCTCCTAAACCTTTCCCCTCTTCCTTCCTCATCTCCTGCATTCCTTTCCCTCCTCCTCTTCCTTTCCCGTTTTCCCTTCTGCATCTCCTTGCATTCCCCCTCTCCCCCATCCCCCCCTCGTCTCCTCCTCCTCCTCCTCTCCCCTTTTCCCTTCCTTCCTCGCGGTTCCATCCGGGGACACCTCGCCATCCATCATCGGCTTCATATCCTGCAGGAGGCGCCGACGACCTTCGTATTTGTCACTTGTGGAATGACTTGTTTTTCCTCCGTCCGGTTTATCGAGTTCCGCCGCTCTGAGCAAAGATGGCGGCGCGGTTTAGATTTTTTTTTTTGTCTTTTTCCCCTTTTTTTCTGGGCGTAATGATGGTATTATTATCATTATTTTTGTTGTGTTGTCTTTGTTGTTGTTGTTCTGCTTCTGCTTGTTATTATCATTGTTATGAATATTATCATTATTGTCATTATCACTATTAGTTTTGATTCTGAATCGTAATTATAATGATATTTTTAAGATTTAAATCGGCTGCATTGTAGTTATGAATTCGTTTCTATCCGACTCACTATTGCAATGTTGATAAATCTTTGCTTCTTCCTCCAAAACGTCTTATTTAAAGTCCCTAAATTATTTATACCTACTATATATATAGAAGTTTAATAAGATAAAAAATCTGTACTAGTCCATTTATCTCGAAAATTAAATAAATATATGTTAGTCCTAATAATGTTTTCGATTTTTTTAAGAACATAGAATTTCGTTAAAAGTGTTTATTGCTCTTTTTCCCGTAAATCATAATCTATTTCGAATTCACTACTCGATTCAGTCCACCGCCAACACACACAGTAACCACTAGTAATACCGTTACTTCATAACCAGGTCGTATATCAGATACCATTTCCTAATATTTCTTTCTCTTCCTTCTGTTTCTTCTTCTTCTTCTTCATCGGATTATTCTTATTTAGACACTCCTTATGAATGTAACGTGGTAAAATTCTGACCATTTTCTATTGTTCTGTCAAAGGTAATATTAAAAATTCCAGCACATTTTCTGATCCTTTCCTAGCACTCTCCCTGAGAGCCACTCCTCATGTGCAATATATTCTGTATTCCCTTTTTTTTTTTTTTTTTTTTTTTTTTTTGCCCGTGCAATACTTAAGATCATAAGAGCATTGCCGTGTCTCTCGAGATGTTCAGTTGCAGCTAATGTTCTTACAGACAGCGTGCATCAATATTTCCTTCTATTCGCTACAGAGTCGGTGCTTCTCACTGTCAACTGTAATAACTTACCTCATCCTTCTTCCTTTAGACTCTACTATCTTCTCTAGCAGCGGTATTATTGATTTTAATTTCTTCGAATCTTTAACCAGCTATGGCTCTCTGTCAGACTTATTAAAAGCGTCACTACGTCGTCCTTCACTTATATTTTGATTTTCTTTCGTCAGTTTTTTTTTTATTCTTTATGTTTATCCTACGTCCCTTTACAGATTTCTAAAGCATATATTCACATAAGCTACTCTACACGTTTCTCTCTTAAGTGAGGCTCCTTCACGCTCTAATAACACGAAGTAGCATTTTATTCTGACCTTTTTTTTGTAAGTACATTCTTCATGTTTCTGTGTTCTTCCTTGAGGCGAAGTTTTAAGCAATGCATTTTGTTTTCCTCGTGTTTTCTTTATCATTTCTTTTATTTGCACCTCAGTCCTTCGTGGTAACTCTTTCTACATTGAGCATGTGTGCAGTTGCTATTGTTGAAAGGGTTGTTATATCATTATTATTATCGTTATTATCATAAATGTTATCATTATTGTTATGGTTATGATTATGATTATGATGATTGTCAAGATAATTATCATTATCATTATTACTATTACTTTTATTATCACTATCAGTATTATTATTATCATCATTATTGTTGTTGTTATAATCATTATTATTATTATTATCATTATTATTAATCTTAGTAGTAGTAGTACTGGTATTAC
>NC_061851.1:28990721-28993221 GCF_019202785.1 Penaeus chinensis | reverse complement strand
TAGATAGGAAATTTGAATATTGGTAACAGTTTTCTTTCTTTATGTGTATATTTGTATTTGTTTGTCTGCCTGTTTGTCTGTGCCTTATTCTTCTGTTTCTGTCTGCCTTTCTGTCTCTCTCTCTCTCTCTCTCTCTCTCTCTCTCTCTCTCTCTCTCTCTCTCTCTCTCTCTCTCTGGCTTTCTCTCTCTCTCTCTCTCTCTCTCTCTCTCTCTCTCTCTCTCTCTCTCTCTTTCTCCCTCCCTTCCTTCTTCTCTGTCTCACTTACACAAATGGCCAAATGACATTATGAATAAACAAATATAAAGCAAAACGCCAATCTGACAAAATATAGAAAACCGCTGCCACCATTTCAAAATCTTTTAGAGATAGATTATATAATAATCTTGATGATCTGTTTGATGCTGGAACTTTCGCCCATAATGGTCCTTGGGTTATCAGCTTGCATAATTAAAACCGTTTGATATTGGGCGATGATATCTAAATTAGGAATATGCATGTTTGTTATAACTAAAGGGTGTTATGATAATACCATGGCGTTATTGGTGATAATGATTATGATACGGTGATAACTTGTTGATGAAAATGACACCCATGTGTTAATAATATAGGCTCTGACTTTGATAGGATAAGCAGGTTTATGGATAACGTTTTGATTAATCATGAGAATGTTTATGATAGAGTTCAAATATAGACTGGACAACCTCAAATGCGATGGACACAAGGACGCTCATAACAAAAATCTTAAAAAATAAAAATCTGAAGGGAAGACGAAATAAAGATATATAATCCCTCATTAGTCCTTAGCTTTCAAGACGTTTCATGACAAACGAGGGAGTGGGAAGAGTGACAGAAAAGGAGGAAGAAAGAGATTACCACGGAGAAAGTGAGAGATAGACAGGTAGAGAAATGTATATATATATATATATATATATATATATATATATATATATATAAATGGAGAGAGAGAGAGAGAGAGAGAGAGAGAGAGAGAGAGAGAGAGAGAGAGAGAGAGAGAGAGAGAGAGAGAGACACACACACACACACACAGAGAGAGAGAGAGAGAGAGAGAGAGAGAGAGAGAGAGAGAGAGAGAGAGAGAGAGAGAGAGAGAGAGAGACACACACACACACACACACACACACAGAGAGAGAGAGAGAGAGAGAGAGAGAGAGAGAGAGAGAGAGAGAGAGAGAGAGAGATGGAGAGAGAAATAGAGAGAGAGAGAATAATTTAGAGAGAGAATGATAGAGAGAGAGAGAGAGAGAGAGAGAGAGAGAGAGAGAGAGAGAGAGAGAGAGAGAGAGAGAGAGAGAGAGTTAATACAGACAGACAGACAGAGATAGAGAGAGATATCTGAAAGGGGAAAGAGGTGAAGGAGGAGAAAGGAAAGGGTTAGTATTTGCTCGAAAAAACATGAGCTTCCTAATTTGCCTGACCCGTCGACATCCGGCAACTACCTGGTCTTTTCTTTCTTCTCTTTTCGTCGATTTATCTCGCTTTCTCACTTTTATCTTCCCTTTCCTCTTCACTTCCCTTGTGAGTTCATGTGTCGAGCTGACGTTCATCGAATTTAATTTTGTTTTTTTTTTCATTTATTGTGAATTATTTTCCTCCAAGGCTGTTGTTGTGTATGGGAGCGTGGGCGGGGGGGGGGGGGGGGGGGGGGGGGGGGGACTATATACGATTAAATCTCATGTTTCCTGTTTCGGCAACAAATTAATAATTAGGGTTCGGTACCAAAGGCAGGTTAGAGTTAATTAAGTGGTAGCGTGATTAACTTTCATGACGAAGAGCAAAGGTATATTCACCTAAGCTGACCCAACTAAAAGCCTGGTTATCCTGTTGCCTCATTAACTTTCTCTTTTAAGTAAGAACATTGACAAATAAAAGAAAAATGACAGAAGATAATACGAATAAACTCATTAACACTTGAATTAAGTAACAGATATCTAACCTTCCTTCTCGAGAAAATAATCACCATTCATCCCCTATATAATTCTTAATTAATAATTCTTAATTAGCCTGAGATAATTTACCGATAATCGTGTTTCAGAAATTTCACAATTAACGGAGAGATTCTACTAAACAAATCGTCATTAATAGTATCACACTAGTAAGAGATACGCGTAAAAGTCATCTATTAATTCAATATTCTAATGCGTTAAATAATTGAAATGACTCAAGTGAATAATAATAAGAATCTCTTATACAATACTTCAATTTCCTTATATGTTACGTGGCAAATTGAATTACTGCCATTCATTTCTCTTTAAAAAGTGATCTATTTGGGAATTTTAATGCAATCGTTCTTTTTGTTTTAACCCAAGCATCCATAAAACAAAAAAAAAAAAAAAAACTTGATGAGATAAAAATAAGAACCAGTTCGTAAATTATCGTAATTATCATCAAACCATAAAAAACACAATACAATTATAAACCTCCACGAACAAAAGAGCAATTTTAATTAAACACAGAATAACAACACCTTTAAAGATTTA
>NC_061851.1:28980721-28983221 GCF_019202785.1 Penaeus chinensis | reverse complement strand
AATTTAAAAAATCGAAAAAAAATAAAGGAGAAAAATCACACAAAAAGAAAGAAGAAAAATCACGAAAAAAAAACAATTAGAATAAAACGAAAAAACAAGAAAACACAAAAATTACAATAAAAGTAAATAATAAAGAAGAAAAAAAATATAAAAAGAAAAAATCGCTTAGGAAACAAGAAATTTACCGAGTATAGCATACGAGAACACTTTCCTAATCTTATCACAGAGATAACAAGCATACCCGAACAACACTGTGATGGGCAGTGTGCGAGACAATAACCTTATTCCTAGTATGGGTAAATGCATCTGCAACAAACAGCTTCCAGGCACGATGCTTATAGTGAATGCATGCTGACAATGCACTTGCAATAATGGTTCTAGCCATTTCATGGCAGTGAATATTCATTGATATGTTGTGAAAAGGCGAAGGATGGATGGGATATTTAAGGATTGAAAAAAAAAAAAAAATTTAACAACCTGGTCAGAGATGCTTGTTCAGTGAGCCAAGCGTATAATACAGGTCGCCAAGATAGCAATGAGACAGCTGTCAAATCAGGCTTAAGACGGAGAAGATTTTGTTTTATTGTCCTGACAGTAATTTCTAAACAAGTACTCTACAATATTACAATCATAAGTTAATGTTATATCGGAATGTTGTTTGTATCACTGGGGTATGTTCATTTGCGACTAAAAGCTTGTGACGTTTAGATTGAAAGCTAAACTTGGATTCAGGTACATACCACACACACACACACACGCACAACACACACACACACACACACACACACACACACACACACACACACACACATGCAATACATCGTTATGTAAATACATACTTTCACGCACCAATATAATCGTAAACATATACTGATGATGATGATGATGATGAGAGGAGGATAATAATGATGATGATGATGATGATGATGATGATGATGACGATGATGACGATTATGCTGATGATAGTAATGATGATAATGATAATCATGATGAAAATGATGAGGATGATAATGATAACGATGATGATTGAGATGACGATGATGGTGATGTTGACGATCAAGATGACGATGCAGCAGTCTCGCAAAGCCTAGGTCGTTCTATCGAATAACCGTTACCCCGAGTGAACGCCCTTCCTAGCATAGGGCCGTGAGCAGGAGTCGACCCTCTGACCTCGCGCGCCACACTGCACCACACAGGCCCTCACATAAATACATATTCATGGTGTGTGTTTTGAGAGTACGCGCAAACACATACTCTCAGGCACAGAACGCAGGATTAAAAGTCAAAGCACGCAAAAACACATTCGGATCAACATAGACATGTAAATAAAGGTCCCTCTTATAAACATAAACCATGGACTGCCTAGCTTAAACATATTACCTTACATACATAAAATAAATATTCTCAAACAAAAACATAAATAGAAAAAAAACAACATTACTCTCTTTTTCTTTTTCTCTTTCTGTCTGTTTGTCTGTCTGTCTGTTTGTTAGTCTGTCTGTCTGTCTGTTTGTCTGTTTGTCTGTTTGTCTGTTTGTCTGTCTGTCTGCCTGTCTGTATGTATGCCAATTTGTCTGTCTGTCTGTCTGTCTATGTCTCTGTCTCAGTCTGTCTTTCTGTCTTTCTGTCTGTCTGCCTATCTCTGTCTCTGTCTCTCTCTGTCTCTCTCTTTCTCTCTCTCACTCTTTCATTCTCTTTCTCTTTCTCTCACTTTCTTACTCTCTCTCTCTCTCTCTCTCTCTCTCTCTCTCTCTCTCTCTCTCTCTCTCTCTCTCTCTCTCTCTCTCTCTCTCTCTCTCTCTCTCTCACTTAAAAAAATAGAAACACCCCCAACACCCATAAACACATAATTCCCAACGCAAATAGACACATGCATTTAATTTTACCCATAATATAACATCACCACATAATCTCATGCATGCAAATAAACACACCGCTGCCTCACACACACACAAGCATGAACAATGTATACAAACAGGGCTTGTACATAACCACACTGAAGCAGGTTCATTTTATATACGAACTCATAAGATAGAGTGGCAGGGTTTACAGGGGATGGGGCAGGGATGGGTAAGGATGGGTAGTCGAGAGGTCCCAGGAGATAGGAGGGAGGGAGGCCATCTCTCTCTCTACTATTGTCAGTAACAACAAAGGTATGATAATAGACCAACGTGTGTAGCACGGTGGGTGTATTCATTCCCTTGTATGCAGGTTTATTCACACACACACACACATTCATATACTCATAGACGCACGCACACGCACATATATTCATACATGCATACATACAATAATACATATACATAACATGCAGGTACACACGCACACAAAGGCACACACGAACAGAAAGGCACACACACACATACACACATACAGACACACACACACACACACACACATACACACACATCCTCTCTCTCTCTATCTCTCTCTCCCCCTATCTCCCTATCTCCCTCTATCCTTCTATCTCTCTCCCCCTATCACACACACCTACTCTCTC
>NC_061851.1:28965721-28968221 GCF_019202785.1 Penaeus chinensis | reverse complement strand
AGAGAGAGAGAGAGAGAGAGAGAGAGAGAGAGAGAGAGAGAGAGAGAGAGAGAGAGAGAGAGAGAGAGAGAGAGAGAGAGAGAGAGAGATTGAGAGAGAGAGAGATTGAGAGAGAGAGAGAGAGAGAGAGAGAGAGAGAGAGAGGGAGATGAGAGAGAGAGAGAGAGAGAGAGAGAGAGAGAGAGAGAGAGAGAGAGAGAGAGAGAGAGAGAAGAGAGAGAGAGAGAGATAGACAGACATAGAGAAATATGTACACATGGCAGTAAAGAAGAATGGCACAGAATAGTTATAAAAATAGTCATGAAAAAATACCCCCCCCCCAAAAAAAAAAAAAAAAAAAAAAACTCAGCAAACATGCTTTGATAAATTCAGCCAATCACCATGCACTAACTAACTCTTTTTCCCTCTTCTTCCCTTTCCCACCTTTTGACCTTTCATTGTCTCCCTGTTCCCCTTCCCTCTCCCTTCGTTCATCTCTTCTTTCCTATCCTTTATCTTTCGTAATTTTTGCTTTCTACCTTTCTCTTTTCCTTATTTTTTTTTTTTTTGCGCTTTCTCTCATTTCTTTATTCTCTTTTGCCTCCTTTGTTTCTCCTCTTCTTCTCTCCCTTCTCCTCTCCCCTCGTTACCCTCCCCCCCCACTACCTTTTCCAACTCCCTCCACTCCCTCTCCCCTAAATCGATAACTTCCTCCCCCCTCTACCCCAATTTCCCCCCAACCACCAACTACCACCCCACTTCCCTCCCCACCCCCCACATCCTCAATTACACTCCCACATCACCTCCCCTCCCTCCCCCTCAATTCCTCCCACCACCCATCACCCCCACCCTCCACCTCCCCCTCCCTCCCCCTCAATTCCTCCCATCGCCCCCCTTCCCTTCCACCCCCCTCAATTCCTCCAATCACCCCCCCTCCATCTCCCCTCCCTCCCCCTCAATTCCTCCCACCACCCATCACCCCCACCCTCCCCCAACCCACCTTCACCCCCAACTCACTCCCTCAATAACCCATCACCCCCTTCTACCTCTACCCGCATTTACCTCCCCTACCCCCCCCCTCTACCTCTACCCACATTTACCTCCCCTAACCCCCCCCCCCCTCTACCTCTACCCGCACTTATCTCCCCTAACCCCCCACCCTCCCACAGGCGAGAACCCGGAGGATAAGCCCCACAAGCGATCCTCTATTCGCATGGGCATGAAGCTGTACCAGTGCGCGCCATCTACCGACAGGAGTCAACCCTACGCCGCCTTCTCCAAGCAACTCCTCCTCGCTGACGGACACGTGGAAGTAGAGGCAACGTTGGATAAAGAGGTGTATGAGAGAGGGGAGAACATCAATGTCAACGTGTCCGTGACCAACCATTCGTCGAGAAACGTGAGGAGGATTAAGGTAAGGGGAAAGAGAGGGTTGGGAAGGGGATGGGAAGAGGGGGAGTGGGGAGGGGAAGGGGGGAGGAGAGAAAGGTGAGGGGAAAGTTCCAGCTATTTTGGGGTTATCGTTGGCGTCTTCTTCTTTACCTCCATCTTCTTTTGCATTATCGTCATCATTATCATAATTATCATCATCACCAATATTTTTTTCCTTATCTTCATCATCATCATCTTCGTCATCGTCTTCTCCTTCTCTTTCCATTACTCCTCTTCGTCCTCCTCTTCCTCCTCCTCCTCATTCTTCTTCTTCTACTTCTGTCAAGGGGAAAATGGAGTAGTAGGAATGTAGTAGAAAACAAAAAATATAATAATCAAGTGATAAGCAAAACAGAAGAAAAAGAAAGCAAACATTTAAGAATTAGAAAAGGGGAAATAAAACGTTGATAGAAAAAAAGAGAGAAAAAAAAACAATAATAATAACAGAAATAATAAAAATCACACATCAAAGAAAGGAACTACTAACTGAATGCAAAAAAAAAAAAGTAAGAAAGAAGAGAGAAAAGTGAGAAAAGACGGAGACGAGGAAGAAGAAGAAGAAGAAGAAGAAGAAGAAGAATTTGCATCTTCTTACCTCCCACGCCGCAGCCCATTAAGTCATCAACATTTCCATTACTGACTTTTGCTCATGTTTATTTATTCCCTTGTGCTTCTGCCTCGCTATTTCCCATTTCATCTTCGGGCTTATGGTCTTGGTAAAGGATTGTTTGGGTTATTATTGTTACTGTTTTGTGAAGAAAAAGAGTAAGGATGATAGTGATGGTAAAGAATGGGAATGGAATTAATGGTGATAATGATAATGATGATGATGACTATAATGGCGACTAAAACGACGATGACGATGATGATGAAGATGATTATGATGATGATGACAATGATGATGAAGATGATAATTATGATGATGACTTTGATGATGATGATAATAACAATAATGATCATAACAACAATAATCATAATAACTGATGATGATGATGATGATAATAGCAATATCATTATCATAGTCAGAGATAACATTCATAATAACAACAACGCATACGTCAATAAAAGGGTAAAAGTAATCCTAACATTA
>NC_061851.1:28935721-28940721 GCF_019202785.1 Penaeus chinensis | reverse complement strand
TAAACTATACAAATAGTTTTTTCGAAAAATAGATTAAATGAAAATTGAATACTAAAATAATGGCAATAACAGAATTGATAACATGGAGCCAATAAAATCGGGGAAAAGTACAAAAATAAAAGAGGGAAGAACAAGAGTTAAAAGGTCGAAACTCATCCAATTTCCGGTTTAAAGCTTTCGGATATCAACGACGAGGAAGAAGAAAGAGAGGGAGAAAAGGGGAGGAAGAGAAGGAGAGTGAGGAAGGGAGAGGAAAAGGAGAGATTGACATTTAAAATGGTTGGTCTCTCTTCGGATCCTCCATCCAGCCTTTTCTCTCGTTATTTTCTGTATTCCTCTTATTACTTCGGCCTTTTTTTCTCTGCATTTTGTTTTCTTAGCATTTACTCACTCGCCTCTTTCGCCATTTCACTTCTTGTTGCCTTGCTTATTTTGCATCTCCCTATCTAATCCTTTCTCTCCACTCTTATCTTTCTTTAGGCAACTCTCTCTTCAATTTTTTTCCCGCGTCACCTTCTTACTCTCTTCCCCTATCGAGTTCATCTCTCCTTTTCGCTTTCTTTCTCTCTTCTTCGTCTCCAGAATCTCACACGACAAGCGAGAAGAGAGAAAGAATGATAATAGAGACGCAGCATCATTATGGTGTCTTGAGAGCGAGGAAGATCCTTGGGATACTTAATGCTAGAATCCTTCTAGTTTTTGACATCTATGCACACCGAAATCGTAGTTAATTTGACCTAATTACGATTGACCTAATATAATCTACCTTGATCTTACCTAAACTAAACTATTTTTACGACCTTACCTAACCTGACTTTACCTAAATGACTTAAACTAACCTAACCAGCCCTTACCTAAGTGACCTATCCCAACGCAAACCTAAGTTACACTGACCTGATTCTCGACCTTTAATTATCTTTAAAAAAAAATCCTGGTCCGTCTTCTTCGTTCTTGTTTCTCCGAGCGCACTTTCCTCCCGCCCTCGTTAATGGACGGCCGAGTTCACCCTTCCCCCCGAGACTTTGTGATCCTTATATTGAAAACTTTTACTGGATTTCCCTGAGACTTGCCAGCCTTTGGGACTTATTGATCCTCGCGAGGTTGCTGATTGGAGAGACTTCCTTTATCACCAGTTGCTAAGACTTTTTTTAAAATCCTTTAGATAATTTTTCATGGACTTCCATGACTCCACGGTAAGCTGGACATAAAAGAGTGCGAAGGAATAGGTGGAGTGGGTGTGGCAGGAGGGACACATTCATTCATTAACACTTACATGGATACACAGAAACGCACACACACACACACACACACACACACACACACACACACACACACACACACACACACACACACACACACACACACACACGCCCGCACACACATACACACACACACACACGCACATACACACAAGCAAACAAACAAACACGCACAAACATTTAATTCATGAAAGGACACTCTATCATATAACCATTTACTTCTATATTTGCAATACATTACCGTTATTGCATCTTCTGTACTCCTTTACTCTCCCGGCGTTCTCCTATTCATCCTCTTACCTCATCTTGCTAAATTTGTAATAGTCATCACCATCTGCATCACATCATCACAGCACCATTAACCACCTAACCTTCACGCAGCTTTTATGAGTACGCATTTGATCCTCTCATGTTACAGTTGTCGAAGCGATCATTTATAGTGTCATAATAACCTAAATCATTCATCTAAACGCAGTGATTTCCAAGAACAAGTCATGACTATCTATATCCACAGCAAAGGAATACCATTCATCACCTAACAATCACAAAGCATTTATATGTAGGTATTGGTCTCTCTCTCAATGCAAATGCCAAAATGATCTTTTACACTGTATCTGCAAGTATTATTTTTCAGATGGGCTTATCTATGGTATATGTAAGTGTTATAAGTTTGTTTGGAGGGGCAGGAGTGGTGTCATATATGTCCCGCGTGTCACTGTCTGTCTGTCATAACTACTGTATACTGTTTGTCTGTGTAGTGCTCCTATATCCATTCCTCGGGGTCTAGACTTGGTATGGTGATGTTAATGTCGTGCGGTGTATGTTCGTGTCCTAGATGTGTTTATCGTTGTGTATGTATTGCATCATCCCAAGTGAAAGGTGTTGTTTTGTGGTTGTAGTGGGTGTTCCGTGACGCTCCGCAGTGTGTGTTGTCTTGTAATGATGTAATGTACTAGACACTTGATTTTTTTCACTATTTACAGCAATCATAGCACACGAGATATTAACTCGAACCGCACATTTAGAGATGTAGTATGACCAAATAGTTTTCAATATATTTAATTTCTTTTGAACATATGCTAGACTTGGAATAGATAAAGCTTCAAAGTAAATATAATTAGAAAGAGCTTGGCACTTTTATTCCTCTTCTCTTTAGTTGAATATAATATAATTTTCCTTCTATTTCTAATTTAGCACTAAATTTGTAGAGATCAGGATCTTCAAGACTTTTCTTTCTTCCGGTCCGCCTTATCCCGCCGTCTCCTTTCCAGGCGCCAACCAATGGGGCCGCGATCACTACCTCCCAGTCCATGTTTGACCTGACCTCGACTGACCATCGTCGCGGCAGCACGAAGACGCGTAGGTCACCGCCCTCGAGGTCGACCAGCGAGGACTCAGTGAGGTGTTCCGAGAGCCACTCGGCGGCCGATGCGGAGCGCTTCCGGGAGAGTCTCCAGCTCGAAGGAAGAGGGCGCGGGCGGCTCGTCAACACCGCCAGCTGAGGCTCCTTCGGGTGCAAGAGAGCAAGGGAAAGGACTCCGAGGGTCTTCGAAGCGGTCGGAGACTAGGAGAGATGCAGGATATGTCTTGTTAACTTTGCAGGACCTCGACCAGGCTGAGAAGGATTCCGGCAGGGGACTTTTTCATCTGGAAGAAAGGACTCAGTTGGCGAGATCTTCGTCAGGAGTGAAGGACTCTGTTGATGGGGGCAGAACTCCCCGGTGAGAGAGAGAGGAGTGATCCCTGATCTCATGGTTGTGCTATATCTGTGACATTCAAATTTATGAAAGTAGATTGAACCAAAATCCCCTGTAAACATTTGTAAAAACGTAAAAAAAAAAAAAAAAATATTGTGTAAATGTGTGTAAAAGTGTCCCAAAGCGACTGCTGAGAAATGTGTTGGTGGTGTACGTCAGAAAACGAGAGAAAAAGAAAATGAAAAAGTACTGGAGAATTCAGGCACGGAAAAAGGTCTTTTATGCAAAGGGAGCTTTTATTTCATGGTCTCATTTTGGAGCCGAAACATTCTATTCTTTTGTTTTAAGATTTTGTTGTAGCTTTCCGTATTTTAGTTATAGTTGTATCCTTATATGATGGGAACTGGACATTTCACCCGAGAACACTTGGATCACTAACATATAAAGCTATTTACAAAACCGCGAAAGGTAATTAAATAAAAAATTCCGATATGAATATAACATAAATATTTGTAGCCACACTGACACCAAAGAAAATAAATAAAAGGAGTGACAAAACATGTCACGAACACAACAAACTCTAAACCAAAACTAAAAATAACTCAATACATTCCATTGTTGTATTATGTTACTTTTCACCGTAGCGTCGTACAGTAAATGTGTCTGATATTCTGTGAAATAAAACGCCGCTAACCAATTGCGAAGAGAAATGGACAAAGGCATTTACTTATGCAATTTCAATATGATGCGCTCATATCAGGTTGAAATTACATTGTGCCAGATGATATATATTTATGTATGTACGTAAACATATAGAGACACACTTGACAGGTGTAAATCAAAAATAAGGGTTTTCCAGTACACTGTAAGATGTTGTGAAGAGATGTACAGGTTGTTACTACTTGTTTTTTCTCTCCTTTCCTATTTCCTTCTTCCTAATGCAGCCTCTTCCTCCTTCCTTTAACACCACCATATGCCTTGCCCTTGAGTGTATTTACCCCTAATACAGCTTAAAGGGTCGGCTCACCTTCTAATAACAAGATTAGCATTCGGCAGAATACAGCTGCAAAGTCGATCCACATAACGCAGCTTCCTCTACAGAAAAAAAAAAAAAAATATTGCTCTTTTTCCTCTCGCTCAAGAGATCAATCTAAATAAAACTATTTTATTTACTGCGCTTCGCTTGGTAGTAGAAATGAAAATCTCTATATTATGATAACGTGTAGATTTTTCACTCTGGCTTCTTCGCTCTTCACTAGACGGGCCGATCTCTGAACTGCAGTCCCGTATACATGGTCAACAACAGTGTGTCACATCACGCTTATAGCATATGTAAGGTGGAGTTTAAAAAGAGGTATATTTCTGATAGATTGCTAGAGGCTTCTTTATATGTTCATTAAGTATCTGTTTGTGTACTACAGTATTTTATGTCGTCGATAAGTTTAACATCAATGAAGAAAAGTGAAAAGCTTCCCTTTTCGTGAGGGAAAAATCGTTATGAACAACAAATAACGAGTATCTTGCAAAGACATATCCAAGGGCAATAAGAAATAAAATGGACATTTCACTACGGTTCTGAACTGTTTTCTACTTGATTATATGTCTTCCTTGCTACAAGCAAAATAGTGATAAAGAAGCAGATCATGGAATGAAGATGAAGAAGAACGAACGAGAGAAGTGATATATAAATATAACAAATTACAAGAAATATACGAAATATACAGAAAAAAAAAATCTGACCTGAAACATGGTTTTCCTTTTGTTAGTTGAATATACTGTGTATAATAGTTATCACCATTATAATTACTTCCACCTTCTTTAGTTAGAGTCATCTTGAATATTTTCATTCGCTTTTTCTCTTCACGCATGATACACACAATGAAAGTGTGTGAGTACTCACATGTGCACACACACACACACATACACACACGAACCAGAACATTAACCATACTCATGATAATGAAACATAAAACAAAAAAATAAAGTTCGTATTTTTTTCTAGATGTGAATGTATTTTACTATTCGCTGTACCTGAAAGAAGAAA
>NC_061851.1:28883221-28885721 GCF_019202785.1 Penaeus chinensis | reverse complement strand
TTGGAAATGTATTTTTTATTAAAATCAAAGAATATTTCGCATTCTCTGTTTTCAATAGAAAGTTTTGATAAAATTATGATTTAGACACCGCTTCGAGCCCCAAATAACACCTCGTTTTAGGTTGTCGGTATAACTATTTTATTTTTAAAATACCTCAATATTATACTTTTCTTTAATATTTTTGCATCAAAATTATTTCTATTATAAATTAATATTATATAAAGTTCTGTAATTGCCATAAGACTAATTTTATAATTAGTAGGCTTGACTTTACTTTGTGTTCACTCCCACCGAATCGGGCTTTGGTCGCCGAGAGCATGCTTTGGCTCTCGGACTTCTCACTTCGCTTAAATGATTTGAAGTAACAAATTTTATTTAACAAGAGGATATAGAAGGAAAGGATTCTAGTAATGATTTTATTTGGAACATTATATATTGCATACAATATAATTTTCATTCTACTCCTTCGTTTACATTGCCATATCTCCGACTACGCCGTTCTCTAGTTTCTGTTACAACAACAATTCTGTTTATGTCTTCACATTTTTTCATGTCTCCAATCAGTCTTTCACAGTTTTGATTATGGCCAGGTATTAATGAACTTTTGGGTTTCCACATATCGATTTCATGCATATCATAGGCCAAGTATGCAAACTTATTTTTGAATAGGGCTGGTGTGTATGGCCATTTTTCACGAATTCCTCTTTTCAAGATATTTGCAACTTCATCGAAGTAATCATGATCAACAGCCAAGGGAAGAAGTGTACCATCTGCATTATACAGATGTCTGTTGATGGGCGAGAAGTAGCTGCTACGAAAGCCAAGTTCACAGCCAATCCTGGCATACCTCGTTGAAGTTTCAATAGCAGTTCTGAAAAGAGTCATTCCATTGCTGTTCACAGCAGAACGCCAGCACATGAAATTAACTTTTGCAAAATCAAAAATACTTCTGATTGTCCTTCGATTTTTTTTTCAGTGCTTTCAGACACTTAATGGTGTTGTTCTTTATTCCAATCTTGGATTTATTGGGCAAATCACCATCACAAACTCCTTCCAGCTTGGTCAATATGGTGTCAATGGTTAGGCAGATGTGTAGGAGGGAACAAAAAAATCCCAGCCACCTGGCACCAACTGGCAAAAGACATTTCTGCAATATCTGCAGTGTTGCATATAAATCGGGCTTCTGCATTGTTGGTCTGCTTCCATTTCAGTCTGTTAAATTCCCGTATTTGCGCATGATAATCAACACTTCCGAGTGATCCATTGCTTCCTTGTACTTTTGCATCATACCAATCTATATCTCCCTTGAGGATTTCTCGGGGTTGTTTCTTTGCCTTGAATGAAACAATCACAGTTTTCGAGAATTTTGTCTAAAGTGTTACATTTCTGATGGAGTCGTAGTACTCTTTCTTTATTTTTTTTCATATAACAAGGTGATATTGTCTTAATGCCGAATTTGCTATACAGCACAGCAATTTCCGCCTGCAACTTGGATAAAATCTGAGATTCCGTAATAGTCAAATTATTGCATGGCAAGCTATCTTTTGAGCATCCTTTTAGTGTCTGGTTACCATGTCTTTTTAAGTCACAGTATCGAGCAAGAATGTCACTCTTCGTCAGTGGTCTAGGTGGCAAAACATCAATGATACCAAACTCTTTTAGTATACGTGTATCGGCACTGCGCAAACCACCACGTCGAAGTGCCATATTGCCACTGACGAGTTCGTCACCACAATATAGGCGAGCGAGTACTGTGCATTATTAAGGTAGCACAAGTTTATATGGAAATGCATAGTGACTGGGAATCTTTACGGAAGTCCCCAGGAATCATTCGCAATGACCTAAGTTACCCTATGTTTGATTCTGCCATAATGTCGGATGAACCGAAATGTCCTTCCGTGGGTCATGCGGGTCACAGCCAGGCCAGCTGAGGCCGCCGCACCTCATCCCAGCGCCGGAAATGGTATTATACTTTAATCAAAAATTGCGAATAGTAGATATTTTTTTATTTGTCTAATATTTTGCATGTCGTCATTTAAGCATAGTAGGCGCCTGTTTAGCAACTTGCTGAATGATTCTGAAAAAGTCGGATTTATTGAAACACCCTAACGTACAGTCGTACACCCGCGTGCACCCAATCTGAAACAGCCGTCCAAGAACCAAGTGTTCACCCTGATCTCTGTTAAGACACGTAATCGTACCACTAATGATAGCTAATGATCCTATAACTTCTAATTACTGGGAGGATAGCTTCCTGTTGTCCTTGGTTGCCGTTGAAGATCCGTTGCATCGATGTCTTGTTGTCTGAAGATCCTCGGTGTCTTTCAGATGTCAGGGGAGTTTTTTTTTGTTGTTGTTGTTTGTCTATCTGGCTTTTCTTTTTGTGTTTGTCTCTTTCTATTTCTGTATTTTTAGTCCATGTCTCTGTTTCTGTCTGTCTGTCTTTTCCCTGTCTCAGTTTCCGTTTCTGTCTCGATCTTGTTGTCTGTCTATCTGTCTA
>NC_061851.1:28870721-28873221 GCF_019202785.1 Penaeus chinensis | reverse complement strand
ACATATATATATATATATATATCTGTGTGTGTATATATCTATATATATATATCTATGTGTGTGTGTGTGTGTGTGTGTGTGTGTGTGTGTGTGCGTGTGTGTGTGTGTGTGTGTGTGTGTGTGTGTGTGTGTGTGTGTGTGCGTGTGTGTGTGTGTGTGTGTGTGTGTGAGTGTGTTTGTGTTTGTTGTATGTGTGTGTGTTTACACATGCATCTCCCTCTCTCGCTCTTGTTAGTCTTCTATGTTTGCTTGGTGTTTCTCCATGATACCTTCAAGTCCTGGTTTTAGCATTTATCATAGTGTCCCTGCCGGTTGCATACCTTGCATCTGGCATTCCTGGCAGGGCACTTTGAAGCAGTAGCCCAGTGGCCTTTCTTACCACAAGCACGACATGTGGAAGTGGTGGCCCTGCACAAACCTTTTTCATGTTGGCGACCACAGCGGTTGCAGGCCTTATTAGGCAGAGGTGAGCCAGGTCTACTCTTGGACTTCAGGGCAACCTTGTTCTCTCTTTTATATTGAGAAACAGCACGTGAAGAAACTGTGTCCTTCGAAGCAGATGATGCAGTCTTTGACGATTCATGAGACCTGCATTTCTCCAAAATATCCTGCAACGTCGCTGAGCGGTCCATTTCGATGAGCTTCTGAGTAAATTCCTTCTCTTGTATACCCATTAGTATGCCGTTTTCTTCCACTGATCACAACATGCTTGGTCCTGTGGCTTGCAAAGGTCTATCTCCTGTGACAAGATTTTCAGCCGTATCCAAAAGTCATTAAAGCTCCCGCCGTCCTGCTTGCGTCTGCACTCGGAGAAGGCCTTCCGTCGCCGCGCCTCATTACTGGCATTTTTGATGTGCGTTTCGGGCTTTGTCAATACATCGTCCACTGAGCATGTTGGGTCTGCGGGCACGTCTAACTTGTGCTTCAAAATCCGTCACATCTCAGATGTAAGGCACATGCGTAGCTGTATATCGAAACTGTTGGACTCGAATCTTCTGTTAATGCTTTCGGAGGCTGGGGTGCTGCCACTGGCTCCTGCAGACTCTTCAAGACTGGAGTCTGGCTTCTCAAGGTGGCTCTTGCTGGTATCTTCTTTTTTCTTCCCTTTGCCCATTGTAACGTGGTAAGATTATATAGCAAAATCGCCGAAAATCCAGTGAAAATAGGTAAATGTGGCGTAAGGCAGCGGGCGTTTTGGCATTCGTGCGCGGGGTGCCACTGCGGTGACGTCACGGCGGACATGTGCGGGCAAGTGAGCCACGAGCGCGAGAGAATAAGTCGCTCACGAAGCATCATAGAGAGTGTAGGGATATATTTCGCTCGTACAAAACCTCAATGTGCTTCTATGCTTCGATCCCGCTCCCTAATGCTACAAACAATGCCCCATGAGCACACTAAACACTGCGCAAACACTATAGGCACTGCACAATACACATCACTACAGTATAGCACCACACTACTGCATTAATGAAGTACACTGCCGAGTGGGTTGATTGCTGACCGGGCACGAGGGTGGACGAGGCGCGGGGTAGGCGACAGAACTAAATTTGCTGGATCACTGCGCCATATTCGTCTGCTATGTTTGCTTGATGTTTCTCTATGATGCTTGAAGAAAACACCGATGAAAACTAAAGTAAGTTCATTGGAGATCAGCTCTGACAAAAATAAAACGGAACTCTTCCTGTTCCTCTGCCCCACACGCCAGGCTCCGTCTGAGAGTGTTACTGCAAGACGTGTGACTACAGAGACAAAATAAAATATTGTACTCTATAGATCGTACAGAGAATCTGAGTCTTTCACATGGGTGATATGCTACACAGCAATATAAACTAATCGTAACCTTCTATATTTCACATGGTGTAACATATCACATAAAAGGCAGTGTGTATAATATAATCACATAATTATCACAATATACGTTCGATAATACTGGCAAGACAATGCGTATGCAATGACATCACAGCATGGCACTCACAACTCACATCATTATCATAACTCACTCCATTATCACAACCCACAGCTCTCAATCTCTATTGCTGTTTGTTTGTCTGTCTGTTTCACTACCCCCCCCCCCCTCTCTCTCTCTCTCTCTCTCTCTCTCAATCTCTCCTTCTCTCTCTGCTCCCCCTTCTCCTTCCCCTCTCCCTATCTCCCATTCTTTCTCCCCCCCCCACCCTCTTTCCCTCCCTCCCTTTCATCCCCCTACACACACGTGCTTACAACCCCCTCTCCCTCTATCTCTGACCTCTCTCGTACGCATGTAAAACGACTCACGCGAACCCAATTACGAGACTACACAATATTGGACTTGTTTACACCGAGCGTGAACTCATTTACCTTCATAATAAGTTTACGAACGTCTAGCCTTTGCTATATGGGGTTGAACCCTTTGCTTGAAAATATACACGAGCATAAGGGGGAGTAAACACACATGAAAAAATATATGGGAAAGTATCATATCTCTTTTTTGATTTTTTGAAATGATAATTATATTTATTTC
>NC_061851.1:28848221-28853221 GCF_019202785.1 Penaeus chinensis | reverse complement strand
ACGCATTTTTCGTGCAGTGCCTTTTTGCAGTTCAACATAATTCATTCGGGTAAGCTCCTTTTTTTTTTTTTTTTTTTTTTTTTTGAGAAAATTGGATGAGGAGGATGTAAAGCTGACGCTTATTTTTTTCGGTATCAATAAGTGAACGAGAGGTTTGTAAAATGTTTGCAAAATTGAGGGAAAGTTTGTCAGGTTGGGTATTTCACGATGATGTACAGAACATTGTATCTGTGTTATCATATCTAGTTTGTTTGATTTACAAATTAGAAGAAAAAAAAATGAGATAAAATAAAATAAAATAAAATAAATAATGCAAAATAGTCTCGCATGTGCTACCAGTGTGTCGCAAAATAAATGATTTCTTAAGGTTGCAGATGCACTTGCACTTGGGGGATGATGACTGTGGTTGTAGTGGTTGTGGTGATGATGATGATGATGGTTATGATGCTGGTGATGATGATGGTGATGATGGTTATAATGATGATTATGGTGATGGTGATGATGATGATGATGGTTATGATGATTATGGTGATGGTGATGATGATGATGGTGATGATTATGGTGATGATGGTGATGATGATGGTGATGATGATGGTGATGATGATGATGATGATGATGATGATGGTGATGATGATGATGGTGATGGTGATGATGGTGATGGTGATGATGATGATGGTGATAATGATGACGTTGTTGATGATGGTGATGATTATGATGATGATGGTGATTGATGATGATATAAACAAGGGATACAAGAAGAGCATGAATGTTATTCGAACTGAAGACTATCGGATGTTGACCGAGTAAGAGCTCGACGTATACTGACTAACTGAGGACTCGTTTTCGGAATAAGTATCCTAATATAGAGCTCGGGTGCGTTCCTGCCGAAGTATAAGGTCAGAGCATAGTGTTAAGCACCATTCGACGTTGAGGGTGTGGCGAGGGACTGGTACACTGTTATGCAGTGCGTCTGAGCTGATATTAAGAATTATATAATGTTTGGTATGGGCTCCTGTGTCTTGCTTATACATTTATTATGTTTCTCTATTTGTTTATGCATTCCTATGTATTTCTTTTTTCTACGTGAATGCTAGTGTGGTGGAGCAGAGGCACACGTGGGTTGTTATGCTCCTGTTCGACTACCGTACGTCTGTGATTGGGATAGGTAGGTATGATGTTTATGTCTACTTGATAATCAGAGTTATAAGTAGTTCTTCTAAGCTCATTTTCGCTGTGTGATCCCTTTAATTACTCCAAGTGCTTACACCATGCGCAGTGTGCACTGAAGTCCCTCATTTCGTAAACTGAGCGGTAGCGGTATCGTTGTAAAGCTATCGGTTTGGAGCATTCCTTCTGGCCTTTGTAGTTTATGTGCTAGTTTTTATATCCTCTTCTGAGATAGAGGAAATAGAGGAAAGATATTACCCAGTTTCCTGTTTCGAAAGAAGTGGTAGTGTTTCGCAATGTCTTCTTAGACGTCTAAATACCAATTAAGGGCCGCTTGTCCCTTGTTTTAGTAATAACAAGGTTCAATCCGTTTTTTGCACAACCTTGACCCAGTTCACTTTTCTGCAGGGAGAATCTGATCCTGCTTGTGGTAGTAGCCTCTTCGGTTCTTGTTGCTTTTATGATAAATCTTTGTTTCCTTGCATTTGAGGACATTATGCTACTTTCAAGTATATTATCTAAACTTCTTAGACCTTACTGGTTATAAGATTTTTTTCTTCGTAAGTCAGTTTAAGGTTTCAGATTTCCTGTGTAGTTTTCATGAATAGATAAATATTATTTAAACTTCTTAGACAATACTGATTTTAAGAATTTCTTTTTCGTAGGTCAGTTTTAGGTTTTTGTTTTCATAAATAGATAAATATTTTTTTTTGCTTTTCAGATATCACTCTTTGAATATCATGCTTGCCTCGGACACCACCGGAGTCAAAGTAAGCAACGGATTTATCGTCAATAATGAGTGTGGTTACTTACCCGGTCCTCCTGTGGTTTACCAGCTGTGACCCCGTTTGGTGAAGTAAATAACGGAGGTCCTGAAAATAGATTGAGGTTTATGAACAGAATGAGGTTTATGATTGTCGTGTTTATTATTTTATAGCTTTGGGGATTTTAGTACACAAGCCTTCTGTGATGCTAAACTTGCTGGCTATAAATCTTATTATTAGTGCCGTGAGTCAAAGTTCTTCCTATTTACAATATTTTATCGGTAGTTTTAGGTATTTTAGGGGCAACTATTGCATCTTCACATCTTTTCTTTTTTCTTCTGGAATATTTATATGACCAGAAAATTTTTATCATTTTAGAATAAACTTATGAAACTATATAGTCCAGACTTCTTCCAAGCTGCCTTTTATAGAAGATTTCCAGGAGTGAGTCAAGCCATTAGCACACATTTCCTAGGACGGACCAAGGGACGGGAAAAATGTTAACTATTTTGAATTTATGTGAGGAGACGTTTCGTATGTTCCTGGATATTACATTACAAAACTAATCAATAACATTTAATAAATTGGTATAGCTAATACGGTAGATGACTGCAGTTGTTATAATATCAATAATGTGATAACAAATAATTATATTGTCGTAACACTAATACTTTTGTTGCACCAACCGTGGTACAGCAGTTACGCGGATGTGGAGGGTCGGATCCTGCCCAAGGGCCTCCACTCGAAGTTGAGTTGATTAGCATACTGCCAATACAAAAGGCCTGCGAAGGGAGACACCGCCCGAGACCCTGCGAGCGAGTACGTGACGTAAGACCGGCTCTTAAAGATTTCCTTGTCTGGAAGATCATTATTTTATTTCATAACAAGGCTTAGTACTAGGATAAAACATATATAATGACATTAGCAGAGTATAAAATAGAAAAAAGGAAGGCATAAGGAAAATGAAAGTCGAATATAATTTTTTATCAATATTTGAAATGTTCAGAGTTATGTAATCTATATTTGGAAACCAGACTGATATTTATGATTCATACCCCACAAACAACATTTCAACAGCACACTTTCTTGTGTTACTGAATATGATAGGGATCTGGTAAAAAAAATTGCAGTGAAAGAGCAGCATATAAATGAAATAAAAATAGTATTAAAGGCATTAATTAGAGTTTCGTGTCCAAAATGCAGTGCGCGATGTAATGTGTTTGACATTTCAAGATAACTAAATACTCTTTTTTTCAGCAAAACCGTGTTGATTTACACATAATACTCTTAAAGCAAGATGATATGTATCAGAGATTCGCTCCTATAAAAGAGGTAGGTTAAAAAAAAGTTGGATTTTCATATTTACATGAGGAGCCATATTAAACGTACTAAAAGATATCTTGCTAATGCCAGCACGTGTATATAGTTATGAAAGAAACACATATTTTCAATAATTATCCTTCGGGGCAACCCATGCTGTTTTGAAGTCCCATGCTTTAAGGGCAAGGTAGTAATGATATATTAAGCTATTTTTAGTATATGAAAATGACAGTATTACGTTCCAGTTGGCAATTGTATAAAATTTAAAATAAAATTAGGGCAAAATTCTTTATCAGTTACCTCTTTCGACTCACTGCTCGTACACCTCCCTGGGAACTGGCTAGCATTTATATATTTAGTTTGCACTCTATTCATTCTCGTAAAAAAAGGGAATAGAAAAATCGGTAAGCTCGTCTCTTCGGAATCAGAAGGCAATGGGGCAGAAGATGATATGAAATTTCAGATGTGAATATGTTTATTTTTGTTTCTGTTTTTATTTAGAGCATTTTCTTCATTTTTATTATTTTTTCCGGGGTAAGGATAGGAGGCAGCTTCCTTATTCCTTTGGAAAAAAAAAATAGTTAAGAGAAGTTACAGTCGTGGATAGAGTGAAGTAATGAATTCACTTAATTTCTACTGTTGATTAGCACTTGCATATTACATCTAGATAAACATTACGTAATTCTAATTCTAAGAATTAATTGCACACATTACATAGTGAAATTACTAATAATCTTCATACCTTTTTGACATTTGATACGATGAACGTTTGGACTGATTAATAATGTTAGAAATACCAAGTTGAATTAATGTGTTTATGAACGTAATCATTATTATACAACGCTAAGTAGTAGGTAAGGTGATTGTAATAGAACCCCACTGGACCACGGTTTTCTGATATCCGTTATTTACTTTAATTTTAAGCATCATAAGTCCAGCTAAGTATAAGGGACTGCAGTCTATAACATATTCTTCAAAATTCATGACTGTGATGTACAAAGAATAAAATATATTCCAAACATTGTGGATACATTAACTTTGCCCCAGTCTCCTGAGTTTTCTTACCACAAAAAAAGGACATTCTTTTAATATAGCATAATAGTTTTTCTTTGACTTGTAACGAAATCGATAAGCTTGGAAACGAGACACCCGCATAACTCTATAATCTAAGGTACACACATATAATAACAAAAATAACCCAACAAGTGAATGTAAATACGACATTGATAGTGTTTACGAAATGCAAAACATATATATACACATCAGTATATTTTCTTGTGAAGTGAAAAGCCCCTAGACCAGGCAATCAAGATGAAATAAGAGCTGGCTTATAAAAGGGACTGAGAATATCCATAGATTATAACCTTGCTCATGTATTCGGTAGTGCTTTCCTCGTGATGTTTTTGCTTGTTAAACTGGCATGAGTGTTCAAATCAGGGCTGGACGTCAAATTACCTTTCATGTACAGTTAGCAGTGACAAAGAAAGAGGGGATTATATTCTCGGTTCTAAAGACTCGTTGAACGGTGGGACATCGAAGGGGAAAATGAAGTTGAAATTATACAGGATATGTACATTATGCTTTTAGAGATTTGTGTTAATTCTGTGTCATGGTGTGTTTATTGGGAATATACATATATATATGTCTTTTTCATTCAGTTTTTAATTCATAAGATGGGTATATTACTAGATTAAGGGTACTGATATGACGAACGTTTACAATATACTGTCCTGAATTAATAAAGTTTTA
>NC_061851.1:28805721-28808221 GCF_019202785.1 Penaeus chinensis | reverse complement strand
AAGCCTATTTAGGTTTATTTTCGCGCTCCTGGGCCTATACAGCTACTGAGGCAACGGCTATGTCTCACCTATATTCTGTCCTTATCTAGGCTTAATTCACCGCCTTGGAATTATGTAGCCTTATGCCACGGATTATGCCACGGATTATTTTCTTCATTTTTGTCCTGGCGGCATACTTGATTAAACATGTCTCATCGTATATTTCCTTCCCTTATTACATTTTGCTCTTCTTTCATTTGGATTAGGTACCTGCCTTCCCATTCTCCCTCCCTCCCTCGCTCGCTTCCGCGTTGCAGCCAAGCCCCCGTCGCCTAATGGACCGGACGTGTTACATTAACCTCATTACTGCAGTGGATCTAGAAGTGTGGCCTCACCTCTAGAACGCATCTTCTAGCGAGAAACAGGTCATCCACATGCACCTCCTTCGTCCTTTTTATCCACTTCGCTCGCTCCACCGTATTCGATCCGTCTAAAAGGCGCGTATGGTTGTAGCCACAACAGGGTCTTCCCGGCCTACTGTACGAGGCAGTTATTACTCTCAAATGAGTCATCATAGCAGCTGTCATAGGCTTTATAGCTTATTCGCAGAATGTTTGTTGTCTTTCTACTTTAGCCTTCCTGGACAACGACGATATAAGGGAAATACAAGTTGTAGGATAGTTAACCTTCCTTAACTATCCTTACCTTATGTACCTGTGTCTTCTAACTTTTATATCACTGGTGTAATCCTTGTATATATTTACTCACAAGATCGCCTTCATTACGGAACAAATGTTACCATGTTTTTATTTCAGGTTTGGCGAACTCCAGCTACCCTCCAAACAGGTCGCTCCAGCTAAGAAGAAGAAAAAGAAGAAGAAAACGAAAAGATAATACAAGAGTCCATACATGAATAATAAATGTCCGTTTCCCATTAGCCGTTTCTTTCGTGCGTTCGTATCCCTTCAACTCCTCTTCGCTCGCCAGGTCTTTTGGTGGAATTATTAAACATTTAATGATCTGAAGTATTCGGAGAAACCCACTGGAACGGCCTCAGGCACAAAGAAAATGGGTTCCTCCACTTTAAGGGATAACTAGTTTGTTTGTTTTTTGGGAGGCCTTTTAAGCAGCTTTTCTCTAACTTGCTCGTTTATCACATTCTTGCAGCCAGGAGCAAAAACTTGTGCGAAATCAATGTACATCATTTGTGTGAAATTATTTCAGTATCTCTTAATATAATTAATGTTAGGTTATTACATTTTTTTTTGTTAATGAATTACGTTCGTTATCATTATCATTATTATCATTATGAACATCATTTGTATTATAATTTTCTCTCATCATCATCTTCATCATCATCCTCATTATCATCATTATTATTATTATTGTTTGCTGTTGTTGATGTTATTATTGTTATTGTTGTAGTTATTATTATTGTTACTATTATTATTGTTTTTATTTTTATTATCAGCATTATTTTATATTATTATTATTGTTACTATTATTACCACTACTATTATCATTATTATTATTATTATTATTATTATTATTATTATTATTATTATTATTATTATTATTATCATTATTATTATTATTATTATTATTATCATTAGTATTATCATTATTATTATTATCATAATTATTATTGTTATTGTTTTTGTTATTATTATCATTATCATCATTATTATTGTTTTTATTATCATTATCATTATTACTATCATTATCATTATCATTTTTATAATACTTATCACCATTATCATTATAATAATAATGATGATAATAATAATAATAGTAATAATAATGATAATAATAAAAACAATATTAATCACAATAACAATAGTAATAATAAAAACAATATTAATAACAAAAACAATAGTAATAATAATGACAATAGTAATAAATATTATTGATATTATTATTATTATTATTGTTATTATTATCATTATTAATATTTGTATTACTATTATTATTATTATTGTCAATGTCATGATGATGATTATGATGATGATGACGATGATGATGATGATGATGATGATGATGATGATGATGATGATGATGATGATGACGATAATAATAATAATAATAATAATAATAATAATAATAATAATAATAATAATAATAATAATAAAAAGTTATCATCATTATTGTAATTATTACCATTGTCATCATTATCATTATTGTTATTATCATTAGTAGTAGTAATAGTGATAGTGTTATCATCATAATTTTCGCTATTTTTGTTATAGTTAGATTTTATGTTATTGTTATTGTTTTCATTATCATCACTAATATTGCTATCATCAATTTATTATTATCACTATTTTTGTTGCCATAACATCAATAAGAATAATGGTGATAATAAGGTTAATAATGATGTTAATAATGATAATGATAAAGATGATAATAATAGTATTAATAATGATGATAATGATAATAATAATAATGATAATAATAATGATGATGATAATAATAATAATAATAATAATAATAATAATAATAATAATGATAATAATAATAATAA
>NC_061851.1:28790721-28793221 GCF_019202785.1 Penaeus chinensis | reverse complement strand
GAATTAAGTATCTTGGTTCACCCAAAACATCAGTGGAAAAGCTTTTTTTGTCTGCAAATTTCTTGATATCATTGCATAACGGAGGGAAGTTATCTATCTATCTGTTTTGCAGATTATTATGAATGGTTAACTTCTTAAGTTTGAGAATAATCAGTCAACATTTTTTCATTTATTATCTTTAATTTTGTCATTTTTCTTACTCCCGATCTGACCAAACTTGATCAAGTTTAGCCACTCAAAAAGTGGTGGATTGTTTTCCTGTATTTTTTTTCTTTGATGATGGCAGCGGAAGTAATGCTGGCATTGTTTGGAAAGTTCCTCTCTGCTACGCTCCCCTAAACACTTTCCCATTCCCTTATCACGTTGTACCCTTTCATCTTCCTGAAACTTAATACCCCTTGTGTCTGTCTCTGCCTCGCTATCTCTGTCTCTGTGTATGTGTATCTGCCTCTGTGTATGTGTATGTTTATCTGTCTTTGTGTATGTGTAGCTGCCTATCTCTGTCTCTGTCTGTGTATCTGTCTCTGTCTCTTTGTGTATGTGTATGTATATGTGTATGTATCTGTCTCTATCTCTTTGTGTATATGTATGTGTATGTATATGTATATGTGTATTTGTATCTATCCCTGTCTCTGTAGTAATAATAATGAGCATAATGATTAAAAAAAAAGAAAAATAAATAAAGAAAAACAGATTTTTTCTTCAGAGCTCGAAATGAAAAGCAAAACTCTGAAACAATGAAGCCTTTTATCGCCTTTTCCAACTAACCATATCCCTTCAACTTTATTGCCCCGGCTACTGTTGGGTTTCCATTGAGGTTGTGGGTCTTTAGCCAATTAGAGATGTGTAGGAGGCACCCTACCATAGGAGCTGGCGACCACCGAAATAGTGTGTTGTTTGTCTGTTGAACTTCGTAACACCGTGTATGCTAAGATAGACAATGAGCATAGTCGAATGCCATGAACTATATAAGTATATAAACAACAGTGATATGTACATCACAAATTATATCAACAGTATATAACTGTGAAGGCATATAACTATAAAATTATATAACTGTAAAAGTATATAACTACAGATACGTAAACTTCTGTGGTCAAGGGCAGGTTGATACATGGTAATGGTAATAATACCAATAACAATAGAGATAAAAGTGATAATAATAAACGTGAAAATACTACTATTAATAAAGTTAATAATAATAATAATAATAACAGTAATAATAATAATGATGACAATAATAATCTTGATGACTATTGTAAGGATACCATAAAATCAATGGTAATAATAGTAATGATGAAAAAAAACAAACTAATACTATCATACTACTTCTAATATTAATGATAATAATAATAATAAAACTACTACTACTACTAATAGTGGCAACAATAATAATAATGACAATAATAATGAGAACAATAACAATGCTAAGAATGATAATGATAATAATTATGATGACTATGATGATTATGATGGTGTTGATGATAAGGATGATGATGAGGATGATGATGATGATGATGATGATAATGATAATGATAATGATAATGATAATGATAATGATAATGATAATGATAATGATAATGATAATGATAATGATAATGATAATGATAATGATAATAATAATAATAATAATAATGATAATAGTGATGATAATATAATTATAATAATGATAATACTGATTATGATAGTAATAATAATGATGATAATAATAGTGATAATAATAATGATAATAGTAATAATAATATTGATGATAAAAATTATAATAATGATAATAATAGTAGTAATAATAATGATAATAGTAATAATGATAATAATGGTAATGATAGTAATAATAATGAATAATAATACTAATGATAATAACAATAATAATGATAATAATAACAGTTGAAATTCTACTACTATTACCACTACTACGAATCATAACAATAATAGAAAAAATATAATGATAATGATCATTCCAAAACTAATACTAATACTACTACTAATAATAATTATTATCATTATGATAATGATGAAGATGATAATGATAATAATAATAATAATAATAATAATAATAATAATAATGATAGTAATGATGATAATAGATAATAACAATAATGATAATGATAATAATAATAATAACACTAATAATAATGATAGGAGTATTAACGATAACAAGAGTAATTATAATAATAATTGCAATGATAGTAATGATAATAATAAAATGCTGCTGATAATTATAATAACAATAATAATATTAACCTAACCGCCCCGGATTTATGTTCTGGCCACTGTATTTTTTTTTCTCTCTCTCTTTTTTTGTTACATACATATGGCTCCACATGTGCTCAGCCGACAAGGAGTCTATTAGTAGCCCTAGTGACCGATCCTGATTTCCCTATTCCTTGAATTGGCGTGAAAATGTGTTTTTCTTTTTAATATCGTTGACATCGATACTGTTATTATTGTTACTGATTTTATGATTATTGGTGACTAAGCACTTGTAGAGCCATCTATATGT
>NC_061851.1:28770721-28773221 GCF_019202785.1 Penaeus chinensis | reverse complement strand
ATTCTATGGCGATGGTGGCAGATTAAATAGACTAATGCAAGTAAAAAAAATATATGATATAGATGACAGAATAACAGATACAACACAAGCCACAGAAAGAACAACTAGATTCGATCCTATGTGTTTATACTCGTCGGCTCACGGGTGCACAAAACAAAAGAACATCGGGAACAGCGTGTTTGATCCATCTCTCGACGCTAACTTAGGAGAGGCTAGAGTGGGGGAGAGATACCGACCTTTAAACTCTCTTTTTGCGCGTGAATTTGACATCTTGGAAGAAGTTTTATCAGTGTGGAAGGTGTGGGCAGATGAATCAACAAGCCATTCATGTTGATCTACTTTGTACACAACATTATTAATAGAAATTATAATGATAACGATAACAATAATATTACTACTACTACTACTACAACTACTGTTACTACGACTATTACTACAATGATAACAATAATAATGATAACAGGGATGATAATACTAATAGAAATAATAATATAAAAAATGATGATGATAATAATAAAGAACTAACAATAATAACAACAATAATAGTCCTACAACTAACGATAATCATATAAACGAAATAATAATAGTAATAATGATAACATTATTAATGATAATAATATTGATAAAAATGATAACAATAACAAAATGATAATGAAAATAGTGATGATGATGATAGACATAACATTAAAGATGATAAAAATAACAATAATAATGGTAACAACAACAACAAAAATAATTATAACTATACGAACAATACTAATAAGAACAATAATAATCAAAATACTGATAATAATGAAAAATAATGATAAAATGGAAACAGTAGTTATACATGGTGCCAAAAAGAAAGAAAGCAAACTCTACCGCTCTTTTTTCTGTTAATATAGTTTTGAATTAAAATTACCTCACGCAAAAACATCATTTAAATATATTAATCTAATCGTTTTTGCTTTTATAATTAAAACAAGTTTATCAATGCGCAAATTGACCCAGTGGCGAGGCAAAGGGTTAAGCAATGCAGCGAGAGAGATTGCATTAGATGAAGGCATTTCGAAAGCAATCATCTGTCATTCTGTGAATATTTATGTTATGAAAATATTGAATACGACTTAATTTGAATGTTGGATTTCGATGAAGAAGACGAGGAAATCTAAGGTATTATAATTATTGAATGGAAAGACAATAAAAGAGGGAAGAAGAGAGAGAGAAAAAAGCAAAAAAAAAAAAAAAAAAAAAAAAAAAGAATATTAAGAATCCTGTCTTAAAAAAAGAAAAAAAGAAAAAAAAAATCAAAGCTGATTGTTATACAAAAGATAATCAGAATCTATAGCATACACAATCTGAACCTTTAATGGAGGTTAAAGATTACACGGATGCTTATAACATGTCAATGGCGCTTACCTTTAATGCAAAGAAAAATAGTCTAAGTTTATATAAAAAGTACATAGAAGGCTTGGAATAGAAGATGACGACAAAGAGGAGAGAAAAAAATACCGAAAGCAAAGAAAGAAAGAAAGAAAGAAAAAGAAGAAGAAGAAGAAAGAAAAGAAGGAAAAAATACATATACACATCGGCATCTCAGAAGAATATTTCCAAATGAAACAGAAGAAAAGAAATGAGAAATCTGCCGCAGTTTGACTTCCAACTCAAACTAAACTAAACTCGACATGGCGGAAGATCAGACTCGTACAGTTACATTACTGATACAAATATCCAAATTAAATGAAAGACGATATTAGATGAAACATATATCAATATTCATACATCGAGAACTGTGTATCATCTTCAATTTCAATATGATGTGCCGGTTTAGTTTGCAAAAAAGAAAGAAAGAAAAAAAAATCTCCAGAACTTGAAAGTGTTGTGAACAGGAAAGCAAAGGATTGCAAAAATGGTTTCAACTGCAACAAAAACGTAGGAGAAAAGAGAAAGAGAGAGAACACTAAATATTCGAAAATTATTTGAAAAGAAAAGTGATAAAAGCAAAGCCATTAAAAGATTTTAACACGAGTGCGAGGAATGGTCACAAAGAAATGTAACTCTCGAGAATAAACACGAATAACATATATCTTGGGAATAGCAAAAAGACCGATAAAGCAAAAGCAAAACAAAATATGATACCGCTAAGCTACGTGCAAGATTTTTTTTTTTTTTTTTTTTTTTTTTTTTTTTTTTGTAAGATGTACAAAAGCTTTAGTAATTTTTTACGTAAAATCAGAGATATTCCAACATTTTAACCGTGCAAAAAACACAATGAATTTGTAAATAATGTAATAATAATTAAGATGAAAATAATTAAGATGAAAATAATGATAAAATATTAATAATGATAATATAGTTAATATATCAGTGATACATATATAATTAAAATAATGATAATAATAATGATAATAAGAATATTAATAGTAATACTACTACTACTACTACTACTAATAACAATAATAACAGTAACAACAACAACAATAATCATAATAATAATAATAATAAAAGTAATAGTAATAGT
>NC_061851.1:28760721-28765721 GCF_019202785.1 Penaeus chinensis | reverse complement strand
GTTGTTCACTCCGTCTGAACATAAAATGTAAAATATGAAAATAAATGGAAATCATCACCTCGTAATGCGTTTGTGATACACGTATCTCGGTGAAGTCAAAAGAAGCTTTCAAAAAATGTTTTCGAGATGAAGCTTATCGGGAAGGAGACTTTTCCCTTGAACCATTAAGGAAGACTTATTCATCTTGAGACCGGGAACGTGTTGCTTTGCCTTCTGCCTCCTCCTCTATTCTGTTTTCTTCCTTTTCTTCTTTCTGTTTGTTCTTCTTCTTCTTCTTTCTTGTGCTTTAACTTCTTTTCTTTCCCTTCTTGTTGTTCTTCTGTTCTTTTCCTTCTTCTTCTTTTCTTTTCTTAATTCTTCTTTCTTTCTTTTCTTTTTCCTATTTTTCCCTCTCCTCTTCTTGCACCTGTTCCTGCTTCCCAACCTTCTCTTACCCCATCCTCTTCTCCTCCCTTGCAACCTCTTCTTCCTCTTTATCTTCTCTTTCCCCTTCCTCTGTCATTCCTCCAGCCGCTACCTCCTCTTCCTTTTTTCTCCTCCTCCTCCTCCTCTTGCCCCCCCCCTCCCCCTATCCTCTCCTCCTCCTCTTCCCCCTCCCCCCCTTCCCCTCCTCTTCTACCCCTTTCTCTTCTTCCCTTTCCTCCTCCTCGAACACCTCTTTCTCCCTCGTTCTCCTCCTCCACCACTACCACCACCACCACCTCCTCCTCCTCCTCCTCCTCCTCTTCCTCCTCCTCCACCACTACCACCACCACCACCTCCTCCTCCTCTTCCTCCTCCTCCTCTTTCTCCTCCTCCTCCTCCACCACCACCACTACCACCTCCTCCTTCTCCTCCTCTTCCTTCTCCACCACCGCCACCACCTCTTTCTCCTCCTTCTCCTGCTCGCCCTTGAATCGCCTTGTCACTGCATGCTCTGCAACACACGTATGCAAGTAAAGTCGGTCGTGCAAGAGGAGATAGGAAGCTCTTGACAGATTGCTTCTTGTGTGACAGAAAACGGGAACGCTGAGACTGATTCTAGCTGGGGTTGTGGTGATGGTGATAATGACAATGATAGTGATGGCTTCAATAATGGTGATGATCAGTAATATTGATATTGGTGATGATAAAAATATGGATATAATTGACCGTAGCAATGATGGTAATAATAATGATATCACATGATGATGGTAGTAGTAGTAATGATAAAAAATATGATAACAGTATTGGTTATGAGAATATGATAATGATAAGAATAATAATATGGTAATGATGGCAATAATTCTTATGATAACAGTTATTTTGATGATAGTATTAATTTGATTATTGTAATCATAATGATATGAAAATATGATGATAATAGTCATAATGAAGTGAGATCCGCAAGAATGATGATGATAATGATGGTGATAATAATCATAGAATAATAACAACGATGAAAAAAAATGATAACCCAAGTAATGACACTGACAAAAATGATAATGATAGTAATAATAATAATAATAGAAAAAAAAAACAGCAGTGTTAGCTATAATAGTAATAGTCGTATTAATAATGACATTGATCGTTATAATCATACATCAAAATTGAAGATAATTAATAACAGTCATGAAGGAATTGTATTGAACTATGTGGTAGGCCAAAACAATTATTGGAATTTTGTGGTCAAAGTATGACAATTGATATCGGTTAATTGTGCCATTAACATGGACCGTCATTGGCAATGGCAAAAGTGACAGTGATGTTATTGGTCATAATGAAAACCGTTAAAGATAATGAATCCAGCACTAATGAAATCCAGGAAAATTCAAATGATTACATGGTTTTTGGTATTGACAATTCTAAAAAAAATATCAGAGATACGTTTTAATGAGTCGTGACTGCGATGGTGATGAGCATAATGGTAATGAGTGTAATGATGATGATGATGACGAGTATGATGATGATAATTATGGGGAGTTTGGTGTTGTTAATGTTGGTGAACATGGTGATGATCATGATGACCAGTATGGGGATGATGATAATAAGGAGGACGTTTATGGTGATGATGATGCGTATGGTGAGATTGGTATTGTTAATGAGGGTGAACATGGTGATGTTGATAATGATGAAATTTGAAACGCATGAATTATCTACACAATGGATGGAAATGACTATAGGTAAGCGTAAATATTGTGCAATGTCTTCCAAGATAAGAAATTCGTGAATCAAAAGTGTTTGGAAAAGCGAGTATCAATGGGAAAGAACTAGCGAAGCCCTTGTTGACTAAGATCAGAAGAAGGAATAGATAAACATGATAAGAATAACTTAAAAAAGTGTAATCACACAAAACATTTACCTAGTGAAAAGGACTTTGTGTAATACATGTAACTGTAAAGGACACTTTCTCATTAGCCATCTCAACCTCTAAAGAACAAGAATGAGAAAAACAGAAAAGGAAGAGGAGGAAGAGGAGGAGGAGGAGGAGGAGGGAAAGGAAGGGGAGAAGCGTGAAGAGAGGGAGGAGTAGGAGAAGTAAGGGGGGGAAGGAGGAGGAGGAGGAAGAGAGGGAGACAGAGGAGGAGAAGGAGGAAGAGGAAAAGGAGGAGGAAGAGCACGAGAATGAGGAGGATGAGCAGGATGAGGAGGAAGAGGAGGAGGAAGATCAAGTGGAGAAAGATGAGTAGGAGGAGTAGGGGAGGAGGAAGAGGAGGAAAAAGAGGATTATGATGATGAGGAGGAGGAGAAGGAAGAGTAGAGGAGGAAGAGGAGGAGGAGGTGGAGGAGGAGGAGGAGGAGGAGGAGGAAGTGGTGGTAGTGGAGGAGGAGGAGGAAGAGGAAGAGGGAAAGGAGAAGGAGAAGAAAGGGGGAGGAGGAAGCGGAGGTAGAAGCAGAAGAGGGAAAAATCTAATAATAATGAAGATGAAGAAGATGAGCAGGAATATGAGGAGAATAATGATAATAATGAGAAAGGAAAAGAAAAAGAAGATCATAGTGATGAAGAAGATGAAGACTAAAGAAAATAAATAATAGTAATAAGAAACGAAACAACACACAAGCACAAGCACCTCCTTTCAAAAACACTGCAATGCATCTTGACGATCCGTCTGAGGTCTTCATCTGCATATTGCTCAAGCCTCTGCTCCTAATGCGTTACAAGGAGATTTTCTTGTAGACTGGCTCGCGTCTTTGTGGCGGAGGCGAAATTACATTTGCTTCTGGAGAACAGTTTAAAATTAGATCCTTTGGAGTTTTGAAAGAGAATCTAAGTTCCTCACTCTGTCTTGTTGGCATGCAGATGAGTGGCTTCCATCTCGCTTTCTTGGTTTTCGTTTTTCATTTATATATATATATATATATATATATATATATATATATACACTTATCTATCTATCTATCTATCTATCTATCTATTTATCTATATATACACATTTTTCGTCATTTGTATTCTTGTTAGTGGTATTGAATGGATTGTTTTTTATCAGCTTGTGCGTTTGTAAATTTACTATTACTTTATTGAGCCATCTATACATATATAATGCATTTGATTTACCTAGTCTTATGTATATATATATATATATATGTATATATATATGTATATATATATATATATATATGTAAATTATTATTCTTATTATTCAACAGCCATTCATTTTACTGCATGACTTCGATTTCTCTCTAGTCATTATTGAGAGTACATTTGGCAGTACCACTCTTGGATGTTTGGATGCCCTTCCTAATGAACCTACACTTGTGCCACGATGTCGACCTCCCCTACGACACCTGAGTCTGACCTCTCAAGGCAATACGTCATATTCTCGCTGTGAGAGCCAGCCGTCGGAGAGCTGGCATTTTGCAAGTGCCGCGGCGGGGAATTGAGCTTGGGACCATAAGGATCGAAATACAGTGCTTTTAACACTAGACCATAGCGGTAGCCACACACACGCGCGCGCACGCACGCACACACACATATATGCACACACACACATTTATGTGTGTGTTTAAGTATCTACGTACATACAAGTCAGTTATTAGCAACATCTCCGTATTCTAAATCGGAGATTCAGTATATCACAGATGTGACCTAACACACACCAATCTCCCTTCTTCCGGTCAAATCCCTTCCGATGGAGCGCGAACACTCCCAAGGACAGAAAGAATCAGTATATACACCTTTCTCTAACTTTCCTTTTGGGCTAATGGGTAGGAGGGAACAGGATGAAATTAATAGTTTCTTTCTCCTTTCTCGTCTTTCTATCCGATCTGTCTGTTTGTCTGATCTGTCTTTGTGTCTCTGTCTCTCTGTCTGACTGTCTTCCTCTCCCTCTCCTCTCTATCCCTTTCTCTCTGCTCTCTCTCTCTCTCTCTCTCCCTCCCCCCTCTCTCTCTTCTCTCTCTCTCTCCACCTCTCCCCCTCTCTCTCTCTATCTCTCTATCTATCTATCTTCCTCCCTCCCTACCCCCTCCCACCCTATCTCTGTCTCTCTCTTTCTCTCCCTCCCCTCCTCTCTCTCTTCTTTCCTCCTTCCTTCCATCCACCCTCCCTCCCTCCCTCCCTCCTTTCTTCCTTTCCACCCGCTACCCACCCAATTTCTCTCGCTCTCTCTCTCTCTCTATTCCGGGAAAACCAGTCTTGTAGTAATCAACTCGTGATACAATACACTGACATCTGGTCTCAATTTCTTCCTACGAGAAAATTGTGAGGATAAGAACACCAATACCTATCCATGATGGGCTGTGAGAGGGATAGATGGACGGGATTATAGGATGGTGTAAGGAAGGGAGGGAGAGAGAAGGATGGAGGGGTAGGGAAAGGGAAGGGGAAGGAAGGGGGTAAAGAGGAGAGGAGGAATGGGAGAGGAAAGAGGGAAAAGAAGTAAGAGATGAGGAGAGGGAGAGGGTGAGAAGGAAGAGAGGAGAAGGAGGAGGCGATGAAGGATGAGTGGAGAGGAAGAGATGCAGAGAGGGAGGCGATAAAGAAGATGGAGAGAAAGAGAAGGAATGAAAGAGAAAAGAAAAAAAATGGATACGGTCAAAAA
>NC_061851.1:28738221-28740721 GCF_019202785.1 Penaeus chinensis | reverse complement strand
AATAATAGAGAAGAAAAAAAAACAATAAAAAGGAAAAAGAAAATACAACAACTTTAAGATGTGAATAGTTGTAGTACAGACTCTCCCTTCCTATGAAATATCACCCAAAAAAAAAAAAAAAAAGTAAAAAAAAAAGAAAGAAAGAATGAAAGAGAGTGAGAGACAATTAGCCTAACACGAAATTAATAGATTTTCTTTCTTTGGCTATTTCCACAAAAAAAAAAGAAAAAAAAAAGAAATAATAGAGAAGAAAAGTAAAAAAAGGAAAAAAAAAAAAAAAAAAGGAAAAAGAAAAAAACAACTACTTTAAGATGTGAATAGTTGTAGTACAGACTCTCTCCCTTCCTATGAAATATCACCAACTTCTCTCCCTCCTTCCGCCGATTCACCCTTCCCCCCCCCTCCCCCTTTCCCCCCACGCCGTTAGGTCTTCCTGCCGTAAGAGGCTTAGAATATATTAGTGACAGTGGGCGTACTGTGATGGTCGCAGGTGCCAGGGTCGTGGGCGGCGGTGAGGGCGCGGGAGTTGCTCGTCCTCCTGCGCCGAGTGTTGCATGCAATGTCGTCGAAAATTCTGGTGCTAAAAGTTTTATCATTATAATTATCATTGTTATTTATTTTTGTTTGTATTTTGTCTCTTAGCGTTTTGTTCTGATTTATTGTATAATTGTTTTAGTATGTTCTTTTTTTATCTATTTCTCCATTGTTTATGTTTTTTTTTTGTTTTTTTCGTTTTATGCATTTTTTTTCTGCAATATTTCATAACATGGTGTTCATTTTACTTCACTATTACCTTTTTCTCTGTCAGCTATCAGTCTCTCTCTCTCTCTCTCTCTCTCTCTCTCTCTCTCTCTCTCTCTCTCTCTCTCTCTCTCTCTCTCTCACTCTCTCTCTCTCTCTCTCTCTCTCTCCTCCCCTACTCTTTCTCCCCTTCCCTCTCTTTCGTGTTCCCTCATAAATATTCATATATTCAGTGCATAAGGTCAAAAGTGTGTTTGCAACGTCACCATCTATTCTGAGACCTATTTGAATAACGAGATGCGAATAAACAATCTAAGTTCTCCGAAGTGCATAGTTGAAGACTTTTTCTAAACTTAATACATTAGCGTAGATTGGGAAAACATTAGGCCTACGTGAGGCATTTCAGTAATTATAGAATCCATATAATCAATAGCTTTGTCTTTATATATAGTCTGAGTTTGTTAACTTCTGACTTATATGTATAGACACAAATAAATAAATAAACAAATATATATAATTATATATAGATAGATAGATAGATATAGATATATGCAGGAATATAGACACACACACAAACACACACACACACACACACACACACAGACACACACACACACATACACATACACACACACTCATATATATATATATATATATATATATATATATATACTATTAAAATAAAGTTGATCAATGAATACATAATTAGTAAAAATGCTACTCCCCCCCCACACACACCGTTTTGCTCACTGCCTTGAGTCCCTGGGGGTTTGCCTCGGTCACTCCTCCGCTGTCATAGGCCTGGGCAAGATCTCTCTGTCATTTTGGCTGTCTTACTCGGTAGGTAATTTCTTTGTTAGGTTTAGGGCGATATAACGCATAGGCAAGATTTTCTTGTCTTGTGTACCGTGTATTCTGTTGGTTTTGGTGAAGATATAAATGAAAATAAGTTGTAGTTAAATGACTTTACGTATTTTCCAAATCTCTGGCAATTAAGAAATGCTAGTTAACCCATTCGCCCCATGTGGCAAGAATACATGCCATGCTATTTGTAATACACGTTTATTTATTGTATTTACACATAGATGGCTCTACAAGTTCTTAATCACCAAATAACCTGTTATTAGAAACTACCTATCTCTCCTGTTTACCCTTTTCTTTCACTTTCAGAAAGGGTCTTTTGTATCATATCATTGTCTAAAATATTCTACTGACAAATTTATAATCATAACATCAATAACAAAAATAACAGTATCGATAGCAAAGGTATTATTTCAAGGAATAAGAAATCAGGATCGGTAACTAGGGCCGACTGATAGACTCCTTGCCGGCTGAGCACACGTGGAGCCATCTGTATGTAACAAAATTCACCAAAAACTACAGGGGACAGAACATAAATCCGGGGCGAATGGGTTAATAATAGATGACTAATAACTGATAATGAAAGATAATACATGAACTGATAATACATTTACTATAAAAAATATAACAATAAAATAATGAAAGTGCTTCATAAATAACTGATAAATACATTGATACATGAAAAATGCATGAATGAATTAACGTAATAAGTTAACGACTTTAATGAGTATCGTGATAAAGAATGAAGAATGATTGACATCAATGAACGAAGAAGAAACTTGACAATCACTAGTAGTACTTTAACGCAAGGACAGTTGTGTTACGTGGTATTAGCCATTCAAAATCAGGCCACATCATTTTGATTTTCAGCGGAACTGCTTTTCCCCTGAATTCTCTT
>NC_061851.1:28725721-28728221 GCF_019202785.1 Penaeus chinensis | reverse complement strand
CTTCTTCTCTCTCCCTCTCATTTTCTCTCTTCTTTTCATTCCTCCCTCCCTCCCTCTCTCTCTCTCTCTCTCTCTCTCTCTCTCTCTCTCTCTCTCTCTCTCTCTCTCTCTATCTATCTCTCTCTCTCTCTCTCTCTCTCTCTCTCCTCCCTCCCCCCTCTCTCTCCCTCCCTTCCACCCTCCTTCCCTCTCTCTCTCTCTCTCTCTCTCTCTCTCTCTCTCTCTCTCTCTTCTCTCTCTCTCTCTCTCTCTCTCTCTCTCTCTCTCTCTCTCTCTCTCTCTCTCTCCCTCTCCCTCCCTCCCTCCCTCCCTCTCTCCCTCCCTCTCTCTCTCTCTCTCTCTCTCTCTCTCTCTCTCTCTCTCTCTCTCTCTCTCTCTCTCTCTCTCTCTCTCTCCTCCCTCCCCTCTCTCTCTCCCTCCCTTCCTCCCTCCTTCCCTCTCTATCTCTCTCTGTTTCTATCTCTCTCTCCCCCCCCCCCCCCCCCCCCCCCCCCTCTCTTTCAGAACGATGTACAGTTAAAGATACCCTATCCCCACCCCTAACCCCTTCTCACCACACACCCTTCCACCGCCACCCCCTACCTTTCAAACCACAATCTATCCACCTTTCCTTCTCCTACCCATCAACGTGTTCAATCACCACCATCACCACCACCCACTCTTCCCTCTCCCCAATTCCCTTTCGCCACGCACTCTCCCATCATCTCATACCCCCACTAACCCCACTCTCAACTCACTGCTACCATACACTGTGACCACCTACCACCTTTCCTTTATTTAAGTGTCTGCACCTCCTCCCCTACACAATACGTTCTACGGAGGGGGAAAAACCTAGAAGGTCCGGGCAAACAGGAGTGAAAGGGAGTGCAAACTGGACACCATTAAAGAGTACTAGCAGTGCACCCTCTGTGAGTATTGCTTATTCATGAATCAGTCACTCATCCCATAGCACGGATGTGTTGGCGCAGATGACCTGAAATGATGGAAGAGGTAGAGGAAAAGAGAGAGGGACAGTGACAGAGAGAATGGTGAAAGAGGGAGAAAGAGAAAAGGGGAGTAAGTTCGAAAAAGAGGGAGAAAGATGAGAGAGGGAGAATGAGAGAGAGAAAATGGGGAGGAGAGAGGGAATGATGACAGAGGGAGAATGAGATAGTGAAAAAGTGAGGAAGGGAAAGAGAGAGAGAGAGAGAGAGAGAGAGAGAGAGAGAGAGAGAGAGAGAGAGAGAGAGAGAGAGAGAGAGAGAGAGAGAGAGAGAGAGAGAGAGGAAAAAGGAACGAAAGGAATTAGAGGAAAGTAACATTTGAGACAGAAATAATTATAGTGCTAATAAAATTAATAATATTGATAAGAGTAAAAATAATATCAATTACAATAATGATGATAATGAGTGTAATAATAATGATGATAATGAGTGTAATAATAATGATGATAATGAGGGTAATAATAATGACGATAATGTGGGTAATAATAATGAAGATAATGATAATAGAAACAACAACTTTAATGATAATAATGATAATTATGATAATAGTAATAATAATAAGGATGCTAATAATAACCAGAGTAATAATAATACTGATAACAACAACAACAACAATAATAATGGTAGTGAATAATGATAATAGTAATAATTATGATAATGATAATGATAGTAACAATGATAGTGATAGTGATAATAGTGATAATAATCTTAATGATGATAGTGATAAAATTAATGAAGGAAATATTATTACTACTACTAATAATGATAATGAAAGAACAATTATAATAATATCAATAATAAAATTATACTAATTGTAAGAAGATGAAGAAGAAGAAGATAAAAAACGAAGCTGGGACAAGACGAAACAGGGAAGATGAACAGCAATGATGAATAGGGAGAAAGGGAACAAAATTAAAAAAAAAAAAAAAATCAAAATGTACGAGGAACAAGGAACATGCGGTTAAAAAAAAGCTAAATACACGAGCCAGGGCAAGGGAGTCTGCGTTCAGTAAGGAAAGCCAGAGACATATGCCTTTACAGAGTTACACGTGCCTACAGGGGAGCGTGCATATCGTGTGAGGTCAGGGACACTGCATAGGGAAAGCAGGGAAGGTAACTTGAGGTTTTAAGAGAAAATAGTAAAGGGGGAGTTTCTATGAGAGTGGAAAAAGTAGTTGTATTTTTTTTTTTGTGGTTGATTTACAGTCGAAGTTGATTTTAATTGGTTTGCCATGATAGAGAGATCAAGCCGTTTTCTATTGATTCCATTAAGATAAATAAAGACGAAACAAAGAAACTTATCTGAATCAGTCAGCAATGATCAGATGAAACGAAATTACCCAATACATTAAGACCAGTCGCTAAAAGAGGCTTCGGAGGGAGGGAGGGAAGAGAGAGAAAGAGAGAGAGAGACACTACCCCTCCCCCTCCCCCCCCCCCCCTCCCACCACCCTCACCTAACCTCCTCCTCCCCCTCTCCCCACCCTCACCTAACCCCCTCCTCCCCCTCTCCCCAC